>NC_134095.1:28148300-28454893 GCF_000715075.1 Nicotiana tabacum
TTCTATATTTTCAGACATTTTTTATCAGTCGGATGTTGTTATCATTTAGATGTTCATGCACTCAGTGACACCGGGTTTTGGGGATGGATTGTTTAGTACTTTTGGAGTTATATTCTATTCTTAAAGGTTTTATTTAATATTAACTGTTTCTGCCTTTATTTACAAGTTCTACTGTGTTGAAATGTTGAGTTGAAGCTTGCCTAGTACCACGATAGGCACAATCACGACAGGTGAGATTTTGGGTCGTAACAGGCCTAGTCATGTAACACATTGCAAAATTCCATAATTTGTAGAACTCATACTAGTTTGCTTCCTTAAATACTTCTGATTCAACCATCTAATTCTATGGACTTGGAATTTATGGTAGTATAAAAGAGAACTTTTATGCCTTTAACCTAGAGTATCAGAATCTGCTAAGTATTTACCAATTGATACCTCAGGTTTCACGCAAAGAAAAAAAACATAATAGAAAGATCCATTAAATAAAAAGTCAAGGAAATATAAAAGAGCTTCATAAGGAAGAACATTACATCTTAGTTCTAAAAGAGCCCTTTCATCTAGTGAAAACAAAAATAAACACAAGTTCACTTGTCAGTGACAAATACAAGAAACAAAGGATGAGGCGGCAATGTAGGGTCAGAAGTCGTCATAGGTTCGCCGGAGCTGTAAAAATTGGATGGTCGGAGTTTCAACTATCTATTTCGTCTTCGGATCTGATAAATAAAATAAAAATATGTGTAGGTATAGAGAAATAGGAAGAGAAGGTGCGAGGTGACAATCTGAAGATTCCCCGTAGTTTCTGGCGAGTTCACATGTGGAAATTTCGGCCATAGTCAAACAGTAAGGTGAGGGAGAAAAGAGGAGGAAAAGAGCAGAGAGAGAAGCAATGGGAGTGGACTTTGAATTGGGTAGTGGTTTTTTAAATGAATCGGGTTAAAAGAAATAGGGTGGGTCAATTTAATCTAGTGCAACCACGTGATGTTCCATCTAAATAAGGGTATATTTGTTCCATAGTATAATAATAGAGTTCGAAATGACCAAATAGTATAACGATGGGTATATTTAAATAATTTTGATAGTATAAAGATATGTTTGACCATTTTCCATTTATTATATCATTTATATTAGTAATCAATGGGGCATAATTTGTAGACAATACACCTCATAACTCTAGTATATATAGAGACTTTCATTCAATTGTAAGACATCAAGAAATACTAATAGCAAAGACTAGTATTCTTTCTATCAAGCTTTATACAAGTGTTGTCGAAAATTTTCAATTATTATTGATCCCAGTGGGAATATTCTGAAGCTCAAGCATGTCTCTTCTTCAATTATTCTTATTTACTCTATTTGCACTTCATTACTTCATTTTATTGGGTCAAAATAATTCATGTGTCTATAAACTATGTTACAAATTCAACAATATCGTTTTACGGGTAAACAGTTTGGCGCCCACAGTGAGACTCTTAGACAATTGTGGTATTATTTTGATATGTTCATCTTTTATTAACGTACTTTGAAGTTTTTCTGTTTTAAGCATAAAATACCTATGGAACCTAATGATATCAACAACTCGCTCAATGTTGGGACAAATAATGATATCGAGCTCGTGGAAAACCTACATGAAGGAAATCAACATGATGGTTCAATCAGTGAAACCTGTCTCGATGGAAATAAGTCAACTCCTAACCAAGTAGATAAAAATATTCGGAGGACAAGAATACTACCCCAGATGATATGGATGATACATTTGCTGCTGATACTGTGATAATGTTGAGAGCAAAACAACGGAAAATTATGAACCATCTCTCAAGATAGGACCAGATAATGACTGAGCTTCAACAAGTAATATCTGAGGCTACAAATAATTCAAATGGTGGAGTTCGAGTCCCTCTTGACATTCCTATAAATCAAGCGGCGCCAAGAATCAGTAACACCGTTATCGGGGGGAGTTTAGAACAAACACCAATCAAACAGATGGTGCCGGTAGTGGATCTGAAAATAAAAACAACACAGACGATTCTTTCAAAGTCGAACTCATGAGGTGTATGAGAGAAATAAATTCTCGAATGGATCTAAATGCTAAAGAGTTTAATGCTAGATGGATCAGATTTGGGAGGCACCTCCGGTCCTAAAGGGTCCGGACTCGAGAAAGTATTTTCAATTACCATTCAAACCAAGTGCGGCTCCAGAGTTGATTAAAAAAAGATTTAAGATGCCAGATATTCCGAAGTATGTTGGAACTTCGGATCCACAAGAGCATATCACAACTTACACTATAGCCGTGAAGGGAAATGATTTGGCTCTGCATGAGATCAAATCAGTCTTCCTAAATAAATTTGGCGAATCCTAACAAAAAGGGCTTTAACATGGTATTCACTTTTAATTGAATACTCAATTGATTCTTTTGAAACGCTTGCAGATTCTTTTATCAAAGCTCATGCTGGAGAGAGACAAGTTCAAGCTAGGAAAACATGTATATTTAGAATTGATCAAAAAGACTCAGAGTTGCTATGAGAGTTCGTGATCCAATTTCAAAAGGAGAGAATGATGTTGCCAACAGTACCAGATAAATGGACGGCAGAAGCATTTACTAGGGGTCTTAATCTTTCAACCTCCGATGCCTAAAGGAAGTTGAAAGAGAGTTTTTTGGAATTTCAAGCAACAACGTGGACAGATGTTCATAACGAGTCAAAGATTCGCGTAGAAAATGATCAGGTAATTACATCGACATCTTCTACAGCCCGAAATCAAGGTCAGCTGAACTTTGATCGAAGGCATTTCGGACATCGGTTTGAACCATACCAATTAAGGTCCCAGACTGATAGGAGGGAGGAGCGTTCCCGTAATGAGTCACCCAAAAATAACTAGTAATGTCTATGAAGGCTGGGGACTGTTACATCAGAGTAGCAGAAACTGCAACAATAAGTACCAGAAGCATTTGAAGATGGCTTGGGAATAGTCCGCACAAGATACCGAAAATAGCTCGAAGTGGCTCCAGAATAAATAAAATGACTGGGGACTGCCAGATCAGCCCCGAAAAAAAAAAAGAAATAGAAGAAATCATAATCAAGAACGGACTAGATCGAAGAAACATCAACTCGACAGTAATTCTCTTGCAAGGTATTTGTTCATTTTCTATAAACTGTCGTATATGCAAAGCTATAAACACTTATATACGTTAAAGGAATGGAATGAAACAAAACTTTGCACCTTCTAGAATATTCTTGTATATGTCTGAATGAACAAAATTATTCATAAAATTTTCTCACACTCAAAAGCAAATAAGGATTACAAATTCGAATAACTTTGTCCGGATGAACATGAGACGTCCTCTTCATAAGCACCATAAATATAAGGGCCTCTATTATGAAGCCATCCAATCATAAAGTTAACCAGAAGCGATAAATTTTTGAAGTTTATCAAAATCAGAAGTAAAAAATTCCTGTTCATTAACATCTCCGGTCTCTAAGGTGCAAGGTTATTAAAGTTTTTGGTGCAACTAAAAATTCAAGAGTCAAAACTTAAAGAAAAGTTTTCAAGTACAAGTAAAAATTCAAAGATTAAAAGTTCCGGGTGGGTACTAAAAACCTGTCACGGCCCTAAACCTGAATCCAGTCATGATGGCGCCTCTCGTGAAGACAAGTCCAGCCGACACATTCCCAATTCATTTGTAAATAGTTAAGATAATACAAGTAAGTCTTAAACACAATAAATATTCCAGATAGATAAGATAAAACAGTAAAGTTGCAGAAAATAAGCCCAACACAGCCCTATACCGGGGTGTCACCAGTCATGAGCATCTATCAATTTAATACAAGTCTGAAGAGTCTACAAAACTACTACAGAATCACTGATAAGGGAAAAGAAATGAGATAAAAGGGGAGAAGCACAGGGCTGCGAACGGCGAGCAGCTACCTTGTGGACTCCGAAATCTGCCGGGAGCTCTGAACCGCCTCTATCTTCTTTGGATCAACTTGAATACCCTCGCTGGACACCACGTGCCCCAAGAAAACCACTGAACTTAGCCAAAACTCACACTTGGAGAATTTTGCATAATGCTTCTCCTCCCTCAATCTATGCAACACCACTCTCAAATGCTCTGCGTGCTCCTCCTGACTACGCGAATACACCAGAATATCATCAATGAAGACTATGACGAACGAGTTGAGATAAGGCCGGAACACACTGTTCATAAGATGCATGAACGCTGCTGGGGCATTGGTCAACCCAAAAGGCATCAGCAAGAACTCATAATTACCATATCGGATCCTGAAAGCTGTTTTAAGAATATCTGAGTCCCTGATCTTCAACTGGTGATAACCTGAACGGAGATCAATCTTGGAGAACACTCTCACTCCCTGAAGTTGCTCTAATAAATCATCAATGCGAGGCAAATGATACTTGTTCTTAACTATTATTTTGTTCAATTGCCTATAATCAATGTACATCCTCATAGTGCCATCCCTCTTCTTCACAAATAGAACCTGCGCACCCCAAGATGACACACTAGGCCGAATGAACCCTTTATCAAGGAGTTCCTAAAGCTGCTCCTTTAACTCCTTCAACTCCGCTGGTTCCATATGATACGGAGGAATAGAAATGGGCTGAATGCCCGGTACCAGGTCAATAGCCCTGTCCGGCAGGTCTGCAGGAAATATATCGGGAAAATCCCTCACAAATGGAACATAATCAATACTGGGAGTCTTTGCACTGACATCCCTCACAAAGGCTAGATACGAAAGACAACCCTTCCCAACCATACGCTGGGCTTTCAAGAATGAGATCACTCTACTGGGAACATAATCAATCAAACCTCACCACTCAATCCGTGGCATACCCGGTATAACCAATGTAACTGTCTTAGCATGACAGTCTAGAATAGCACGACATAGAGATAGCCAATCATTGCCCAAAATAACATCAAAGTCCACCATACACAATAATAAAAGATCCACTCAGGTCTCTAGACCCCCAATAGTCACCACACACGACCAGTACACACGGTCTACAACAACAGTATCGCCACCATGGTAGATACATGAACATGTGAAACAAGAGACTCACGGGGCGTACCCAAATAACGAGCAAAGTATGATGACACATAAGAAAAGGTGGAACCGGGATCAAATAATACAGAGGCATCTCTATGGCAGACTAAAACAATACCTGTAATAACAACATCAGAAGCAATAACATCAGGTCTAGCTGGAAGTGCATAGAAACGGGCCTGACCGCCACCTGATCGACCTCCCCCTCTAGGGAGACCCCTAGCTGACTAACCTCCACCCCTAGCTGGCTGAGCGGGTGGTGGTGAAGTAACTGGCGCTGAAGCCGATGGTTGACTCCTCTGCTGAGATGAACTCGCAAGACGATGGGGACACTGCCTCCACATATGACCCATCTCTCCACACTTTTAACAACTCCCAGGTGCTGGAGAAGGGGACTGAAGGGAACCCCTAGCACCAGAATAACTAGCAGATGCACCAGGCATAGAAGAGCCCTGAACTAATGGAGCACGGGATGAACTCTGAGCTGGAAAGGCACTAAGTGATGACTGGACCTGATGAGAACTGTGAGAACCATGACCCAATGATGCCCCACGATAACCTGGGCGAGCTAGCTGAGCATGCCTGAATGGACGACCTCGGTCATGCTAAAACTGACCTCTCGAAGGAGCACCACTATAACTACCAGATCCTCGAGGCCTCTTGGCCTCCCTCTCCTCTCGCTCCTGGCGACAAACAGACTTAATCTCACAAGCAATGTCTACAACCTTATCAAAAGTCGCACCAATCACCCTCTCCCTAGTCATAAGAATACGAAACGGATAAGTGAGGCCATCAACAAACCTCCTAATCCTCTCTCTATATCTGTCGGAACCAACCAAATAGCATGACGATCTAACTCTGAGAACCTCATCTCATACTGTGTCACATTCATCTCTCCCTGATGCAACTACTCAAACTACTTGTGCAGCTCCTCTCTGCGAGACTGCGGCATATACTTCTCCAAAAAGAGAACGGAGAACTGCTGCCAGATAAGGGGTGCTGCACCAACAGGCATACGCCTCTCAAAAGTCTCCCACCAAGTGAAGGCGGCTCTAGAAAACTAATAAGTAGTGAAAGCGACCCCGCTGCTCTCCAGAATACCCGCTGTACGAAGCATCCTTTAACACTTATCCAAGAAGCCATGGGCATCCTCGCCCTCTGTACCACTGAAGGTCGGAGGCTGAAGTCTACCAAACCTCTCCAACCTACGTTGCTCGTCCTCTAGCATGGCAGGAACTACATAGTCCTGAGCAGCTACAACTGGCTAGGCTAGATGCGCCCCGGATGTCTGAAGTCCCTACACGACCTGCTCAGGTGTACGAGTGGCGGGTCTGAGTGCCTCCCCCGGCCTGAGAAGTAGCTGCGGCTGTAGTAACCGAGACCGCCTGAGCTAGGCCAGTGCAAACTGATAGAATCTAAGCCAAGGCCTCTTAAAGATCCGGAATCACAATAGGCATAGTTGGTGCCTAAACTGGTGCTGCTGGAGCGCCCACAACTGGGACTTGTTCCTGAACTAGGGCGGCTAGCGGATCTGTAGGTGCTGCCCTAGCTTCTGTGCGGGCCACACCTCTGCCTCTACCGCGACCACGATCGCATCCTTAGCCTCCCGTGGACACAGCTAGTGGTACTGGTGGTCGCCCATCCTGACCGATACCGCATGTCCTCACCATCTGTGAGAGAATAGAATAACAAAAGTTTAGTACTCGGATCAACAAGTTCGCACGATGAGGATTTCAAGAATATGAAGGTTTTTCTAAAGGTTCTGCAGCCTCTCAAGGATAAATACAGGCGTCTCCATACTGATCCTCGAGACTCTACTAAACCTACTCATGACTCATGAGACCTATGTAACCTAGGCTCTGATACCAACTTGTCACGACCCTAAACTCGAACCCGATCGTGATGACGCCTCTCGTGAAGACAAGGCCAACCAACACATTCCTAATTCATTTTTAAACAGTTAAGATAATGCAAGTAAGTCTTAAACACGATAAATATCCCAGATAGATAAGATAAAATAGTAGAGTTGCAGAAAATAAGCCCAACACAGCCTGATACTGGGGTGTCACCAGTCATGAGCATCTATCAATTTAATACAAGTCTGAAGAGTCTACAAAGCTACTACAGAATCACTAATAAGGGAAAAGAAATAAGATAAAGGGGGAGAAGCACGTGGCTGCGAACGCCGAGCAGCTACCTCGTGGACTCCAAATCTACCGGGAGCTTCAACCCTCGCAAGCAGGATCAGCAGTGCCTGAATCTGCATACGGGGTGCAGGGAGTAAAGTGAGTACTCCAACTCAGTGAGTAATAATCATAAATAAAGACTGAGAAGTAAGAAATCACGTAAGACACATAACATGCTATAAGGAAGTAGTAAAAGCCAGTAAAAATAGTGAAAGCAGTAAAGATATGTAAAGTCACTAAGTTCAGTTAAACTTCATAAAATGCCTTTTTAACAATTAAGCAAGTAAATGGCAGGCAAATAGGAAAAAAATAAACACATAAAGGATCGTCCCTCGGGCACAATGTCAACAAATCTGCCCCTCGGGTAATATCTCAGAAACCATACCAGCCCCTCGGGCTATATCTCACATCACAATGGGTACCCGCGCTCACTAGGGATGCGCAGACTCCTAGAGGGACCCCTTACGGCCCAAGCACAATATCAAGCCATCTCGTGGCGTCATCACTAAGCTCCCAGCCTCATATCAACAAACCACCTCGTGGCGTACAAATCTCAGGCCCTCAACCTCATAATCATAATCCGTGTTTCCTCACAACATAGGCCCTCGGCCTTACTCAGTCAGAATCTCATAGCCACTCGGGCAACAGTAAAACATGGTGTTCAACCCAAGATATCATTTAAGTGTTAAAGTAAAGTAAGCATGGCTGAGTTATGAAAACAATAAAATATAGCATGACTGAGTTCAAGTATAACGTTAAAACAGTGAGGAATTATCAGTAAAAAAATCCCCTAAGGGTTCAAATAGTTGGCACGAAGCCCAAATATGACATTCAGTCCAAAACATGATGATAGCAAATAGTTTTCAGTCAAATACGCAGTAAAATAGTCATTCGGGACGGACTAAGTCACAATTCCCAACAGTGCACAACCCCACGCTCGTCATCTGGTGTGTGCATCACCTCAATATAACACAACAATGTGCAATCCAGGGTTTCATACCCTCAGGACAATATTTACAATCATTACTCACCTCTACTCGGTCCAAATCTCTAGGTCGAGATGCCTTTGCCCCTTGAACCAGCCTCCAGATGCTCCAAATCTAACCAAAATCAGTGCAAAACCATCAAAATATGCTAAGGGAACAAAGCCCACTCGAAAAAAATCAAATTACAACACAAATCCCGAAATTGGCCAAAACCGACCCCTGGGCCCACGTCTCGGATTCCAATAAAATTTACATCAATGGACTCCTTATCACTCCCCGAGTTCATTCATACCAAAAGCATCAAAATCCAACCAAAAATGACCCCTCAAATTCCAATTTCTAGGTCTCCAATTTCAAGCCCTAGTTCTTCAATTTTAGGCTTAATTTCCATGATTAATTAGGTGGAATTCTCATTAGAATTGAGTATTAAGTCCATGAATCTTACCTCCAAATGTTTCGCCTTGAATCCCTCTTCAATCCTCTTCAAAAAGCTCCAAAATTGCTCAAAAATGGTGGAAATAAACCCCAAAATCACAGACACGATGACTATTTAAACATTCTACCCAGGCCTCAATTCCTTCTTCGCGAACGCAGTCAACGCCTCGCGTTCGCGAAGCACAAGCCAACTTTGACCAAAAATTCCTCTTTGCGATCGCGACCAGCCACTCGCGAACGTGATGGCTCCTAAACTTGTCCCTTCGTGATCGTGCTCCCTCTCTCGCGAACGCGATGAACAAACACCCTAAAACTCAGCTGCCCAACTTCCTCTACGCGAACGCGCTCCCCTTCTCGCGAACGCGATGCCTAATCACCCAGCCCTTCGCGAACGTGGAGCCTTCCTCGCGAACGTGAAGGCTAAAATCTCAACCTTCACCAGCTAACCCTTCGCAAACGCGAGGACCTACTCACAAATGTGAAGGTCTAATTTCTCTACAACACTCAGCAGTTTTTCTGCAATTCTCAACAACATGAAATGGTCCGATTGACCACCCGAAATCACCCGAGGCCCTCGAGATCTCAACCAAACATGCCAACATATCCCATAACATCATTCAAACTCGTTCCAATCTTCAGAACGCTCAAAACAATATCACAATATCATAACACCAAATTTACATTGGATTCAACCCTAAGAATTCCAAAATCTTCTAAATTACGTTTTTGATAAAACAACAACCAAACCACGTCTGAATGACTTGAAATTTTTCATACACATCCCAAATGACACAATGGAACTAATGAAACTCTCAGAATTCCATCCCGACCCCTATATCGAAATCTCACCTATCAACCGGAAAACGCCAAAAATCCAATTTCGCCAATTCAAGCCTAAATCTACTCCGGACCTCCAAAACACATTCCGATCATGCTCCTAAATCCTAAATCACCTCCCGAAGCTATCTGAACCATCAGAATTCACATCCGAGTCCTCTAACACATAATTCAATATCTGGTTGACTTTTCCAACTTAAGCTTCCTCAAAAGAGACTAAGTGTCTCAAACCTTACCAAATCCTTTCGGAACCCGAGCCAACCAATCTGATCACTCATAGAACCGATAAACAAAGCAATAAGAAGCAAAAATGTGCAAAACAGAGCGGTAACTCATGAGACGACTGGCCGGGTCATCACAAACCCGATATCAAGTTTTCTGTGATGGTGGTACTAGCTTTTGTGCCAATCGGTCATCGACGAAAGAATAATAAGTGGTGGAGTTATCATCTGAATCCATATGTTCTGCACTTTTTTTCCTTCGTCTGGTTTTTGTCCCGATTAGATTTTTCCTGCAAGGTTTTTAATGAGGCAGTAACGAGGGTGGAAATTCCACTTCCCAGTCACATCACAGTGAGTAACCGAAAAGTGGGAGAAATATCTGTATACGATAAAAACTGGTCTAAAAATAGGGTAAATTAGCAACACATATCAAGGATGACCAATCAATAGTGTTTCAATCATGTTGACACTGGATACAAACCTATGGCCGGATAAGATGTTGACATCGGATACAAACTTGTGGCTGGATAAGTAGAAATTAAAGATATGACCATTATAGAAATGTACAGAAGACCCCAAGATTCCTCCGACCTTTATTAGCCTTTATTAGGATCACCTCGATTTGCGTGCATAGTTCGGGCACGTAGCCGGAAAGCTAATATGTGAAAGTCTATGTAAAACGATGAATTTTGACTTTAAAATGAATTTAAGTTGACTCTGATCAATATTTTGGGTGAACGGACCTGTGATTTGACGGTCTCGGAGGGTCTGTGGAAAAATTTGGGACTTACAAACATTTGGGAGCTTGATATGTGCGATAAAAGAGTTAAGTTATGTTATGTGATTGGGGCGGACTCTACTTATCATTCGAGTACTATTAATATGATGGATATCGATTGGTTATGGTAATAAGTGTACGAGATATATTATAAGTGATTTGGGGTCTAGGGAAAAGGCCTAAGCCTAAGCCAAGTTGGAAAATTTCATGGAAGACTAATGTAAGCACGTGATTTTTGCCCTATATGAGAATTACTCCCAAAAAATTCAAAAAAATAAAGTAATTTTTCTTGGTGTGCAATTTTGTGATGTTTTGTGATATTTTGAATAATTATTTGTATTTATCTGTGCATGTTTATTTGCTAAATTAATAAAAAATACAAAAATATGTCGCATTTTGCATATAGGATTTAATTCTACAATTGTTAGTAATTAAATTTGTTTTACAAAAATTAAAAATTACAAAAAATAGGCATTGTTTGCATTTTTAGCATTTAATGTCCAAATATACAATTTTATGCTTAATTAATACTTAATTGTGCGTTAATTGTTATTGGGAATTAATTTGCGCTTTTATAACTTAATTTAGTTCTTAATAATAGTTTAAGTATTTTTATAATTTAGTTTTAGAAAAATAAAAGAAGAAAAGAGAGCGAAAATATAAAGAAAGTCGGAATTAGGCCTCTTCTTCAATTTCAAGCCATAGGCCCAAAAAATGGCCCAATCTTCCCTACGACCCAGTCCATTTCGAACTGGGTCGACCCAGTCCAGTACCAACAACCCAACTCCCCCTCTTCATTTTCATTTTTTCATTTTTTACAAAACAAAAAAAAACAAAACAAAAAACAAAAACAAAGAAGAAGAAATACAGAGAGAGAAATAGGGAGAGAGATACGAAAAAAAATACACACACAGATAGAGAAAAAAAAAACTGAAAGAGAATAGAAGAGAGAAAAATTCCGAAAAATATTTAAGCTTTCAAAATAAAAATAAAAGCTAAAAAAAAATACTGCTTTCTTTCTTTGTGTGAAATTAGTATTAATGGTTGTTGTTACATTTAAAGCTTAAAGCTTTTGTTTTTGGGATTACTACTCCACCGGTCTGTTACTGGGTTGTTACTGTTGCTGAGCAGTTGTTGCTATTGTACTGTTATTATTGATGCTGATTCTCATCATCATTTTCTTTTGCTTCCAATATCATGTACATATCTGAAAATTCATGTCATGAAAAGCTTCAACATGGCAAGTAAATGAAGTTTGGAATTATAAGGATGTCTTCTACTCATTTAGATTTTATTAGTTTAAATTTCAGTTTTGTTTTAGTTGGTTAATATAGTATTAAATCAATTAATATAGAGTTAAGTTTGAAAATCTTCAACATGGCAAGTAAATGAAGTTCTCTTTCTTAATAACTAATGGCTTAGTTATTTTAGGAACGCGATCAACTCATTTCTTTTAATATATGAAATAATGTCAATGATTTTTTTTACAAAATATAGAGTTAAGTTTGCAAATAGTCGCATAGGCAGAGAATAAGAATTGATTTATTTATCTCAAACTCAATCTTTGTAAACAAATTAACCAAACAATTATAACTTTGGACTAAAAACAAGTATATGAGAAGGATATGGGATTTACAAGCACGAATTGCAACATTTTATGTCAAGGATATGTAGAAATAGAATTCGCATTAAATGTAACAATAAAAGTTCTGCAGAAACTATTAATTTGTTTATCAAATTAATTCTTTTTCCAGTTTTATATGCGATTCAATTTTTGGATATGTTAATGTTGTATCCACGATAAAAATGGCAGTACTTTTAGTTACATGTTGTTTGTTTCTTTTTCATATCATTAATTCTTTAAAATTTGAATAGTTTTGAGGTATATAATTCATACGCGTAAAATAAGACTTGTAGCAACGCCTAATAAATTTTGAATTCTTTGTCAAGAAATTTGGTGGCATCCCAATCGGTAATTCTCCACGATTCTTACATTTAAAAATAGATGGATGCAATAAACATTTATGGAAAATCTATAATACTATTAAGATTCTTTTGCGTGATTAGGGATGCGTTCGCGTAACCTGATTATATTTCTAAAAGCAATTCGGATTATGCGTTCGCGCGACTTCGAATGAACATTTAATAAAAAGGGGACTCTTCGGAGAATATCAATATTAATTTCATATAACTCGAGATGTGCGGTTCAATATTTAATTATACAAAAGCGACGAACGTTCTTAATTTTATTTTTAGCACAATTTCGAACTTAAGTTTTTTTTATATAATAAAAAATTTCGAAAAGAAAAATAAATAATAATTATTATATTGTGTATACGTACGCGTGACACGATTTTCACGTTAAAAAATATTAATATATAAAACGAATACACGTACGCGTGATTCGATTCGAAGAAGGGTCTTTAATTATAAACAATTTAAATAGAAGCGGTAACAATAAAATCATGCAATAAAAATGTATTTAATAAATCAAAATAATCAAGCCAAATATAACAGTTGAGCGACCGTGCTAGAACCACGGAACTCGGGAATGCCTAACACCTTCTCCCGGGTTAACAGAATTCCTTATCCGGATTTCTGGTTCGCAGAATAATAAACAGAGTCATATTCTCCTCGATTCAGGGATTAAAATTGGTGACTTGGGATGCCTTAAAATTCCCAGGTGGCGACTCTGAAACAAACAAACAAATCCCGTTTCGACTGTCCTTTAATTGGAGAAAACTCCCCACGCGCCCCGCGGGCGCGGCAAAAAGGAGGTGCGACAGCTCTGGCGACTCTGCTGGGGATCAATTTCCAGAACCACTGGTTCAGGGTTCAAGAATTCGAGCTTAAAATAATTGTTATAGTTGGCTTTATTTATTATCTGATTTTTTTACATGATATATGCCCAATGTGCTAAATGACACTTTTACCGCTTTAATATTATTTGAATTATGAATATATACAACTGCTACGAAACCCCCTTCTTTCTGAGTCTTCTAAATTTATGGTGCACACGTGCGCGTGACCCACCTTTCTGTTAAAGTCATACCAAATAAGACGAAGTTGGGACAAGTAACTAGGCCGGGTAGACTTTCGTGCTCCCGGTACGTTGCCCCCGCTTCGGCTCAAACTGTCCGTTTGGGTAAGCCAGGGCTAGATCAATATGCCTCAGGTTTTTTTCACTTAGAATAACTCAGCTTCATGCCGGATCCCTAGTAGGAGCGATTGTTTGCATCACGTGCATTTGACTTTGGAGACTCAACACAGGGGTTGGGTCTGTCTAGGACAGGTGTACCAAAAAAAATGACCATCCTGATGCATCTTACTTGCTGCTACTTGCGCATTTATTTGATCCGGGTTTGTGTGTTGACTGACTTTTGAATATCATGAATAATATTTTAAAATTGAAAAAAAGAAATAGCGGTTAGGGAATTGACTGTTTATTTTTGAAGAAAAAAAAAACCAATGCCCAAATACTGTCAAAACTCTGCCGAAATTTTGAGAAAATGAAAAAAAATGTCTTATTAGTTTGTTTTATTAAAACCAAAGAAAAAATAGAAAGAAAAAAAAAATCATTGTTTTGTCTTATTTTTAAAAATATAAATAAATAAATATATATATATAAAAAGGAAAATAGTTTGTCTTCCCCTGAAAATGACAATGAAAAAAGAGTCTTACTTTTAAAATAGTTTTCTTATTCGTTTCTGAAATTGCCAAGATAAAATAAAAAGAGTCGGGCGTTGAAAGTGGTTTTATTATTTGTTGCAAATATATATATATATAAATCCAAAAAAAATTTTATTTCCAAAGAGGTATATATATCTTTATTTGTTGCAAAAATATTTGTCCTGCCAAAAACTCTAGAATTTTTTTTTTGATTCCCAATTTTTAAAACAAAATCCGAAAATATTTTCCTTCTTCTTTAAAAATTGAAAAGAAAATTCAAATTTCAAAAAAAAAATTTTAGAAAGCATTTCTTTTATTAAAGGTAAAATTCCAAAAAAAAAAATATTTTCTTTTTTCTTTAGAATAAGAAAAAAAAAACAAATGAAAATTCTGAAAAAATATCTTAGAAGTCTTTCTTTCAAAAATAAAATCAATCAAAAATCCAAAAAAAAATATATACTTCCTTTCTTCTTTTAATGCAGTTCTTTTACAAATTCAAAAAATAATAATAATTTAAAATTAGTTTATTTACTTTATTCATGATTGACCCGAACTACGCGGGTTTGATTCTCACCGGATGTGAGATACGTAGGCAACCCTCATCGGGTCCAACCCCCTTTATTGCTAAAATAGCCAAAAACCAATAAATAAATATAAAACGTGTCAAAATTTTAATTTTTGTCATAAATACGTCGGGCGGTGTCCAACCTCTCCATTTGCTAAAAAATAGCCAAAAAAAATATATGTAAAATTTTAATTTCGTCATAAAGAAGTCGGGTGACGCTCTTTTATCAAGACATAGCCGAATGTTCCCGAAAAGGACGCCGGAAGGCTGACTTTGCATAAACAGCCACCTTTTGGGTCATGATTAGGATTTTTGATCCAGTTGACCCACACAGCCTTAAAAATCTTCGTCCCCGAGGCGCTGAAGGGCCGTGTTTGCAACACCTGGTTTTTATTGCAATTTGAAAAGAAAAAAAAAGAGTCAACGGTCAGGTGAATACCGTTTGTTTTTTTTTTAGTCAAAAATAAGTCGAGCCAGCTTCGGTCGCGTCTTAAACCGTTCTTGCCAAAATAGCCTTAGAGTATCTTTCAGTTGTCGAAAGGCTATTTTCGTAAAAGAACGGATAAGTGTATAAAGTGTCATAAAATAATCCTCTCCGGCCTCAAAATTTGGAAGGGGCCGCATTTGCAAAAATAACCATTTGATTGCATTTGTCAAACGGAGAAAGGAAGCTGGCCGTTTGTTTTTTGTAAAACTTTTGATTATAATATGTGGGTCGTTTGATTTTCAAGTTTGTAGGTCATTTTTAAACCTTTGAAACCCAATATGAAAATTGAAAAAAAATGATTAGTATTGCTTATCTTTTATTGGTCCGAACTACGCAAGGTCTGATTCATGCGGGGTCATGATACGTAGGCAATCTCCATAAGATTCGACCACAACAAATAATGAAAAAAATGAAAAAAAAATCGAAAAAGGGGAAAAAGATGTTGCTAGTAATAAGAACCGACTGAGTCCATTCTAACATGTTTTATTTTGAATTGTGAAGAAAGTTGAGTTGGTCGGTTTGTTCAGAGGGTTCAACAAGAGTCTACTGTGCCGGGAAAAAATAGAATACTAAAACAGCAAATGACCGGAGTGTGTCAAGCATGGGCCAGTGGGCAAGGACAGCCTCGTCATGAGTCACAATTTGCGACACAACAAGAGCAGTACCACTCTCCTAAGTACCACCCGTACTCGTTAGATCTTCCTTCAAAGATTGAAGAGCCTGCCCGAAAGATGGTACAAGAAGAAATGACCCAAAGGGTGAAAAACTTAGAACAATGGTTGAAAAACAGGCAAGGGTTGTCTGGCCAAAAGAGTGTTGCCTTCAAAGATCTATGTATGTTCCCCGATGTCCACTTGCCGCCTGGTTTCAAAACTCCCAAATTTGAAAAGTACGATGGACATGGAGATCCCATTGCCCACCTGAAAAGGTATTGCAATCAAATGAGAGGTGCGGGAAGAAATGAAGAATTGTTGATGGCTTATTTTGTGGAAAGCCTTACGGGAGTAGCTTCCGAATGGTTTATGGATCAAGACACGTCTCGCTGGTATGTCTGGGACGACATGGCACAAGCATTTGTCAAACAGTTCCAATACAGCGTCGACATTGCCCCAGACCGCATTTCCCTTTCAAACCTGAAAAAGAAACCAAGTGAAAGTTTCAGGGAATATGCCATTAAATGGAGAGAGCAAGCAACTCGAGTTAAGCCACCCATGGATGACCATGAGCTAATAACTGTCTTCCTTCAAGCGCAAGAGCCAGATTACTTTCAGAACATGATGTCCGCAGTTGGCAAATCCTTCTCGGAAGCAATCAAAATGGGAGAAATAATAGAGAATGGTCTTAAGACAGGAAAAATTATGAGTCAAGCAGTTTTTAAAGCTGCAACTCATGCTGTCCGGGTTGAGTCTGATAATTTTTGCGACACAAATGAGAAGATTGAAGAAATCATGATGACATCAGGGTCAAGAAGAGGTCCTAGGAGAACATCTCGAAGGTATGAGCAACCTCCTAAAGTTATCTATGAATCCCCTGAGCAATATTATCCCCCTCAGAACCCACACCACTCTATTGTTCCACCTCAGTATGTTGCCCGACCACCAGAACGCCCCAGAAGGCGAGCACGAGCGTCACAAAATCTCCAGAAGCCTCCACATAACTTTCAGGTGCCCTATAACCCACATCCAAGCCAGAAGTATAAAGGGGAACGAAGGTTGAAAGATAATTTTACACCAATAGGAGAGTCCTATGAAAGCTTATTTGAGAGGTTAAAGCATCATCACGACATGATTCCTCCAAATCATCTGGACACACGTGCAAGAAGCTTTGACCCTTCTAAAAGGTGTGAATACCATTCCGATGCCCAGGGGCACAATGTTGAAAGTTGTCGGGATTTGAAAAAAGAAATAGAAAGGATGATCCAGGAAAATCTGATTGTGATCCAAGGTAATGACACCCAGAATATCGCGCAGAATCTTTTACCTGCACATCATGATGCACACTTTATGGGGAGGATGCCTGGTAACATGGGATTTTAGAGTCATCCCGGAAAGCCACTAACTGATGATAATGATATCGAAGTTGGAAATGGTCTGGACAATACTGCAAAGCTCAGTGGCTAAAGATGCCAACTTTGATAAAATGGGAGGATGCTCCGTTCCTTGGTTAGCAAGAGAGAAGCTTGTGGTGGCTTATTTTGTTGTCATTTCTGTTGTCCGGATTATTCTTAGGGATGTAATCCGAATATTGTCTTGTGTCAAACCTTCTTATCTTTCCAGTTTGTCATATCAGTTTGTTTAAGTTTTGTCGAGGTTGTGTTAGGATTTTATTCTGGTTGTTTTGTTTGTTTTATTATTCAAACCATTTCACCGGTAGTCTAATACAAAAGTCGGTCTTTTATTGTTTCCAGTCATCTTTTGTTTTTCTTTTGTTCAATGCCGATTCTAGGGACATGACATGCGCACACAGTTTGGGCCTAGTCTTAAAAGTTAATTATAAAACTCCGGAAAGGTGATCAGACCATTTAAAGGAAATAAGAACGGTGTGAGATTATTTGAAGCCCGAGTCATGTGGAATTAGGGCAAGTAAAACACAAAGAAAACCGTTAAATGCAAGATTCGCCGAATTGGCATGAGGGTCGTTCATGAGAGTGAGAGTGTCGCCCAGCAGTGCTTTAGAAATGACAAATGAAAAGCAAGTGTTTAACATAATTGTCAAGACCAGCACCGTCGGAAGAGACTATAAATCTATGTTCAATTGTGTTGTTTGCACTTGGCATGTTTTGAAGACTGGAATGACGAAGGCATTTTGTTCTGCTACCTAAACACTTTATCCTTCGTTACCCCTTTTGAGCCTTATTTTATTTTCTTTCATACCCCTCGTTCGGAATCAATAGCAACGACTAGGAAATACGAGCCTGGAAGGTAAAGAAAAAATCAAAAAAAAAACGAAAAAGAAAAAGAAAAATGAAAAAAAAAACAAAAGAAAGTCAAATGAAAAAGAGGAATTGGGAACTACGTTTGACCTGATTCCTCAAAGAGGATACGTAGGCACTTCACAGCTCGGTCATAGGGTCCATAGTGCGCATAATATGCGTAATATGCATAGTGTAACAAAAAAAAATTAAAATATATATAATAAATAAATAATCCCCAAGCAAGAAACTGGGGCAAGGGTTGCGCTTGTTATAAACAAATATGATTTCGAAGGTTGTAATTTTGAACCCCAAATTGATTTGTTTTTGAGCCTTTAATACCCTTTCTTTCTAAGCCTATCCAAAAAACCCACATTACGGTCCAAAGAAAGACCTTCTGATCAGTCTGCAAAAGATGCCAAGTCAGACAAATGAGAGTCTTACCGGCGAACATAATATTCTGTTCCACAGCAGAAAGGACTCTAATCTCCAGCAGAGAGAGTCATACCGGCAACACTCCGAATCCCCATCGGAAAGTGATACAAATGAGAGAGTCTTATCGGTGAAAATCTTTACGGACACCATAAGGCGACGCAAGCTGAGAGAAAAACCAAAATGAGAGAGGCTTGATAGTGAAAACCCTTCGGGCACTACAAGTCGAATAAGATTGGGAATCAGATGGGGAATCACCAAGTCAAGGGAAGATCTCGAAAGACGATTGATGACGAAAGATAGGCCACATGTGCATGTCATGACCATTAGAGTCGGTATTTGCGTTTGATAGGTTTTTATTTATAGTTTCTTTTGTTAAAGAGTCATCTTTTTCCGTTGTCTTTTATTCTGTTCCCTTTTATCTTTTCCTTTCATAGAAATTTCCCCAGTAGAGTCTGTTTGGTCAGAACCAGTGGGAAATGACTTCAAAATAGGCCATTAGCTTTCCAAGATAAGATCTGACTAATACATACAAATGGTATAGTCAACAAGGGGCGCGAGGCCAGTGTCAAAAAAAGATATCCCCAGCAAAAGGGAATTGACAAAAAGATCAACGAGTGTCAAGAGGGATATCCTTGCCAAAATCAGAGGTTATTAAAACCTCAAGGCCAAGGCCCGTGGACAAACAAGGAGAGCAATAAGCATGACTTGGAAAATTCATGCGAGACTAAAAGGTCGGAAAAATGCAAGTCTCCGAGCCATGTCACGAAAGAAGAGGGATATCCCTAGCAGAAAAGGATTATCCCCAGCAAATAATATCGTCCCTGGTGGAATGCAGAGCAAGGAAGGAGAAAGGGAAAAGCCATCCCAGTGGAGTATCACAACCAACTACCACGCTTTAAGCTAACAAATTTTGTTTGAGTTAAAACAGGCAAAGGAAATGGCATTGATGTCGGAAATGCATGCCGCAAGAAAGATTGTCAAACTGGGGCAGAAAATTTTCTTTTCAGTTAGAAAATTTTCTGGAAAATCAGGTACCCATTTGGGGAAGAATAAAGATAGCACCAAGGAAGTGGTCTTTGAACCAGGGTTGCCCCCAACATAATAAGTTTCCAATGGAGGAAATTGATCCCCAGCAGACAGAATAAAGGGATGACGCTTGTGCTCAGAAAAGCAAAAAGCCATTATCATCCCCAGCAGCTTCCAGAAGAATGAAGCATCGATTTGAAGGGATAAAATTCCCCAGCAGCGTTATCCTCAACAACGTTATCCCAAGAAGATAACACTTTTATCCCCAGCAGTGTTGAGAGAAAATAAATTCTGAAAAAAAAAATTGAAGGATGGGAAGAAAGAAAACTCCCGCAGTGGTATTATCCCCAGCAAGCAAGAACAAAGCAGCGCGAAGGAAGGAGAAAAGAAAAGAAGAAATTACGAAGGTAAGTTTCTCAAATCATTGATCTTTACATTTTTCTCCTAGGATAAAAAGTCCTAGTCTGATGAATTTACCTCCCGATACAATCTTGGTCCGATGAAATTTTTCTCCCACGATAAGATATCAAATCTTAGTCGGATGAATCTTTCTCCTAAGATCACAACAAAATGGACCTAGTCTGACGATTTATCTCCTAGAGTCAAAATCTTGGTCTGATGAAATTTTTCTCCCAAGATAAAATCTTAGTCGGATGAATCTTTCTCCTAAGATCACAACAAAATGGACCTAGTCTGACGATTTATCTCCTAGAGTCAAAATCTTGGTCCGATGAAATTTTTCTCCCACGATAAGATATCAAATCTTAGTCGGATGAATCTTTCTCCTAAGATCACAACAAAATGGACCTAGTCTGACGATTTATCTCCTAGAGTCAAAATCTTGGTCTGATGAAATTTTTCTCCCAAGATAAAATCTTAGTCGGATGAATCTTTCTCCTAAGATCACAACAAAATGGACCTAGTCTGACGATTTATCTCCTAGAGTCAAAATCTTGGTCTGATGAAATTGTTCTCCCAAGATAAAATCTTAGTCGGATGAATCTTTCTCCTAAGATCACAACAAATGGACCTAGTCTGACGATTTATCTCCTAGAGTCAAAATCTTGGTCTGATGAAATTGTTCTCCCAAGATAAAATCTTAGTCGGATGAATCTTTCTCCTAAGATCACAACAAAATGGACCTAGTCTGACGATTTATCTCCTAGAGTCAAAATCTTGGTCTGATGAAATTGTTCTCCCAAGATAAAATCTTAGTCGGATGAATCTTTCTCCTAAGATCACAACAAATGGACCTAGTCTGACGATTTATCTCCTAGAGTCAAAATCTTGGTCTGATGAAATTGTTCTCCCAAGATAAAATCTTAGTCGGATGAATCTTTCTCCTAAGATCACAACAAATGGACCTAGTCTGACGATTTATCTCCTAGAGTCAAAATCTTGGTCTGATGAATTTTCTCCCAAGATAAAATCTTAGTCGGATGAATCTTTCTCCTAAGATCACAACAAATGGACCTAGTCTGACGATTTATCTCCTAGAGTCACAATCTTGGTCCGATGAAATTTTTCTCCCAAGATAAGATATCAAATCTTAGTCCGATGAATCTTTCTCCTAAGATAAGATATCAAATCCTAGTCTGATGAATTTTCTCCTAGGATAATTTTTTTTTAAAAAAAAAGGAAGTTTGAATTGAAAAAAAAATGGTTGAAGTTAGGAGCCCCCCTAAAGAATGGAATGGCGATGTATTGGTTGAAGTCAGGAGCCCGCCTGAAGAGAGGAATGGCGATTATTTTCAAAGTTGTTGTCAGGAGCCCGCCTGAAGAGAGGAAAGACATTTTTAAAAGTTGTTGAAATCTTGCCAACCTAAAGAAAGGAATGGCGATGTATTGTTTGAAGTCAGGAGCCCGCCTGAAGAGAGGAATGAAGATTATTTTCAAAGTTGTTGTTGAAGTCAGGAGCCCGCCTGAAGAGAGGAATGGCGATTATTTTCAAAGTTGTTTTCAGGAGCCCGCCTGAAGAGAGGAAAGACGTTTTTAAAAGTTGTTGAAATCTTGCCAACCTAAAGAAAGGAATGGCGATGTATGGTTTGAAGTCAGGAGCCCGTCTGAAGAGAGGAATGGCGATTATTTTCAAAGTTGTTGTCAGGAGCCCGCCTGAAGAGAGGAAAGGCGTTTTTAAAAGTTGTTGAAATCTTGCCAACCTAAAGAAAGGAATGGCGATGTATGGTTTGAAGTCAGGAGCCCGCCTGAAGAAAGGAATGGCGATTATTTTCAAAGTTGTTGTCAGGAGCCCGCCTGAAGAGAGGAAAGGCATTTTTAAAAAAAGTTGTTGAAATCTTGCCAACCTAAAGAAAGGAATGACGATGTATGGTTTGAAGTCAGGAGCCCGCCTGAAGAGAGGAATGGCGATTATTTTCAAAGTTGTTGTCAGGAGCCCGCCTGAAGAGAGGAAAGGCATTTTAAAAAAAAAGTTGTTGAAATCTTGCCAACCTAAAGAAAGGAATGGCGATGTATTGGTGGAAGTCAGGAGCCCGCCTGAAGAGAGGAATGACGAATTATTTTCAAAGTTGTTGTTGAAGTCAGGAGCCCGCCTGAAGAGAGGAATGGCATTCATTTTTGTTGTTAAAGTTGGGAGCCCGCCCATAGAACAGAGGCATACATTTCTGTCTTTAATTTTCAAGCATTGAACTTGAGAGCCCGCCCAGATAACAGAGGCATACATTTCAAGTCTTTAATTTTCAAGTATTGAAGTTGGGAGCCCGCCCAGATAACAGAGGCATACATTTCAAGATCAAGTCAGAGAACAATAAAACAGAGGGTTGCAATAGGAATCCCCAGCAGGAAACAATAAAATTCCCCGGCACCGGGAAGCAGAAGGTTGCAACAAGAGGTCACAGCACAAATTCAAGTGCATGTGTCAAAAGAAGAAAAGTACCGGAAGAAATGCAAGCAGACAAGGAAGCAAGGCAACAAAAACAAATTGTACTCTAGCCTAGCTCCTTGTTTTCTTTTAAGCACGTTGTAACAAGGAAATCGGTAAGCAGTAGTAATAGCATGCAACAACAGTAACAGTGCAGTCCAACGGTAGTCCCAGCTACCAAAGTTTCCCGAACTACATTGACCTGATTCCTATTTAGCCCAGGATATGTAGGAAACCTTTGAAGCAAAGGTTCGGTCAAATCTTTTTCAAAAAAATGCTTCAACGGAGTACTCGAATGGGCAAAAATCGCTCGCTTTATCTTTGCACGAAAACCCTTCGTGTCTTCGGGCAAAGAGGGGCAGCTGTAAGCACGTGATTTTTGCCCTATATGAGAATTACTCCCAAAAAATTCAAAAAATAAAGTAATTTTTCTTGGTGTGCAATTTTGTGATGTTTTGTGATATTTTGAATAATTATTTGTATTTATCTGTGCATGTTTATTTGCTAAATTAATAAAAAATACAAAAATATGTCGCATTTTGCATATAGGATTTAATTCTACAATTGTTAGTAATTAAATTTGTTTTACAAAAATTAAAAATTACAAAAAATAGGCATCGTTTGCATTTTTAGCATTTAATGTCCAAATATACAATTTTATGCTTAATTAATACTTAATTGTGCGTTAATTGTTATTGGGAATTAATTTGCGCTTTTATAACTTAATTTAGTTCTTAATAATAGTTTAAGTATTTTTATAATTTAGTTTTAGAAAAATAAAAGAAGAAAAGAGAGCGAAAATATAAAGAAAGTCGGAATTAGGCCTCTTCTTCAATTTCAAGCCATAGGCCCAAAAAATGGCCCAATCTTCCCTACGACCCAGTCCATTTCGAACTGGGTCGACCCAGTCCATAACCCAACTCCCCCTCTTCATTTTCATTTTTTCATTTTTACAAAACAAAAACAAAACAAAACAAAAGACAAAAACCAAAAACCCTAAAAAACCTAAAAACACGGAGAGAGATACGAAAAAAAATACCCACACAGATAGAGGAAAAAAAAACGGACAGAGAATAGAAGAGAGAAAAATTCCGAAAAATATTTAAGCTTTCAAAATAAAAATAAAAGCTAAAAAAAATACTGCTTTCTTTCTTTGTGTGAAATTAGTATTAATGGTTGTTGTTACATTTAAAGCTTAAAGCTTTTGTTTTTGGGATTACTACTCCACCGGTCTGTTACTGGGTTGTTACTGTTGCTGAGCAGTTGTTGCTATTGTACTATTATTATTGCTGCTGATTCTCATCATCATTTTCTTTTGCTTTCAATATCAGGTACATATCTGAAAATTCATGTCATGAAAAGCTTCAACATGACAAGTAAATGAAGTTTGGAATTATAAGGATGTCTTCTACTCATTTAGATTTTATTAGTTTAAATTTCAGTTTTGTTTTAGTTGGTTAATATAGTATTAAATCAATTAGTAGATTAGTTCTCTTTCTTAATAACTAATGGCTTAGTTATTTTAGGAACGCGATCAACTCATTTCTTTTAATATATGAAATAATGTCAATGATTTTTTTTACAAAATATAGAGTTAAGTTTGCAAATAGTCGCATAGGCAGAGAATAAGAATTGGTTTATTTATCTCAAACTCAATCTTTGTAAACAAATTAACCAAACAATTATAACTTTGGACTAAAAACAAGTATATGAGAAGGATATGGGATTTACAAGCACGAATTGCAACATTTTATGTCAAGGATATGTAGAAATAGAATTCGCATTAAATGTAACAATAAAAGTTCTGCAGAAACTATTAATTTGTTTATCAAATTAATTCTTTTTCCAGTTTTATATGCGATTCAATTTTTGGATATGTTAATGTTGTATCCACGATAAAAATGGCAGTATTTTTAGTTACATGTTGTTTGTTTCTTTTTCATATCATTAATTCTTTAAAATTTGAATAGTTTTGAGGTATATAATTCATACGCGTAAAATAAGACTTGTAGCAACGCCTAATAAATTTTGAATTCTTTGTCAAGAAATTTGGTGGCATCCCAATCGGTAATTCTCCACGATTCTTACATTTAAAAATAGATGGATGCAATAAACATTTATGGAAAATCTATAATACTATTAAGATTCTTTTGCGTGATTAGGGATGCGTTCGCGTAACCTGATTATATTTCTAAAAGCAATTCGGATTATGCGTTCGCGCGACTTCGAACGAACATTTAATAAAAAGGGGACTCTTCGGAGAATATCAATATTAATTTCATATAACTCGAGATGTGCGGTTCAATATTTAATTATACAAAAGCGACGAACGTTCTTAATTTTATTTTTAGCACAATTTCAAACTTAAGTTTTTTTTTATATAATAAAAAATTTCGAAAAAAAAATAAATAATAATTATTATATTGTGTATACGTACGCGTGACATGATTTTCACGTTAAAAAATATTAATATATAAAACGAATACACGTACGCGTGATTCGATTCGAAGAAGGGTCTTTAATTATAAACAATTTAAATAAAAGCGGTAACAATAAAATCATGCAATAAAACTGTATTTAATAAATCAAAATAATCAAGCCAAATATAACAGTTGAGCGACCGTGCTAGAACCACGGAACTCGGGAATGCCTAACACCTTCTCCCGGGTTAACAAAATTCCTTATCCGGATTTCTGGTTCGCAGAATAATAAACAGAGTCATATTCTCCTCGATTCAGGGATTAAAATTGGTGACTTGGGACTCCTTAAAATTCCCAGGTGGCGACTCTGAAACAAACAAATAAATCTCGTTTCGACTGTCCTTTAATTGGAGAAAACTCCCCACGCGCCCCGCGGGCGCGGCAAAAAGGAGGTGCGACAACTAAAAATTCAAATGAGCACGCACAAGATCAAACTTTGTATGAGCATATATACACATGTATAATGAGTGATGTAAAAAACAACCTATAATGAAAGGTCTATGTGTCTAGTTTCTAATGCTCCAAGCCGTTCATCAATTGGATATTTCTACAAGAAGTTATGACCGTTTTACTAAAAGGTAGCAGAGCAGGCTACGCAACCTGCTGCGTAGACAAAATCAGAATTCGGCCAAATTGAAAGCCTCATGCGTAGGTTACACAAGGAGGCTACGTAGATCTAGAGTTGATTTTAAAGAGCTGAAAACGTGGGTTTAGAGAGAGAATGAGTTAGTTCTTCAACTTGGAATGAATTTTAGAAAGAAGGAGGAGCTCTTCCACCATGGATACACTTCAAGGTAAGTTATTTTGGCACAAAGATGATTATATAACATCACTAAGTGAGAATACTAACATTATTATGGATCAAATCCATAGAAAATGGGTTGAATCTTCAAGAACACCAAAAAGAGAAAAAAATGAAATTCCTCCACCAAAAGATAATTCTTTCACTTGAGCTTCATATATATGTAATATTGGAGTATGGATAGCATGTTTATGAGTTTTATTTGAAGTTGTAATGGGATATTGTATGAACCCTAAGGGTGGGTCTTGAAAATGCTATTTTTGGGGAAAGAAGAAGATGAATAGTGAGGAATTGAATTGGGAATCACCATATAGATTGGGGTAAATGATTTTAACTCGAATTTGGTTAAACTAAATGAATATATTATTATTTTTATCAACAAATTAGTGTTTTGGGTTTAAAATGGTAGAAAATTCTATAGACTTGAATTGAGAATTTGAGGGTCAATTTGTGGTCGGATTTGAGTAATTTTGGTATGGTTAGACTCGTGAGGGTATGAGAATTCTGAAAATGTAAATTTTACTCGATTTTGAGACGTGGGCCCGAGGGACGTTTTGGTTATTTTACATAAGTTTGCGTATTAACTTAGAATTTAATTGTAGAATCAGTTACTTGAAGTGTTATTTACATTATGAAATTGAATTGACTAGATTTGGGCCATTTGGAGTCGGATACTTGTGGCAAAAGCGGTGTTTGAGGCTTAAGTTGGCCGTGGAAGTTCGAGGTAAGTGTTTGGTCTAACCTTAGCTTGAGGGATTAGGAGTTGGAGTCCTATTTGCTATGTGTTAATTGTTGAGTACAACGTATAGGCATGGTAACGAGTATCTATACGTTGGTGTCTAGCATGCCCGTGAGTCTTTATATTATGATTATCATGACTTCGTTGTATCTTTCATGCCTTAGTAGTGGTTTCTATTTGTTGTATAAAGTTTGTGGAAAGAATTGTGACCTACGAACATTGAGGAGCGTTGGTTCAAGTTTTATAACGAAATTTGTTGTATAAAGTTTGTGGAAAGAATTGTGACCTATGAACATTGAGGAGCGTTGGCTCAAGTTTTATAACGAATTGTGAAAGTATACGTGACAATTGAACCTTTAGAGCATTGGCTCGAGTTGTGAAATGAATTGTGAAGGTATAAGTGATAATTGAACCTCTAGAGCATTGGCTCGAGTTGTGAAGTGAATTGTGAAATAAAAGTGAGAAAGAGAAGAGATCATCATGTTGCCACCCTTGCCGGGTTATTGTTGTTTTATTTGTTATCTCCATTGCCGGGATGTTGATGTTATTGATGTTGTTCCCTTGCGGGGACTTAATTGTTGAATTGTTGTTCCCTTGCCGGGATTATTATTGCAATATCATTTATTTCCCTTGCCTCATTGTTTGTGATTGTTGTTTGGGTGAGGAAGAGAGTTAAAGCACGAAGAGTGATGCCATGTATGATTGTGAGGAAAGAGTATAAGAAGGGTGATGCCGTGCCGTACAATGTACCATTCCATGCCTATTATATTGATTTCATGGTGAGGATGAGAGTAAAAGCACGAAGGGTGATGCCGTGCAATTTATATTGATTCTTACGGCGGGGACGAGAGTAAAAGCACGAAGGGTGATGCCGTGCACTTGTCCTTGATTTTCTTGATTCTTGCTGATAATTGAGTTATGTTGTCCTTTACGTTTATTTACTGATTTTCTGTTGTTACTTGATTCTATTTTGATGTTATAGATTCTCTTACTCTATTTGCCTTGTGATTGTTGCTTGGGTGAGGAAAAGTGTAAAGCACGAAGGGTGATGTCGTGTACTGTTTTGGTGAGAGAGTGTTAAAGCACGAAGGGTGATGCCGTGTATTGTTTTGGTAAGAGAGTGTTAAAGCACGAAGGGTGATGCCGTGCACTTGTCTTTGATTTTCCTAATTGTTATTGATAACTGAGTTGTGGTTTCTCTACATTTAATTGCTGGTTTCTTGTTGATACTTGTTGTACCCCGCAACATGATTTCCCCTTCCTATTTTCAATTGAACTGTGGTGATCCTCATATTTATTTGTTGCTCTTCTGTTACTATTCGATATTTCCCACGCAGCATGTATCCACCTCTCATACTTGACCGTATATTATGGTTCTTCTTTTCTGCTGTATATAGTTAAATTGCACAAGTTTATTTGGTAGTCTGGTCCTAGCCTCATCACTACTTCGTCGAGGTTAGGCTAGGCACTTACCAGCACATGAGTTCGGTTGTGTTGATATTACACTCTGCACTCTTTTGTGCAGACCCTAGTGTTGTAGACTTCGGACTGCAGTGGGGATTGCTATTCATGTTCATCAGGCGACCCGAGGTAGTCCTGCAGGCGTCCGCAGGCCTTGACGTCTCCTTCTATCTACTATTCTTGTTTCTTTCATGCATTTCCAGAGACAGTGTTGCATTTATTTCTTTCAGGCCTTTATTTGTAGTATTCTTAGACGGTCTGTGAAACTATGACACCAGGTTTTGGGAAATTTAAAGCTTAGGCAGTTGTAATAAATACAAATTTCAGCTATTTTAATTGTTATCTTCCGCTTAAATTTTTTTAATTCCACCATTTAAATGTTATTACTTCGAAATTGTTAATGAATATAAAATGAGTAAAAAGGTAAGTTGTTCACATAATTAGCTTGCCTAGCTCACATTAGTAGGCGCCATCACGACTCTTGAGGGTGGAAAATCCGGGTCGTGACAGTTTCCATGAGCGATGATCTTGAATTCAACTAACACGAAATTTGATTTGAACTCATACTCCTTGAACGTTGATTTGTTCTTCGTTCTTGAGCTTGAACTTGATTTCTTGAACTTGAACTTGATTGCTTGAAACTTGAAACTTGTAGAGGAATTTGCAGCGTTTGATCCAAGGGATCTTTATTGCTTTTATAACTTCTGGTGTCTTTTCTGAGTTATGAATACCCCTTTTATAGTTGTGGAAAAGAAGATTTTTGATAAGAACAAACTCCTTCCGACCAATCAAATTGAAGCATGACAAGGCCGCATTTGATTGGCCAGAACATGTCACTTGTACATGTGGCGCAACTTTATTGGCTATTTAATTTGACTTGGTATGCATTGTCATTTTGACATGTGGCACAATCATATTGGCTCTTCCGTTTGACTTGACATGTCATGTCATTTCACGCGTGGCACCAAACATGGCCTCTAGGAAGATGATATCTTGGGCCTAATGAAGTGAGCTCATCATATGTAGCCCAATTGAATGGGCTGGCCCAATTATATTGGACTTATATAATTAATCCAATTATATTAGTCCAAAAATATTTATTTGGACTAATATATTTAAAATATAGTCCATCTTATTTTATCAAATTAAATTCGATAAATTTAAATGTTTACAAATGCCCCATACTTCAAGCGTTGTCAGAACATAAACTTGATTATTAACGACAAAACTTAAAGTACCAGTGAAGCCCCAAACAGGGGTGCCGAATTAGAGCTTCTCACAGAATAATTTCTACAATTAACTTGTACTTTGCCTCAAAAGTATTAATGGTAATTCATATTTGAACAAGAACTAGTATCTATAAACGTGTGTTGCACGTTAATAATAGCACATGATAATTTAAATATTTATTTTTTATGAAGGAATAATAGAAATTAATTAATGAGAGAAATTTTATATATAATATTACAACAATCATCTAAATGCCGAAAAATATTGTTACATTAGCATAATACGTAAATTCAAAATGAAAGGATATCATCATAACTTACATAAATAATCAATTTTAGTGATGTTAAGTAGATAATTATGTATTGCGGTATAAAATTATCTAATGTGATAGTATCTTACCGAACAGTTCTTTATATTGATATCTCTCTTGAAAGTGCAAAATATAGTTATTCATGTAAGAAAATATATTGTGGTAAATATAGTTCAATATTTAGGATGTTTGCCCTTGTGCTTTATTTATTATAACTACAAAACATAAACATACTGAAGATTATTTTCAAACAAATTTAAAAGGATATTTTTTAGTTTCGAAAGACAAAAGTTGAATTCGGAAATAAACACATACTTAGAAGCACATTGACCAGTATCATAAGTTCTGCATGTATGACGTTATTGTAAAAACTTCTATATACCATATGTGTACTATTATATAAGCTATTCAGTGAATCTAAGTTTTCAGTAGCATGACAGGCATATTTTTCTTCAAAATCAACCTATATGCAATGGAAGATCAATTTTAACTTAGTCTATTATAGATATGGAGACACTAACATACGTAAGAAACAATGAATTTGACAACAAATATGTATAGTAGAAGGCCAATTGGTATTAAAGTATTTCAGTATTCTTCTGGGTAGTTATTGTTGGTATCATCTTTTGCTAAGTCAGAACTGAAAAATATTTTGTTTTTACCTTAGCAATCAACATTTTATTTAGTTAATCAACATATTCATTTCTGCTAGCTAAGAAAGCTCTCTAATTTCTATCATGTAATTTGCACAAATTACATTTTAATCTAATGATGAAAATATTTTTCTTATTAGATGCACTACTATTACCATTGGGGTTGATAACCAAGTATTCTAGAAGAATCAAATCATTTTTTATTGGATGCTCTTCTTCGTTTCCTACACGAAGCAAGAAGTCACTGAATGTTGGATCTGTTCTTACTATTATATTTCTTGTCATTTGAATATTTTTTCATTTTGGCAAGCTAGCTTTTACAAATTCTGCTTTGGTCACTTTTGGATCTACTGATCGTACTTAATAGAAATCATCTCTCAAACTATTATTTTTCCATCAAACGGTTCATCGATATCCATTATATCTCTAAAATTGTGGGTGATTGTTTCAATCGTATGGCGTTTAACAAAAAGCGTTTCATCCCATATTAGCATTATTGCTCTGATTTCATATTTATGATGATTATTCAGTTATTTGAAGAGGTATATCAAATTTGAAGTGAGTTGTATGACCTCATAATAAAATCGTTGCTGGTACACCACTTGTTCTTATTGCTAACAATATCATGCCTCTTGATATGACATTTGCAAGTAATGCATGACATAGAAATATTATTTTGATTCCACTGGAGACATCTACAAAGGATAATCTCACTATACCAGAGTCAATTTTTTATAATATAATCTTGAAAGCTTATTCTTGTTTAGGATTTAGCTTTAGTCGTGCTTCCTCAAACACTTGTATGGCCTTTTTAATATTATATTAATCTCTTTTACTTTGTAATCTATTTTTTTAATCTCTAATACACTTTTTATGGAATAAATTTATATACCCTAAGATTTTTTTAACTTAAAAAATTATTTTACTCATATGATGATTTATTAAATAATTTAATTGAATTCTCTTGCTAAATAATTAATTGAAAGATCTGATTGTTTGGTTTTAACATAAAATATAATTTATTTTATGTTGATTTAGATTCTTAATATTAGTTCATTTAATGTTTGAATATTTAATTGTGATTATAATTTTATCCACCATAAGTTTTATTTTCAAATAGTAAAAAGATCGATGACATTCTACGTTTAGATCTTTATGTTTGTAAAATCATTAGTGGTATGAATTCTTACCCACTTTTTTCTTTCTTTTCTCACACATGTATATTCTTAAAAAATTTCGTAGGTGTTCTTTAATAATTGGGTATATTTTTCTATATTACACGAAAATTGATAATAAAAAAGTATTATTTGAGTAGGAAACCATTCAGATATACTATAATAATATATTCTCTTGGGAATGTTTTTCTCAATTTCAACGCTTTATGCAATCCATTTAACATTACTTTTTTTGGTATTGAATATTATAGAGTGGTAATATATTATCAATATGGAGGATTCTTATGGATTTGATTTTTTTAAACCTTCCTACATATTTTAAATAAGAAGTTAATAGACAAGATTGTATTAATTTTAAAATCTTAAATATTAAAAAAATTAACATAGAAGTTATTGTAGTCCAAAAAAAAGTTATTACAACTATGTTTTTCCCTATGAGTTCTTCTGTTTAATAATCGGCCTTTATAATAATATATACTATCCTGTTTCTAAATAGATTTTGGTAATATAACCTTTTTTACTCCTTAAAAATAGAGTTTACATTGGACAAAATTGTAATTTAATCATTTTCTTAATATTTTGGATTTAGCAATCAACTAAAATTTTATTCATTAAATCTTTCCTTATTTGAACTATGTAATAAATCCTAATATTTAGGACTTTAAAGTTGATTAAGATTTTAACCTTATAAAATTACTTCCTTATTAGAACTATGTACGTAATATATAACTATAATATGTTTCACCTTAACTTGGAAAATCAAACGTGTATATATGCATGTATCTAGGTCATTATATAGCATAACTGAAGTCACAAGTCTCTTTCCTAAACCTACAAAACTACAGAGAAAGTAATTTATGAATTGCAACAATAATTATATTTCGCTAGGATGCACATCTATTTTAATATCTAATATTTGTGCCCGAAAATAATTATAATAGTAGGATTCCTAAAGGTAATTACGTAGAATTTCTAATGTATAGTATTATGTCTTAAAACTAATAGGATTATAAGGTTAATGTCTAGAATTTCGATTATATCCTTTTATTGTGAGTTATTATGCTTAATATTAAAAAGTTATTTTTGTAATCCAATTTTTTATTCATGCTTTTATAATAACTAGTTTAAGAGTACGCGCGTTGCGCGTGTATCTCATATCAATGAATGTAAATTTTATAAAAATTACACACACACACACACACACACACACACACACACATATATATAGTGGTTGAATTATTAAATAAAAATTACAAGAAAATCCAAACCGCTGAAGAAAAAAAAGAGATAAATGTTGATCTTTGGACTTTCGTTAGATTTGGGTTCTCACGCCATCTTTTCTATAAAAATTTGATCATTGTGATGATAAAGGGATTATACATGCTAATAAACATTGTTTCTTCCTTTAGCTCAATAGTGATGGATAATATCAGTAGCCACGTATCAACACCATGAGAAACTACGAAACTCTATGACAACACTTTTGAAAAATATTTTATTAATATTTTCTTAAAAAAGAATAGCTTGAAATAGCTAACATTTCTAACATTATCAACCTTAAATCTTTAAAATTTTAGTAATCTGAAAATAATCGTGAGTTTCTGAGTATGATTTTTTTGCAATTTGTTTTAAATTTTAGTCTCTTGGTATCTTAAAGTAGAACACTTCTAATGTCACCTATAATATTATTGTTCGGGGTGAAATAACAAATCTTAAAATGATGAGTTCTTGTGAAAAATGGACTTACTCAATTTATTTAAGTAATCTTACTGGGATGACATTTCTAAGTATTAGGAGCTCCTATATAGTTCAAATAAGTAAAATATTTAATAGTCAAAGTTTTAGTTAATTTCAACGTCCTAACTATTAAAAAATATTAATTAAATAATAATTTTGTCAAATATAAAATTTATTTTTAAATGAAAAATATTTGATCAATTTCGCGTTAAAGTTTTGAGCTTTTATAATAGTCTAGATCGATTGAAGAAGATAAAATAAAAACCGAAACATTATTTTCCTATATATTTAGTAGTTTTCAATTTAGTCTCACACTATTTACCACATAATTAAAATACATTAATGTAATTTATTGCAAATACTAAATAAAGTAAATTCTTCAACAAAAAAAAATTAATTATTGATGTTAAAAAAATATTTTGTTTACCGTGAATACAATTTGAGTACCATTAGGATGTCATTTGTCACTTGCCATGTATAACCGACTTCAGACGAGCATCTCTAGATTTTGTACTACTGTTCCAAATTGACTTTTTAAATATTTATTTAAGGTAAAATTTTAATTGATTTTAAAGTCCTAAATTTTAGGTATCTAGTTTAAATAAAGAAAGATATAATAACCAAATATTAATGAATTTCTAGGTCCTAAATATTAGGAAAAGAATTAAATGACTATTTTATCTAGTGCGTGTTTTTTATATTAACAAATATAAAATTTGAAAAAATTGCACAAAAATTATTAAATTATGTGATGAGTTATAAAATAAAAGCCCAATAAAGACTATTGATCCAATTTAGCTAACTTAATAAAGAAAGTAATTATATTTTGCAAAGGTATTCTAATGCCTTTACATAACTTCGATATATAAGTTGTGCATTTGCTTTAATAGATCAAATAAAATAAAATAATATACTGACTTGTCAAATATTACGTAACTATATTATGTTCTCATAGTCTTAAGGAAATAAATTTTATTTGCTCAAAGTTTTCAAAAAGAAGTTTAGTATTTTAATGCTTCGTTAGTAATTTTCCTTAAATATGTAAACGCTTGCACACCTATGTAAGTACTAAATTATATTTTTTTAAAGTCCTAAATATTAGAATTTTTTACATTGTTTATATAAGGAAATAATTAATAACAATAATTTTAGTTGATTTTAGATTCCTAAATTTTAGAAAAAATAATAAAATGACTATTTTGTCTTAGTGTGAGCTCTATTTTTAAAGGGTAAAAAGGCGAACGACATTTCACTAAGGGCCTTCGTACTTTTAATATAGTATAGATATAGATAGTTTGCCTATGCTAAACTATTTTTTTATAATATTAGATTACGACAAGCTTAATATCATTACATTCACGTGACTTGTACTGTCCGAAATGAATTTGGTTAGCAATTTACATTCTTTGCAAGGTAATCTTCGTTGTCTCTAGTAAGGATTCTAGGAGATAGCCATGCATACTCGATTCCCCTTCCATGTTGGAAACGAATTGTTGCTGCCGCCTTTACTAGTCAAGTGCTTGTAGAAAACTAATTATAGCAATGTCCCACATCGAAACATATTCTATGCAGACGCCTTGTTGGAATCTATATATATTACATGCTCTTCAATTGTGGTCATCAATCAACAACGCCGACAAACTTCTTTGAATTCGAGCTTTACAGGTAATTTTCCCTTCTGCTTTCGTGTAATTTCTTTTATCGCCTTTCTTTTCTTTTTCACAGGCCAATCAAATAAGGGTAAATTATCACATGCATGAAGAAGGTGATTAATTCCTTGGGCACAAAGGGATGGCAACTCATCCCTGTCCGGAAATCAGTAGGATAATCTTCGGGAACAAATGTTCATACGGCGTACAGAAGGACACAACTGGGCAACATATAGAGGAACAAATTCTCAACATCATGTAGAAGGACAAACTCATGGCAACTTATAGAAAGGACAAATTCTCAACAACATATAGAAGGATCAAATATGTGATGAGACCACTTAAGGTGCAAAGGGACTTAAATATTTATCTTAAGATTGAAAAATTATAGTTCCTTTTAAGGACAACCCTGCGAAGAGGCAAATTTAAGGTGCAAAGGGACTTAAATATTCACCTTAAGACTGAAAAATTATAAAGTCTCAGCTTAAAAACTTGGTGGATTTGTAGACTTCAACTTGAAGACCGACAAACTTGATGATTTGACGGACTTAAAGATTTGGCGGACTTTGACGCTCCAACTTGAAGAGCAGTGTACTTTAAACTTCAACTTGATGAATTAGCGTACAAACTTCAACTTAAAGGCTTTGAGGGCTTAAACAACTCAACTTGAAGACCAGCGAACTTAAGGACTTCAACTTGAAGACCGATAGACTTGAAGACTTGGAGGGCTTGAATACTTCAACTTAAAACTGACGGACTTGAATACCTCAACTTGAAGGGCGGTGGACTTGAAAACTTCAACTTGAAAAATTGGCGGATCTGAAGATTTTAACTAGAAAACCGGTCGACTTGAACACTTGGAGGATTCGTAGACTTTAACTTTGAGGCTAGACAGATTTGAAGACTTCAACTTGAAGACCAAAAACTTGAAGGTTTGGCGAACATGAAGGCATACCGAATCTCCCAGATTAATTGCAAATACTTGGTAGCCTCCTAAAAGACTATAATTAGTCCATTGAAGACACCAATTTACCATAGAGGCTTGCCCCCTTTAAATCAAATGAGATACAAATTTCAACAGAAGAATGGTATTTCAGCTCGATTTTCAAGTGCTGATTGAATGGATTACATTCCATCATACTTCATTCGAACAACGATTGGGGCAACATGTATCTTTTGAACTTATGCGACTGAACTTAGAATGAAACTCTAAGTTGCCTATGTACCTCGGTGAAGAGGATCAAGTCATACCGTAGTTCAGAATGAGTAAGGTTTTTTTATGTCCTTGATCGAGGCCAACCCTGCACTACTATTGAGTAGCGAGAGAGGTCGAAACAGCTTTTACTCGATGAGGTCGGGATCGATTTTCACAGGGAGCTAGATATTGGAGTTGAGTGTCTATCTAAAGTGGAGTTGTGTATTTGTTTCAAATTACACATCTAAACATTTTGGGTTTTGATTTTACTTCTAATTGTATAATACTACGATGCTAAATTATGCTAAATAAAGCTAAGATTAGACTATTGAGAATTGATCAAATAGATAAAAGGCACTAGGGTAGTGACTTTCTCCTAGGTGGTTAATTAACGGATTCTAGAGTCTAAGGCTAGATTGTCATATTTGGGAGTATGATATAACCATTGCACGATTCTACTCACTCTACACCTCTCGGTGGTTCAAGTAATTTTGCCCTAATTGACTTTCTCAAGTCCAATTGGGTATGCAAATTTGTGCAAGCAATTGAGGTTCAAGTAGGGTATTACTATCTCTAGGTTTAACCCTTTAATTGGGGGCTATTAATCTCTTGAGTACGCCCCAATTCCTTGTTGGACCAATTTCAGAGACTCAGGCTCTCTTTCTCAAGAAGAGCCAAAGTCAACTAAACAATAACTAGTATTTGCAACCACTAATTCAACAATTAAACATGAAATTAGTCCAAAATCAAACACCCATAGTCAATCAAGCCCTAAAACACTAGACCAATCAATTACTCACACTAGGGTTGAGCCATAACCCTACCTTATGGGTCTAGCTACTCATAATTAGAGAAGAAAACAAGGCAATAGATGAAGAAAAGCTCATAATAATTAATTGCTAAATTAAACTTGAAGATTCAATGTTGAAATTAAGCTAAAATTACTCAAAATAGGTAAAAGAAATGAAGTCACGAGCGCAACACTGAGTACAAAATTATCTGATGACCTAAAAATGGGAAAATAAGCTATTTATACTAAGCTCAAAATTCTGGACAAAAATACTCATGCGGGGCTAGTGCGGACCACACAAAATCGAGTGCGGCCGCACTAAGGCTCTAGGCTCCAATAATCTGCTCTCTGAACTTGGGCAATGCGTACCGCACAAAATCGAGTGCGGCCGCGGTGGCTTCTAGTGCGATCCGCATGAAATGGACCGCGGACCGCATTGGGCTTCATCCTCCAAAATGCCACCTCTCTGAACCTTGGCTCTATGGACCGCATGAAATGGAGTGCGGCCGCGGTGAACCCAATGCGGACCGCACAAAACCCTTTGCGACCGCATTGCCTTATGGCCTGAAAAGCAACCTCTCTGAACTTCACTTTTGCGGACCGCACAGAATGGTGTGCGGCCGCACTGGCCCTGTTTTGACTGAGCTTTGTCTTGTCTTGGTACTTGTGCAAGTTGCGCTCCTTTTTGAGCTGGTTTTTGACACCTTGTAACCTTGTTGGTCAAACCTGCAATCAAGCACAACTTGTGAGCCTTTGGGACTATTTTGTACACATTTCTAATCAAAACTTAAGCAAGAAAGAGTGTAAAATGAATCATATTCACTAGTTATCAACTCCCCCAAACTTAAGCTTTTGCTTGTCCTCAAGCAAACAAAATAAGACCCACCCCTTAAGCGAAAATCCAAGAAAATTCAGATGTCCTAAGTAGGTTCCATCTTCGCTTAAGCATTTCTTTTGCTTCATTTTGGCACACATTCACTTGACTTTTTAAGTCATTTCACTTCTTTCTAAGGGGTTAGAGAGACACACTGTCACTCTTTCTTGTTCATTTCAAATCTTTTCTCCTTTCTCAACTTTCCACACCTTTCATTCTTTGTTTTTCTTGAATCCCTTTTATTCATTTCTACATTGAATATTCTTTTTGTCTCTTTGCTTTTCTTTCTTTTTCATTGCCTTTCCATTTCTTCATTTTGTGCCTTTTTACCACTTTGTTGCAATCTGCGTCTCTCCCCCCCCCCCAAACTTATACTTTTTCCATGTGCTAAGGAAAGATCGGGTGCCAAGGGATGGTATCTTTTAGAACGGGTAAAGGCTTGTATTATGGTTCTTGAAGGAAAAAAGTCTAAGGCTCAAAAGGGTTGACTAGGGATTTTATCATTTGTAGGCTATGGAAGTGTTCAAGCTATCATTTGGATCAAGGAGAGCCTATAATCATGTCTCAAGTCAAATTTCACTTAGGATTTCGCCTAGACAAATATTCAGGGCAAGTTCTAGACCAATGGCTCGGGACTTGGACTTGCGATGCAATTTCTCACCACACAAGCTATGGGATCACTGAAGACATAGAGTCGGGGGTCCACAATGACCTCAGATAAGATTTGAGTACACAATGGTCCCGAAAAACCACTTGATGATTATCGGTCAACACAAGAGTCTCAAGGTCACGACTTTCACTATCCTATACGCAACAATTTGTTTTTGACCATGAGATCAAAGGCAAATGTGCTAGGCCCAAGTGAAGCTTTGCTTGAGGCACCCTTACCACTAACTACTAAAAAGCAAAAAGAAAAATGAACTCAAACCCTTAAGAAGGTTGTCACGCCATCCATCATTGGGAAGAGCCACCCGATTCATAGAAATTCCACCTTTGTAAAGAACCGTGACATTAAGAAAACCAAAGTCTTATTGCAAAAGTTCAAAACAAGAAGCTACGAACATAAATAAGAAGCTAAGCAAGGAAAAATATGGAAAGTAGAATGAATATGTACAAGCGGGGATTTAATCGAATATACAATAGGGGAGATGAATATATACAATGGAACATACTTTTATATACAGACCCAAGGTAAAAAGTACAAAAAATGTAATGAAATACTAAAGTTATATACATACCAAAGATAAAAAAAGAAAGAAAGAAATCATAAAATCTGTCAAATATATACAGTCATCCAAATCAATCAAAGTAGGGCCTACTCCCTCAAATGAAAGTTGGCATTGTCCTTAATGCAACTAAGCACAATAAGCACCAAAAATAGAGGAGGATACAGAAACTCCCTATTAGGGGTGGGCATAAAATCCGAAAAACCGAATTCCAAACCGAACCAAATTTATTTGGTATTTCGGTTTCGGTTTTTTCGGTATTTCGGTCTAATTCGGTACTGAATTTTCGGTATTTCGGTCCGGTTTTCGGTATTATAATTTTACAATTTCGGTACACCGAAATACCGAAAATTTGGTGAACCTAGACCCAAGTCTCCTGGCGTCCCACCCACCCAGGCCCAACTCCCCCAACTCCCAAGCCCAATCCCAATCAATTACCCAAGACCCAAGTCAGTTAATAGTATACCCAAGACCCAAGTCGAGAAGACTGTTCTGATTATGGATAGCCCTAATGTGTTTCTGAGATCTAAATTCTAATGTTCTCATCAAGGCCATTAGGGCTTACTGCTTAGGAAGGATATCATCGAGAAGAAGAAGACGAGAATCGGCTGCGAGTTTAGGATATCAGTCTGCGAGTGCCGAGTCTAGACGAGAATCAATTGCTTAGGATATCAGTCTACGAGTTACGACTTACGAGTTACGACCAGTCGACAATCGAGCTCGAGTCTCATCTCATCTTCACCGGTTAACTTCACTACTTTTGTAAGTTTTGTAAGTCTCATCTCATCTCATTCTCATCCCAGCTCGATTTTCTGCATCAAACTAATTTAGGGTTATAGGCGGCGATTTCCAACTCAATTCGATTCCTCACTTCTCACAAATTCTGGGCAAACGAAGTGTCAAAGACGCTGCTGTCCTGTTCTAGTGTTCCGAGCTCGATTCAATTTCAATTTCAATGGTATGTTTCGCTTTATTTTGGTTGTACTGCTAATTGAATGAACTGTTGTTCCGAGCTTTTCCCTTTAGTAGGAAAATATCATCTGTATCACGTTCATGTTGTTTAATTCATTTGCTTGTATAATAACAGTTGTGAGTACACGACTATGTGTTAGGCTTACCATATGATTACTTTGTTTAGGTCTGATTTTTAGAACTTTCCTTACATTTTTCTTGTGATAGACACTTTAGGATGATGACAGTTGAGTGAATTCACTGTTAGTCTTCTTTGTTGTGACATTCTTATGGTTGCTGGTTTGGAAAGATTTAAATAATTGTGGAGTGTGGACTTGTCACTTGAGTAGTAATGGCCATGGTTTTTTATTTATTTATAGATGGCTAGAAAAGGATATTGTTAAATGTTAATGACTTGTTTAGCCTTTTTAGCTTTTGCTTAGCTGCACACTGCAGTTACATTAGAGTATTAGACTGCTGCTGCATATGTTGGAAAGATATTGTTAATTCGTTATAGCCTTTCAAGAAGTATTGGGGTGAGCCTGAAAAGATGAATAAAATGATTTTGTCTGCTGCTGTTGCATCTAAAAAAGTATTCAACCGAATGCGCATTTTAAATGATGAAAATTCTCGGACTGTAATCTAATCATTTTTCACTTACTCTTTCTTTCTGTTGGATGTTGGATTAATATAACAGTACCTTTATTTTTTTTAGGTAAATGCTAGTGATAGTCGTGGAAAGGCTGATTCAAAAATTGAGAAAGGAATTGGTGGTAGTACTGCAAATTCCATAAAAGAACATGTTAGCAATGAATCCCTAGGTGCAAATATTGGCAGGTAAACCTCTGCTTTCTTGAATGTTTGTATCAGAAGTATGATATGCCATAATCCATGTTGATGATTGTAGATTGCACCATCAGAAGACTGTTCTGACTTCTGATTATGGATGAGGTTGATGGCATGACTGCTCCTAGATTTCCTATTCTTTCGGAGTTGGCTCGTGATGTGTTGGCAATTCCAATTTCTAGTGTGGCGTCGGAATGCGCGTTTAGCACTGGTGGTCGTATTCTTGATTCATTTAGGAGTTCATTGACTCCTAAATATGTGCAAGCTCTTATTTGTGTTGCACTGTGTTTAAGTGTTAATACTTAAGACTGTTTTTGTTGGACTGTGTTTAACTTGTTTAACTGTGTTTAACTTGTTTAACTGTGTTTAAGTTGTTGGACTTGTTGGACTGTGTTAAGTGTTTAACTGTGTTTAAGTTGTTTAATATAGTTGTGTAATGTGCATTGTGCATTTGGATAGCTTTTGCCAACTACAGTATACACTAGATTCATTGTGCATTGTGCAGATTGTAATATTGTATAATATGACATACAGTATTGAGTATACTGGCGTGCAAGTTTGCAACTGCAGATTGCCAGATTGTAAAGAACTTGTTGTCTTGTTCAGCTTTTGCTTTTCAATTATTCTTAAGCCATGTGAAATTGTGAATTGGTTAATAGTTATCACAGATTCACATCACAGGGGTTTCAGGTTTCAGCCACAATTAAGAGAATATAATATATTATTCTTGTTTCAGGCATGTGCACATTGTGCAGTTGTGCACTGTTATATATCGGAAAACATATTCTTTTAGAATGAAAATTTCAATTGTGCATGTGCACTGTTAGCACTTAGCATTGATTATTCATTGATTGTTAAACCGAAACCGTACCGAACCAAAATAAGAAATACCGAACCGTACCGAAATATTTTGGTATGGTATTTGGTATACAGAATTGATAAACCAAATACCGAAATACCGAACCGAAATTCTTACATACCGAACCGAAATACCGAACGCCCACCCCTACTCCCTATGGGCCGTCTGTCAGCATGGGATCCTAAGTGGTCCCTCGGTCCTCAATATGCTCGAGAACCTGAAGTTGGCTCCCTGTGACCTGTGGCTCTGCTGCTAGGACTTGCGGGGTCAATCTTATCATTCCTTGTTTCCCTTTACCACCCTGGGAAGACTCCCCTCTGCCTGGTTGTTTACCACATTTTCCTCTGGATTTCACCATTGTCTGCAAACAACATTCAATCATGCTTTGTTAGTGTCCATAAAAACAATGAAATGCAAAGTTGCAGTAAAAGAAAGATGTTGCAGACAGTTCGGTTATTGCAGAGTGCGGACCGCATAAAATGCAATGCGGCCGCAAAGTGGCCATTGCGGACCGCACAAAATACCATTGCGGTCCGCACAGAGGTGGGGTTCAGACTACCCACGCTCTGAATATAAGCACTGCGGACCGCACAAAATGCAATGCGGCCGCGGTCCTCCATTTTCAGCTTGTAGGACTTTGACACTATGGTCCACACAAAATACTATTGCGGACCGCAAAGGGGCATCGCGGACCACACAGAATCCACTGTGGTCCGCACTAAATACCCAACAGTAACACCAACCTAGGGTTCTTGATTTGTTTAATTTTTAGTCCACTTATTCACCTATTAAAGAGTCCCTAAGTGTTGGTTCCGTCATTTAACTATCTAAACCTATTTTAAACAAGAAATTAACTAACCTAAACTACCAAATCGAAAAAAATACGGGAAAGGCAGAAGAAGAGCTAAGAAAACAAAATTTTATTGAAAATAATAAAATTAACAATTGAAAAGAGATGAAAGTACCAGAAGTAAGATGTTGTGATGATGATTAAGCCTTAGTGGTTGATTATGCGCAATAGAGAGGGATGAACAGTGAAAATTTTAAGCTCTGAGAATAAAGGATCGAAAAGTGTAAAAGGATGGCCTCAGGTCCTATTTATAGAGAAGGTCCTGGGGCCCAGCATACCTACCCACTGCGGACCGCACAAAATGGGACTGTTGTCTGCGGTGTTCAAAACCATAAGTCACTAACAAATGACCACTGCGGACCGCACAAAATGTGATGCGGCCGCAGTGGACCACCGCGGTTCGCACAAAATGCAATGTGGTCGCAGTGGTAAACTTCAGAGAACCTCCACTTTTGTCAATTCATCAGTGCGGTCCGCATTCATTTCTTGCCCCCGCACTGAGGTCTTTGTGGCCGCACAAAATGGCAGTGCGGTCCGCATTGACAATCTTCAGAGAGTAGTCATTTTCTAACTTTTTTCCTGCACTGCATCAGCACAATCCTACAGCATCTCACAACTAGTCAGTCCAAAAATGAATCCTACACTACAATGAAAATCAAAGAAAAACAAGAAAAAAAACACATGGGTTGCCTCCCAAGAAGCGCTTGATTTAACGTCGCGGCACGACACATGTTACCCTCAATTCACTTGAGATAAAGAATTGTCACCGCGTGGTTGTCATCAATTTTGCCAAAATAGTGCTTTACTCGGTGCCCGTTAACTCTGAAGACCTCTCCATTTTTATTTTTCAAATCAAGGGCACCAAAAGGAGTCACAAGCACCACTTCAAAGGGTCCACTCCATTTTGATTTAAGCTTTCCCGGAAATAGACATAACCGAGAATTGAACAAGAGAACCAAATCACTCACTTTGAACTCCTTTCCACGAGCATATTTATCATGAAGGTACTTCATCTTGTCCTTATACAAGGACGAACTGGAGTAGGCATGGAATCGAAATTCATCAAGTTCATTAAGCTGCTCCACATGAAGATTGACTGCAACATCCAAATCAAGATTTAGCTTCCTCAAGCCCACATGGCCTTGTGCTCTAACTCAACCGGTAGATGGAAAGATTTCCCAAACACCAACCGATACGGAGACATACCAATCAGAGTCTTGTAAGCAGTCCTATAAGCCCATATAGCGTCATCCAACTTCTTTGACCAATTGATCCTATTAGCATTGACCGTCTTTGACAATATGCTCTTGATTTCCCTGTTGGAGACTTCCACTTGACCACTTGCTTGAGGATGATATGGGGTAGAAACTTTATGATTGACACCATATTTTGCAAGTAAGGAATCAAAAGCTCTATTACAAAAATGAAACCCCCCATCACTTATAATCGCACGAGGAGTGCCAAACCTTGTGAAAATGCTCTTCTTGAGAAATGCAACAACACTCCGGGCTTCATTGTTAGGTAAATCCACGGCTTCAACCCACTTCAAAACATAGTCAACTGCCACAAGAATGTATGTGCTAACAAATGGGCCCATGAAATCAATGCCCCATACATCAAAGATATCCACTTCAAGAATGGTATTGAGAGGCATCTCATCTTTCTTCGAAATTCCGCCCGCTCTTTGGCATTCATCGCATCTCTTCACAAAATCACCCGCAGCTTTGAACAACGTTAGCCAATAAAACCCACAACTAAGAACTTTCGAGGCGGTCCTCACCCCATCGTGATGACCACCATAGGGTGAGGAATGGCAAGCCTCTAAGATATTCAATTGTTCCTCCTCCGGGAGACACCTTCGGATCATACCATCCGTGCAAATCTTGAACAAGTACGGCTCATCCCAATAGACATCCAAATTATCCCGTTTGAGATTCTTCCTTTGGTTAGAAGAGAACTCACACGGGATTATACCAGTCACAACGAAATTAGCAACGTCCGCAAACCATGGCATACCATTCACCGACACTGAAAGGAGTTGTTCGTTGGAAAATGAATCATTGATCTCTAGGCTATCACAAGGCCTCCCCTTCTCCTCTAAGCAGGACAAGTGGTCTGCCACTTGGTTTTCACTACCCTTCCGGTCCATAGTCTCCAAATCAAACTCTTGAAGTAACAAGACCCATCGCATCAGTCTAGCTTTGGAATCCTTCTTCGTCATCAAGTACCGGAGTGCGGCATGATCGGTATGAATTATGACCTTGGCACCCATGAGATACGGTCAGAATTTTTCCATTGCAAACACAATAGCCAAAAGTTCTTTCTCGGTTACCGTGTTGTTCACTTGAGTGTCATTCATTGTCTTACTCGCATAGTACACCGAATGAAATATTTTGTTCACTCTTTGACCAAAAACCACCCCAACCGCAACATCGCTCGCATCACACATGAGCTCAAAGGGTAAGCTCCAATTTGGTGCGATAATGATAGGAGTGATGGTCAATTTATGCTTGAGAAGTTCAAAGGCTTGCATACATTTATCATCGAACACGAACTTGGCATCTTTTTCCAATAACTTGCATAGGGGATTCACTACCTTTGAAAATCTTTAATGAATCTCTGGTAGAACCCCGCATGCCCAAGAAATCTTCTAACTCCCTTGACAGAGGTAGGGGAAGGGAGCCTTGAAATAACGTCTATTTTTGCTTTATCTACCTCAATACCATGATTTGAAATTTTATGCCCAAGAACTATGCCCTCTTCCACCATAAAGTGACATTTCTCCCAATTGAGAACAAGATTAGTTTCTTCACAACGGGCTAAAACAATCAAGATTTTTCAAACACTCATCAAATGAATCACCCACAACACTGAAGTCGTCCATGAACACCTCCAAATATCTTCCACCATATCGGTGAAAATGGCCATCATACACCGCTGAAATGTAGCCGGTGCATTACACAACCCAAAAAGCATCCGAGAAAAGGCAAAGGTGCTATATGGACAAGTGAATGTGGTCTTCTCCTGATCTTCTTGAGCAATCAAGATTTGATTATATCTAGAATAATCATCCAAGAAGCAGTAGAAGGCACGCCCAGCAAGTTGGTCTAACATCTGATCAAGAAAAGGCAATGGAAAGTGATCCTTGAGGGTCACTTTATTCAGCTTGCGGTAGTCCATGCATACCCTCTAACCGGTGACGATTCTGGTAGGAATCAACTCATTTTGTGAATTTGCAACCACAGTCATGCCACCCTTCTTTGGTACACATTGCACCAACGAAGTCCAAGAGCTATCAGAAATGGGGTACACAACCCCGACATCCAACCACTTGATCACCTCCTTTTTCACAACTTCTTACATTGCTTCGTTCAAACTTCTTTGATGCTCCAAGGAGGGCTTTGCATCATCTTCTAGAATAATCTTATGCATACAAAATGTGGGGCTTATCCCCTGAATATTAGCTAAAGTCCATCCAATTGCCTTTTTCCGCTTTTGAAGCACCGCCAATGTGGCATCAACCTGCATGTTAGTAAGACAAGAGAAGAATAACTGGCAAAGTAGAACTTGGGCCTAAGAACTCATACATGAGGTGTGGAGGCAATGGCTTCAACTCCAACACCGGAGGTTCCTCAATTGAAGGCTTTGTTGGTGGAGTCTTCTTATTCTCGAGATCCAAAGAGAGTTTTCTAGGCTCATAAGAGTACGAGCCCATTCCATGTAAAGCATTCATACACTCCATCCAGCTTGCATCCTCATTGACATCAAGATTCAACAATACGGCCTAAAGAGGGTCCTCCACATTGATCATTGCACTGGTATCATCAACTCTCACTGCTGTGATAAGGTCCACAAAAGAGCACACCTCGGTATTATTGGGCTGCTTCATTAACTTGCACACATGAAAGACCACCTTTTCATCACCCACCCGGAAGGTGAATTCCCCTGCTTCCACATCAACTAAGGCCTTCCCCGTAGCAAGGAAAGGTCTCCCCAATATGATTGGAACTTAATAATCCAACTCACAATCCAAGATCACAAAATCAGCTGGCAAGATAAATTTGTCCACCCGGACAAGGACATCATCAATAATACCCAATGATCTCTTCATTATTCTATCCGCCATTTGCAATCTCATGGAAGTCGGCCTCGGTTGCCCAATACTCAAAGTCTTGAAACTGAGTAGGGCATCAAATTGATACTAGCCCCCAAATCACATAGAGCCTTAGCAAAGTCTGCACTCCCAATGGTGCAAGAAATGGTGAAAGCACCGGGATCTTCAAGCTTCGGGGCCATTGAATGCACTATAACACTAACTTGGTGAGTCATCTTTATAGTTTTACAATCCATGGACCATTTCTTTGTCACCAAGTCCTTCATGAATTTAGCATAGCCCGACATTTGTTCAAGAGCCTCCACCAAAGGCACATTAATGGATAAGCTCTTCATCATGTCAATGAACTTTTTAAACTGATTCTCACTTTTCTGTTTCACGAGCCTTTGAGGATAAGACGGAGGTGGCCTTGGCAAAGGTGCCTTGGCTTTAGGCACAACCGGCTCCGACATGTCTATTACGTGTTCCCTAGACGGGTTCACATCATTTTGAGTTTCCACCTCGGCATCTTGAATATCAATCCTCACTTCTTCGTTCACATTGTCATCAATCACATTTTCAACCACCAAAGAAACTTCATCTTCTTGCAACTCAACTTTATCACTCAAAATTTGCTTTTGTTTGGAGACATTCACATCACCGCCTCTCCCACTTCTTGTAGTTACTGCCATAACATGATTGTTCCCACCCTTCGGGTTAACCACCGTATCACTAGGTAGAGCTCCCTTAGGACGAATATTCAAAGACTGTGAGATTTGGCCTAACTGCACCTTCAAGTTTCTGATTGAGGTGTGTGGGAAGCCAACTGCACATCAGAATCCACATTCTTTTTCGTCATTTGTTCAAACATTATTTCAATTCTCCCCATATCATTGTTAGAAGAACTAGGACCTTGGGATGGAAATTGAGGCAGATTGTTCGGTTGTTGGTACATTGGGGGCCTTTGAAAGCCTTGCCCTCGGTTTCCTTGGTTGCCATTGTTCCATCCACCTTGATTATTGTTACCACCCCAATTTTTATTGTTACCATTCCAATTTCCTTTATTGTTTTGATTGTTGTTCTGATTTCCCCAGTTGGAGTTTTGGTTATTGCTCCCCCAATTACCATTGCCTTGTTGTTAATTGCCCTGGGGTTTCCATTGCTGTTGGTTGAAAGAATTTCCCCTTTGGCCTTGATAATTATTCGCGTATTGCACATCTTCATTTTGCTCATCATAACCATCATCTTGGAATCCCCCACAATCATTATCAAATTGCTCCGAATTCCCTTGGTGTTGTTTCCCTCTTTGTCTTCTTTTGTTGACTAGCATGTTGACACCCTCCATAGCATTCACTTGGCGAGGATTTTGAACTTGTTGCAACTGTGCCTTTGATAGTTGGTTCATTGTAGTTGTCAACTCAGCTATAACCTGCCCATGATCATATAACTCCTTGTGCAAATGAGTAACCGTGGGGTCACCCTGGGGCACATTGGCTCTACTTTGCCAAGCAGAAGAAATGTCAGCCATCTCGTCAAGAATGTCACAAGCCTCATCATAAGACATCTTCATGAAGTTGCCCCCAGCAAGTTGGTTCACTATGCATTAGTTTGTTGTATTAATGCCCCGGTTGAAAGTCTGTTGGATCATCGCCTCGGTCATATCATTGTTGGGGCATTCCTTAACCATTGTTCTATAGCGCTCCCAAATCTCATGCAAATGTTCGGTTGGCTCCTGTTTGAAAGCCAAGATCTCATCTCTCAATGTAGTCATATGCCCTAGTGAGAAAAATTTTGCAATGAACTTGTCCGCCAACTCATCCCAAGTAGTGATGGAATGGTTGGGAAGTCGCTCAAGACAATCCAATGCCTTCCCTCTAAGTGAGAATGCGAAGAGTCTCAACCGTAGTGCATCTTTGGACACATTAGTTTGCTTGCTCCCCCAACAGGTATCCACGAACCCCTTGAGATGTTTGTAAGCATTTTGATTGGCAGTGCACGTGAAATACCCACGCTGCTCCAGCAATGTCAGTATCATATTGGTTATTTCTAAAATTTCCCGCCCGGATTCGGGGTGGGACAATAGCACTTGCATAGCCTTGGTTCGGAAGCACTCGAGGGGCCACTCTTGGAGGTGGCAGAGGAGGGTCTGGAATATTGTCATTGGCATTAACATTGGCCTGGCAGCCTCTACGTTGTCTTTGAGGTACATTAGGCACCTCATCATCCCCGACATCATCTACCTCCTCCCCCGCAATCACATTTCTAAGAGGGTCATTGGCGTTGTTTGCTGTAATTTGGTACATGAAGTTGTGACCACACAAATTAGTAACAAAGAAGGAAAGAATAACAATACACAAAACTAGATAGAAAGATAAGCCAAAACCGTTAGCTCCCCGGCAACGACGCCAAAAAGTGATCGAGACCAACCCTGCACTACTATTGAGTAACGAGAGAGGTCGAAGCAGCTTTTATTTGATGAGGTCGGGATCGATTTCCACAGGGAGCTAAATATTGGAGTTGAGTGTCTATCTAAAGTGGAGTTGTGTATTTGTTCCAAATTACACTTCTAAACATTTTGGGTTTTGATTTTACTTCTAATTATATAATACTATGATGCTAAATTATGTTAAATAAAGTTAAGATTAGACTATTGAGAATTGATCAAATAGATAAAAGGCACTAGGGTAGTGACTTTCTCCTAGGTGGTTAATTAACGGATTCTTAAGTCTAAGGCTAGATTGTCATATTTGGGGAGTATGATATAACCATTGCACGATTCTACTCACTCTACACCTCTCGGTGGTTCAAGTGATTTTGCCCTAATTGACTTTCTCAAGTCCAATTGGGTATGCAAATTTGTGCAAGCAATTGAGGTTCAAGTCAGGTATTACTATCTCTAGGTTTGACCCTTTAATTGGGGTTATCAATCTCTTGAGTATGCCCCAATTCCTTGTTGTACCAATTTCAGAGACTCAGGCTCTCTTTCTCAAGAAGAGCCAAAGTCAACTAAACAATAACTAGTATTTGCAACCACTAATTCAATAATTAAACATGAAATTAGTCCAAATATCAAACACCCATAGTCAATCAAACCCTAAAACACAAGACCCATCAATTACCCACACTAGGGTTGAGCAACAACCCTACCTTATGGGTCTAGCTACTCATAATTAGAGGAAAAAACAAGGCAATAGATGAAGAAAAGCTCGTAATAATTAATTTCTAAATTAAACTTGAAGATTAAATGTTGAAATTAAGCTAAAATTACTCAAAATAGGTAAAAGAAATGAAGTCACGAGTGCAGCTCTGAGTACAAAACTATTTGATGACCTCAAAATGGGAAAATAAGCTATTTATACTAAGCTGAAAATTCTGGACAAAATACCCCTGCAGGGCTAGTGCGGACCTCACAAAATCGAGTGCGGCCGCACTAAGGCTCTAGGCTCCAATAATTTGCTCTCTGAACTTGGGCAATGCGGACCGCAAAAAATCGAGTGCGGCCGCGGTGGCTTCTAGTGCGGTCCGCATGAAATGGACCGCGGATCGCATTGGGCTTCATCCTCCAAAATGCCACCTCTCTGAACCTTGGCTCTGCGGACCGCACGAAATCGAGTGCGTCCGTGGTGAACCCAATGAGGACCGCACAAAACCCTTTGCGGTTGCATTGACTTATGTCCTGAAAAGCAACCTCTCTGAACTTCACTTTTGCGAACCGCACAGAATGGTGTGCGGCCGCACTGGCCCTGTTTTGACTGAGCTTTGTCTTGTCTTGGTACTTATGCAAGTTTCACTCCTTTTTGAGATGGTTTTTGACACCTTGTCACCTTGTTGATCAAACCTGCAATCAATCACAACTTGTGAGCCTTTGGGACTATTTTGTACACATTCTAATCAAAACTTAAGCAAGAATGAGTGTAAAATGCATCATATTCCCTAGTTATCAGTCCTAACTTTTGCCTAGGCACCTCTTTCAAGGTTTTCAACCTAGCGAACGTTTTTTTGGCCGTACACACTTTATACTCTTGCGGGCCAAGAGTAACATGCATTTTATGCTCTTGTGTTAAGTAGCGTAATGACTTGCAATTTAAGTTCGTATTTTGACGAGCTTTACAACATGAAGATTTTGCTCAAATTTGGAGAGCTTCGTGACATACAATTTAGGCTCGTGCATGTAGGAGCCTAACAACTTCAAGAATAATACTTATTCAAAAGCTTGCTATTGATAGGGCCAATTCTCATGCCATCTACATCAATTATCTTGTAGGCTCCACTTGAATAAGCTCCTTGCACGATATGTGGCACATCTCATTTTGAAGTGAACTTCCCTATAGGTTTATGGGAAGTAATAATGGGTCTTCGTATAACAAGGACTTGATCTACTACTTGAAAGGATCTTGGGCGAACTCTTTTATTGAAGGCGCAAGACAATCAAGCTTGATAATGTTCAAGACTCTATTGAGCTTCCAACCTCTTCTCATCAAGAGTCGCCAACTCTGCCAGTCGAAGTCGAGCATTTTCTTCATCAGTGATCCCTTTTTGAATAGATAATCATAATGAAGGTATTTGACGAATTGACGCTCAAGTGAAAAAATGACTTTGACTCCATAGACAAGTGAATAAGGAGTCGTTTGCGTTGGTGTCCGGTGAGTTGTCATGTATGCTCACAGAGCTTCTTCCATACGGTCATGCCAATCTCATTTGGATTTGGAGACGACTGTCTTTAACAAGTTGCATAGAGTTTTGTTGATTGCCTCAACTAGACCTTTGACGACAGCATTGTACATAGAAGGGTTACGTTGTTTGAAGACAAAAAGATCACAAATCTTGTTCATCAACTTGTTATCGAATGGCTTGCCATTATTCGTTATTATGTGACGAGGGATGCTAAAACGATAAATGATATTCACTTGGATGAAGTTTGCAATATTTTCCTTTTTAACTTCCTTGAGGGCAACGATTTCCGCCCATTTTGAGATATAATCAGTTGCAGTCAAGATATACAAATGTCCGACAGAAAATTTTGGTAGTGGTCCAACAACATCGAATCCTCGAGTATCAAATGACCATGATACAATAGTTGGATGTAGCATTTCAGGAAGCTGATAAATAAAATTTGCATGGAACTGGAAAGCCTTGCATCTTCGAGCATAATCCAAGCAATCTTTTACCATTATCGGCCAATAATATTCTATCCTTTTTATATGAAAGTAGAGTTTTGGTCCAGAATGATGTGATCCACATACCCCAAAATGTACTTCTTGCAAAGCTTGGCGTGCTTGTTATCCTAAAGAGCTTGCTTTGCTCCTTGTAACTGGTCCAAAGCTTCCAAAGGTAAATCGAGGATGCTTTCCACATCAGCGTAGAACCTAGAATTAACAGCCTTGGTGGAAGTTGATCTGGAGTTAACTTTCTTTGAAGCCATTTCGATGTTCTTGAACTTTGGTGATAAAAGCTGAGATGAGAGGTAGTGATTGTCCCACTGGGCGTACCAAAATTTGTAGACAATAAATTGTGTCAAGAAAATAAATGAGATCGAAAATATTGCAACAATCCTAGTATTTTATTTCAAATGATATGAGTGTTACAATCTTTATGATTCCTTTGATTCTTCTTTCCAACAGTAAATAAATTCAAGGGCCTTTGAGCTTGATCTTGAATCTATATTTGTTGTCACGAACGATGATCCTGAATTCAACTAGCACAAATTTTGATTTGAACTCGTACTCCTTAAACGTTGATTTGTTCTTCGTTCCTGAGCTTGAACTTGATTTCTTGATCTTGAACTTGACTGCTTGAAGCTTGAAACTTGTGGAGGAATTTGCAGCATTTGATCCACGAGCTCTCTCTTGCTTCTTATTATAACTTCTGGTGTCTTTTCTGAGTTATGAAGACCCATATTTATAGTTGTGAAAGAGAAGAGTTGTGATAAGAACAAACTCTTTCCGCCCAATCAGACTGAAGTGCTACAAGGCAATATTTGATTAGCCAGGACATGTCACTTGCACATGTGGCGCAACTTCATTGGCCATTAGATTTGACTTGGCATGCCTTGTCATTTTGACATGTGGCACGATCCTATTGGCTCTTCCGTTTGACTTGGCGTGTCGCGTCATTTCACGCGTGACACCAAACAGTGCTTCTAGGAAGATAATATTTTGGGCCTAATGAAGTGGACTCATCATTTGCAGCCCAATTAAATGGGCTAGCCCAATTATATTGGACTAATATAATGATTCAATTATATTAGCCCAAAATATTTATTTGGACTAATATATTTAAAATATGGTCCATCTTATTTTATCGATTTAAATTCGATAAAATTTTAATGATTATAACATCAAGAAATACTTATAGCAAAAGCCTAATATTCTTTCTCTCAAGCTTTATACAAGTGTTATAAAAAAAATTCAATTTTTATTGATCCCGGTGGGAATATTCTTTAGAAGCTCAGACTTGTCTCTTCTTCAATTATTCTTATTTACTCTATTTGCACTTTATTACTTCATTTTATCAGGTCAAAATAATTAACGTGTCTATAAACCACTTTACAAATTCAACTGTACCGTTTCATGTAAACAACCAATCCATTATAAGTCTGTTTGCTTGTAATTCAAAACCATTCAAAAGCAATAACTTGGGCTCCCCAAACTTATGACTTCAGCTTATAAACACTTTTATTTTGATCAAATTTTTTACTATTTTATCCTAATAATATTTTCTAATTCACAAAATATTTTTTCCCAAAACAAAACTCCTAACTTTCTCTTCATTCTATATACGCCGTTCCTCCTTTTTGTTATGAAAAGAGTTTTAAAATTTATACTTTTATAAAAAAAATTAAGGGTGCTTTAGTTATTTTAACAAAAGAATAGTTTATCATTATTTTTTCACCAAACACATCACCTGCTTATTATCAGTTTCAATACTTCTATCCAAATATGTACTTGTTTATTTATAAAATCAATTTAAACACTCAATATTTCTTAACAATTCAAGTTTATCAACTATTTACAAATAGCTAACTCTAACATGCTCTTATCTATATTATATTAAAAGCACGAAGCCCCTTAGCGAAATGTCGTTCGCCTTTTTTACCCTTTAAAATCATATTTTACATTGGATAGAATTATCATTTAATTATTTTCCTAATTTTTAGGACTTTCAAATACACAAATTTTTTAATTATTAAGTGTTCCCTGATTTGAACTATGTAAAAATTTCTAAAATTTGAAATTTCGAAATCAAATAAGATTTTACCAAATCGACTGAACCAATTACTATTTGATTTCCCATTTCATTATGGAATTTTTTCCTCCTATAGCAAAGGTTAACACCTTATTTATTTTAAATAAATACCATTTAAAAAATTATATTCTATAGATACATTTTAAGGTTTATAAAAACTTATGAATACATTCATGGCATATAGGGAGACAGTGAATACAATGAAATACATAGAATACATTAAAATACAATAATCTGTCCAGCTGTAATCTCATGTTTCACTCCGTAAATACAGTCGAATACACTCAAATACAATAACTGATTAGTTAAACTTCCTGATTCATGCCTATTTTCGCTACTGTATTCATAAATACAATAACTTAAATATATCAAATAACCTCTAAATATTTTGGTTCATTCTTCGACCTAAAATCCGAGGTTCACATTGGGTGTGTCCGAATCCGAATCTAACAGGAAGAAACGCAGCTGTGAAAACTATTCAGACTTCGTACAATTAACTTCTGTATTCATCAGACACAGAGCAAGAACAAAGCATATACGATTGTCATCAAAATCTCCGGCAAATCACAAAATGGAGGGTTGGGATCCGAATACGAAATCAACCCTCACGCAGATCCCGTTGTTGACCACCAAAGCCGGTCCACGCGACGGCGCGGCATGGACAAGCCGTTTAAAGGAAGAGTACAAGGCCCTAATCGCATATACATCAATGAACAAATCCAAAGACAATGATTGGTTCCGTATATCTGCGGCTAATCCTGAAGGTACTCGTTGGAAGGGTAAGTGTTGGTACGTGCATAACCTTCTCAAGTACGAGTTTGATCTCCAGTTCGATATCCCTGTTACTTATCCTGCAACTGCTCCTGAACTCGAATTGCCTGAACTCGATGGAAAAACTGAAAAGGTTACCTCTTTTTTCTGTGTCTTCTGATAATATTTCATTTAAAGACGAATTTAGGATGGTCAAAAACCCTAATTTATCTAAAAGACTAATTGTTTAGCGGTATTGAAATGAAATTGGTTGTGAATAGAGTGGAATAGATAGATAAGATTTGTATAGCTGATTCGAATTAGTTTGGAATTGGGTTGTAGTTTAATTGATATGTATGATTGATAATTATTATTATTTTTTGATTGTGTAGATGTATAGAGGAGGAAAAATATGCTTGACGGTGCATTTCAAGCCGCTATGGGCGAAGAATTGGTAATTATTCTTCTCTTTGATTTGGATTGAGGTTGGATTGCTGTGAATTTTTGATAATTCATAATTGTGTGTGCTCAGTTAAAGAGAGTCTTTGTTCTCTACCTGATTGTTTTGGGTGTTTCGAGCTCTGTTAGTTCACCGGCGCTCCACTCCTTTGTTTAGAACCGTGGTGTATGGACCAACTTGCAACTTGCGTCGAATCTTCAATATGGTAGCCAACAAGGCAACAACATACAATTTGTTTCCTTGATGTTTTTTTTGGGGATTGGTCCGTTTTGGTTTCCAGTCTTCCCAATTTCGGGGACTGCACTCGTTATACATTCAATCCGGCAATGTGCGTTGATAAAAGAGAAGTGCTGCGGTAGATGAACAACGAATATACATTTGCACACAAACACGCGCACGCACACATGCACACACACATATACATACATATGATTTCCTAATAGATGTAGAGGATTCTTATAGCGTACAAGTGGTGGTGGTGTTGATTGTTAACTTGGTTTAAGTTTTTGAAAGGCCAGCTGCTTGTAGGGTCAAGTTCATTATTGAGTGTGAACTTAGGAGAATATGGATTGAATGAATATAATTTCTCTTAGATGCTTATGTTTCCCTGGGTAGATAAAGCTACAGTCTTTGCCTCAAATTTGTGTTGCTTTGTTATCACTGTATGGGAAGTGAAAGAGTGACTTAAACTGACTTGGGTATTCATTCAGCCCCAGATTTGGCATAGCACATGCGCTCTGTTTGGGTCTTGCACCATGGCTTGCAGCGGAGATTCCTATTCTTGTTGATTCTGGCATGATTAAACACAAAGATGACGTGGCCTCATCCAGTGAATCTTGACAAGGAGATGAATTTTAAGTATTGATGAAACATAATCTCGAGATACAACTGTAAACTTTATGGACATCTTTGAATTGTACCTTTTCCCCTCAAATCCATCATAAATGAATAATATTGGGGAGTCAAATTTTCATGTGCCTTATGCCCTCAATTTGTTTGGGCTAATGGTTCTGTTCCATCTTTACATGAATGATATTGAGCAGGCAAAATGTCATGTTATTAGAAACTTTTGCTTTTGACAGAGGGTATTAGAGCCTTGTGAAACAGGAACTTTGAGATGCTACTGTTATTTGCTGAGTTCATTGAACATCTACATTATGCCTCAATTGATTTGGATTAGTGATGCCCGTCCTGTTATTTTATGTGGAGGCAAAATTTCCTGTTATTTGATCCTTGCGAAACCTGAACTTTTAGATACAACTGTCAAATTGCTGAGTGCTTTGACTTGTGCTTTATGCACTCTAATTTATTAGGACTATTGGTGCCCTTCCTGTTTTTTTTCATGAATTATATTGAGGAGACAAAATTCCTAGTTATTCAAGCTTTGTGAAGCTGGATTTTTGAGATGCAACTGTCAAATACGCTGAGTTCTTTGAGTGTGTGCTTTATGACATCAAATTTATTTGGTCTAGTTGTGCTCTTCTTGTTTCTTCATGCATTTGAGGAGGCAAATTTTCTTGTTGTTCAAGCCTTGTGAAACCTGAACTTTGAGATACATCTTTCATATTTGCTGAAGAATATGTGGTTTATGCCCTTAAACTTATTTGGACCAGTTGTTTCCTGGTGAATCATTTTAAGGAGGCAAAATCTCATGTTTTACAAGCCTTGTGCCTAAACTTTGAGATACAACTGTCCTATTTGCTTAGTCCGTTAATGTGCGCTTTATTCTCAATTTTTTTCGGATTAGTGGTGTGCATCCTGTTTTTACATAGCACCTTGTTATGGATATGTTCCTTCTTCGGATGTTTGGTATTTGCATCTGCTTTCCTATCCCAACCTTCCAAAATTGGGCAAACTGATGGCTAACTGTGATTCTATGCAATTACTTTTTGCTTTCCTTGCATTTCCTTTTTATGTTGTCCTTGGACCATGACATGGTGTTTGTATAGCACTAATAGTCTTCCCAGACCAAGTGGTGTCCAAGGCTGCTTCAAATTTGAGGCACTGGAGCTCCTTGAAGGCTGCGGGAAACCTATTGCTTGACTTGTATGTCGTCCATATGACTTAAGATGACCAGTTCTGTAATAGTTTGGGTGCTTTTAGAAAAGGAAACCCAACAATTTGGGAATATCTTGTACCTAGATTTCCTCAAACGCTAGAGGCAATCAATCTACCTTGGACGCTTACCATTTTCTCAAAAACAATTGTGTCTACCTTGGGACCCATGTGTCATATTGAAGTTCTTCTTTATCTGTATTTTCAATGTTAATAAGCCTCAGGGTGCTTATTTCTCCCTTACTGGTGTGAAGCCTTATCATCTGGTTACATTCTTTCAGCAGTCACATGCAGATGTCTTATACAGCATTGGCTAGTGTTGTTTGGATATTATTTCATTCTCTCCCATCTTTGAAATTTGTCAACTTTGCACCAGTAGCATCCCATTGATCTGTTCCTACATGTTGATAACGTATGCATCTGTGTAACAGCTCTAAAGGCAAATGACTGGCTAGTTGTGGCACAGCTAAGCTCGCTTAGATCACTATGCCTAGGGTTGAAAGAAGCCTGGGCACCAGTGAGGGTTGGTAAAAATTATTTTGGTTTGTTGAGAGCAAGCATAAGCCATGTCTTGTATTTGTCCCGTACTTGTCACATGAAGGAAATGAAAAAGAAATTGAAATGCAGTATCCATTCCGGTCAAACTTAGCTAGCGTTTGGCAATAGATTCCAAATTTGTTTTGAAAAATCTGATTTGGGTGAAGTTTGGTTTGAAGATGAAAATGTGTTTGGAAATACGTTTTCAAAATATATTTTGGAAAAACATGTATATAATTTCCAAGTTTTGGGATTTTGGCCCAAAATCAGCAATTGGAGTGATTTTGGGATTTGGGGTTTTGCCAAAATGTGGGCAAAATTTATGTCCAAACATGAGTTTTGAAAATAAATCCCAAATTTATTTTGGCAAAACTCATGGCCAAGCGGGGCATTAATATGCATTCTAGCGTCAAATGTAACTACTTGAGATAAAATCCGTTAACGAAAAGATTATTAACGTTTGTTGTCCATGGCTCTAAGCGCATCACTTCTTCCTCTAGACAACTCGGCCTCTAGTCTTGACGTACAAAAAATTGACTTGACTTATGCTGAACAGATTCCTTGTTTTGAAGCACACTCGTTAATTCTATAAAATATTCAAGCTGGTAAAGAACATGTTGCACAGCAGCCTCAGCAAGTTTGATCGTAATGCTTTTACAAACCTTTCTCTTGACTGAGGTCTACAGTCTGATATCACGGGCTGAAAACATGGTGATTAAGACCCTAGAAGGAGGTTGTTGTTCTTCAAAAAAGATACAAGAGAAGAAGAGAGGAGGTTCTTTTCGGGCATATTAAAACATAATTGGACACCAAGAACAGATCGAAGAAGTTAGACGGTGAATTGTTAACTTCAACTCATGTGGAGGAAAAGTCCCCAAAAGGCTAAAACAGAATTTAACTCAGCAATTAGCATAGAGTGTTGGGCAAACGACCCAATAATACTCTTAACATGGTGTGATATTGTCCGCTTTGGGTCAAGTCCGCACGGTGTTTAACCAAAAATCTGAGTCTTTGGTCAAAGCTAAAAAGAAATTCGGGTTACTGATAATCAGGAGACAAAAATAAAATACTTTTGAGAATGATGGTAAAAAAGCAAATAGATGTGTATTTCAATAAATTCTCAATAGTATTCCGTGTCCTTACAAATGATGATACTTCTTCCTTTTATAGATAATTCTAGGTAAAGGAATGAAGCCTCAGCTTTAATGATATAATCATGCGTAATAAATGACATTAAATAAGCCGTTATATAATCATTCCTATTAAATACCAATTTTGTAACGTATCAAGTATTTAATAATGAATTTGGACTCCTTTCTGTCATCAGATCTTTGTCTTCAATGCCTTCTAATCCGTTGACTGTAAATAATTTAAATTGGTACGAGACTCGTATCTATACGTCGTCTCGTGCCTATTTAAATTCTTCTTCCCGTGGCTGTCTCCATCCGTGCCTCTTAGTCAATTGCTGCGCTTTAACCATTTAACTAATCCACGTGTCATGCCACATCATCTTTAATATAAACTCAGTTTTTTCCCAATACAGATAGTCCCCCCACTTTCCATTTATTTATCAATTAAATACTTGGGAAGTGGATCTTCATGAAAAAGGAATTTTTGCCACATTTAATGCTCATGACAGTATTAACGCCTCAGCAGTCTTTTCCATTTAATGTTCTGCCCATGTGTCATTTTCTAATTGATTCCGCTATTCACACCCTTTTTCGAGACTTCTTCATTCTCACTATTTACGAAGTGATAGCTGCCTTTATTATTGGCTTTCCATCATTACACTTCTAAGGTTGACGGTTCCCATTTTACACATAACTTTTTCTTCCTTTGTCTTCTTCACAAATCTTCAGCACACACTTCCTTCTTAACAATGTCTTCTTCAAACCCTAACCGTAAAAAAGTTCCAATTCTCGATCAATTTCCCAACGTCCCTGTTAGACACAGAAGAGGCGGAGGAGGTAGGCTTCGAACAGGGTTAGAATCTACTCGAGGCGGCTCCTCTAGTTCTTCTTCAAGGAGTTCTATCCCAAAGGCCCCTTCTTCTAAAAGTAGGGAAATTCTTGATTCTTCTCAAGAACCCTCAGTTGATGAAATAGTTCCCAGCGATTTGTCTTTTGAAAGTGACAAAACATCTCTTCAAAAATAAATTACAAATTTAGAAAAAGCCGATACTTACCCCACAATAGTAACCGAGCTTACAATCCCCACCATAAGAAGAGATTGTAACTGGAAGGATAGTCTCCGAATATCAATTCCTTCCCCAAATCAAAGAATTTTCTCTTTTAGAAGTGGGTATTCTTCTGTTTATACTTGTCACATCTCCTTTTTCCGCACCCGTGAGGGTGCAAGGGAGTTTTTCCAATTAAAGGACAATCGAAACGGGATTGATTTATTTATTTTAGAGTCGCCACTTGGGATATTTAGGGTGTCCCAAGTCACCAATTTTAATCCCGAATCGAGGAAAAGAATGACTCCATATTACAGTCTGTGTACCAGAAATCCGGATAAGGAATTCTGTTAACCCGGGAGAAGCTGTTAGGCATTCCCGAGTTCCGTGGTTCTAGCACGGTTGCTCAACTGTTATATTTGATTATCTGATTTTATACATGTTAAACCTATGTGCAAGTTTTAGACTCTTGACCGCTTTTATTATTATTTTTTACGAGAATTGCAACGTCGTCAAAATATATCTCGAACCACGTTACATCAATGCACCCGTGGTTATTGACATATCTCAACTCGGTTGAGATTTGGATTTGGGTCACATAAATGTGCACCCGAATTAAGAAAAATAAATTATTAAGACGCGCCTAAAGCAACTAACGTATTGTTATTTTGGGGAAGGCCGTAAAATTTGCTAAACGGCATGTCCCGAATTCTAAGTATTTTTAATATATATACATTTAGAGGGCCCCGCAGCTTATACATCTTTGTTTGTCGAGGCTCGTTTCATTCATTATTAAAAGGATTTACAACGTCATGGAAATGCATCTCAGACCACGTCACAATCAATGCACCCGTGATTAGAGACACATTTCGATTTCGTTGAGACTTGGATTTGGGTCACATAAATGTGCACCCGAGTTTAAGAAGGTAAGGTTTATTAAGGCGTGTCCTAACGAGACTAACGTATTGTTATTTTAGGTAGGGCCGTGAGATTTGCTAAACGACCCGTCCTGGAAACTGAATGCTTCGATAATATACTCTTAACGAGGGCCCCGCAGCTTGTGCGTCTTTATTTGTCGAGGCTCATCTCGTCTTTATTCTAAAAGGATATCCTATAGCAACTACGTTTCTTGTCGCGTTTGTTTCTACTAATTGAAAACAGAGATAGTCCTAGTTAATTACATGTTTGCAGGTCGTTTATAACAGAATTCAGAGTGCTTAAAAATATCAGAAACAAAGCCGCGCCCCACAGACAAGTGAACGAATCTCGTGGGCCCAAACCCAGTTTATGCGGGATGGTCCAGGCTTGGGCCACTGATTTCCGACAAGGCCTGCTTGGTCCGTTTCAACTTGGGCTCGACCTTCATGAGGTTGAGACCGTAAACTTGTGTTCTTGGTTCCAAAGGTATGGCTTATCAATTAAAATAAGGCAGTTTATCAAAGGGAAATGAACTTAACTAGTAATGGATAGTTTCATGCTTGGCCTATATTAAAGAATATGCTACACAATTAGACTAAGTCTAAGATACAACCTACTGCATTGGGAATATTCTTACTTAACAGCATACATATACAAACTAACATTCAATCACCCTACATTGATATCTACTAGGCGTGTAAGCTACCTTCAGTATCCAAACGAAAATGTAAACTATTATACATTACATGATATTTAATATAACAGTCCATGTATAAAAAAAAAGCATCTGCAGATCTTCTCTTTTGTATTCATGCTCAAACTTTCAAGTTACATAGGTAGTATTAATTGTGTACCTGGTTGGGAAGACAAAAGAAGAAGGAAAGGATCAGTTGAGTAGTACACAGCAAACACAGCAGCAGCAATTAAACAGCAACAACCCGACAACAAACAACCAGCCACAAGGATGAAGTTCACACGTGGTCGAGCAACAAACAAATAATCCCAGAAACAGGATAGTAAAAGAAACCAGCCGAGAAAGGAACCAGAATGTTTTATGCAATAGCAACAGAAATTCAATAACCGCCAAAGCTCAGCAAATAACCAGCACAGCTCCGACAATCAGTGAGACTAAAACTCAATCCACAACGCACAGAAGCTCAGTATAGTAACAATCACAGCAGAAGACACACAGATTTCTCCTAATGGAACAGTAACAGCCCCAGTTAGAATAACTGACTTGGCCAGAACAGCTTAACCAACTTAGTTCCTTGTGCAGTTTTGGACAGTGTTTAGTTAAAGTGTTCTGAAAATTTCTTTCTATTTTTCTTTTTTCCCTGAAGACTAAAAGTCCAGCCCCTTTTATGTTCTGAAACAGCTCTATTTATAGGCAGAAATGGCAAGCACTCAGCTGCCTTGAACCCCTCCCCTCTTTCCTGCCCATAACTTCCTTTCTAAACTAATCAGAATATTCCCCATACCCATCTATTCGACAGGCTTTTAGCCTGTCTTTTCTGCCCAACACATGGGCACCCCCTTTTTATTCAATCAGCCCCATGCCACAAAGTTTGGCTCCCCACTATTGCCTTATTTTAATCCTAATCCAGTACCCTATTTGTCAGCTCATTTAAACTAATCATTTCTGTTCTTTTTAACACCCAAATTACCCTTGTTAAACCCTGATTATTACTGCCCTAAACCCATTACAGTATCAGGACATTTTGAACTTCTGAAAGTTCAAATTCAGAACTGCCCTGGACTGAATCTTTTCAGTCGTCTTGCAATGCAAACAAACCAATTTCACACAATGTCGGGCATTCAGCCAATGAAAGGGTTCAATCAGTCATGTGAAACTATTAGTCCATTTGATCATTTAGTCATAGAAAACTAATCGATGACGTTTATCGAGTCGACTATACTAAATATAACAGGTAATAATCAGTCGTTCATATAAACAACACGTACAGGGTCCCGAATGACTTCGGACAACTTTTGTTCAGTTACTGGGAACCTTAACTATTTGATGATTAATCTAATTGACGAGCATGTATATCACCGGATGTATTCACATATACAGAAGAACAAATGACCAAGTAAAAGGTCTTTACAAAGACGGAAGAGATTAAGAAAAATACCAGAAAATACCAAACAAACACAACAGAACATGCTAACAGACTCAATCAGTATTCAAATAAAACAAAAACAGAAAAGGAAAACTTACTAAAAATGTTCAAAGCAGGCCGATCCAAGTCCGAATTAGATTTGACCATTTGAGGCCAAACAAACTTTAACCAGGGTGTTCTCAACCGAGAAACCTTGGTTAAGGTCTATTAGACCTCAAACCCTCTATGAAGCAGGTCAGATTCCTCAGGTTCTTGTGTTCTAAGGTTTGGATTCTCAGATTTGAGATTCTAGGAGTTGTGGGTAGATTCGGACCAAACCAAGCTTGGTTTGGTCACGAGGGAGGTCGGGGGACTGTCTAGTGTGAATCTGGGGTGGTTTGGTATAGATCGAGTCTTGTCTCGAATCTTCAAATAAAGATTCGAGAAGGTGGGAGAGGATTCAAGGCTAGGGGTAACAGATTTGGGTTCGGGGTGGTGAGATGCATCAAGGGTGTTAAGGGGGTGGTCACCGACATCCTTGCCGCCGGCTTTAATGGCGAGGGAAAAGGGGCGGCGTTAGGGTTTCATGGGGTTCGGGGTTTGGTGAAGAAGACGAGTGAAGGGGGGTTTGGATAGGGGGCGTGGGGTGTGATGGAGGGCTTATATACGGAGTAGGGGATTGGATCTGGGCCGTTAGATCAGATGATCTCAACGGCTTGGATCCGATGGTGAGGGGTGAGACGGGGTCGTTTGGTATTAAAACGAGGTCGTTTGGTTTAAGTGAGGGGTTGGGTTGGACCGGTTACTGGGTCGGGTTTGGGAACGGGTTGCTAAAGGGGGTCCTGGGCCGTTGGATTGGCCTGGACGGACGGCTCAGGTCAAACGGCTCATACGGCACCGTTTTGGGGTCGTGCCTGGGCAGCCCTGGTTTGGGCTGGGTCTTGCATTGGCTTTGGGCCTAATTTTGGGATCCAAACCAATTTTCCTTTCCCTTTTTAATTCAACAAATTAAACAAAATTCCTAAAAACAATGTAAAAAATTAAAATAAACTTACACACATATTGGGTAACACCTACAACAATTAACACACACATATTAAAATTTTAAAAATGGTTAAATCACGGCCTAGAGTGAAAGCTGCATATTTTTGTGAATTTTCTTTTAAAAACCGAATTACGGCCCGATTACACACGGCATACTTATTTTGTATTTTTGTTTGATAAGATTCAATGAAAAATGGATAGAAACACAAAGGACTACCAGCACATGTCACTAAAAATTGAAAATTTGTTCGGCGAGGCCATTTGCAATTATTTTGATTTCTTTTGGAGTGATTGTTCGTGAAGCAAAAATCACGTGCTTACAGCTGCCCCTCTTTGCCCGAAGACACGAAGGGTTTTCGCGCAAAGATAAAGCGGGTGATTTTTGCTTGTCCGAGTACTCCGTGTGAAGCATTTTTTGAAAAAGATTTGACCGAACCTTTGCTTCAGAGGTTTCCTACATATCCTGGGCTGAACAGGAATCAGGTTAGTGTAGTTCGGGAAATTTTGGTAGTTGGGACTATCGTGTGACTGTAGTGTTTGCCGCTGTTGTGTGCTGCCTACATGCTGCTGTAGGATGTTACCGCTTACCAATCCCCTTGTTACATTGTTCTAAAAGGAAAACAAAAAGCTAGGCTAGACTGTGGATCATAAGATCTCCCCTATCTTCAACTTGTTCATGTCGCCTTGCTTTCTTGTCGGCTTGCGTTTTCCTCCGATGCTTTTATTTTGTGAACTTGAGGGATGGTACTGGCCTTTTGCTCTTCCGAGTACCAGTTTTCATCATTTTTCTTGGTCTGCTGGGGACATGGCCTTCTTCATTAAGCTTTTCATTCCTTCGGTGGTACAGCTTTCTTCATCAGATTTGTTATGCTGGGCCTGGTTTAATGTTCACAAGCCGCTTCTTTCAAAACGCGTCCTTTTGACTCGTGCGCCTGAGTTTGCAACCTTCTACTTCCCGGTGCTGGGGATTTTTGTTGTTTCCTGCTGGATATTCCTGCTGTAACCTTCTGCCTTTCAGTAGGGTTACTGCTCTCAAAACCTGAAATATTTAAACTAAAACATAAAATTATTCCTCTCGTTATATAGGTGGGCGTCTATTTGAACTAAGACTGAAAATTATTCCTCTCGTTATACAGGTGGGTGCCTATTTAAACTAAGACTGAAATTTATTCCTCTCGTCATACAGGTGGGCGCCTATTTAAACTAAGACTGAAATTTATTCCTCTCGTTATACAGGTGGGCGCCTATTTAAACTAAGACTGAAAATTATTCCTCTCGTTATATAGGTGGGCGCCTATTTAAACTAAGACTGAAATTTATTCCTCTCGTTATGCAGGTGGGCGCCTATTTAAACTAAGACTGAAATTTATTCCTCTCGTTATACAGGTGGGCGCCTATTTAAACTAAGACTGAAAATTATTCCTCTCGTTATACAGGTGGGCGCCTATTTAAACTAAGACTGAAATTTATTCCTCTCGTTATACAGGTGGGCGCCTATTTAAACTAAGACATGAAAATTATTCCTCTCGTTATACAGGTGGGCGTCTATTTAAACTAAGACATAAAAATTATTCCTCTCGTTATACAGGTGGGTGCCTATTTAAACTAAGACTGAAATTTATTCCTCTCGTTATACAGGTGGGCACCTATTTAAACTAAGACATGAAATTTATTCCTCTCGTTATACAGGTGGGCGCCTATTTAAACTAAGACTGAAAATTATTCCTCTCGTTATACAGGTGGGCGCCTATTTAAACTAAGACATGAAATTTATTCCTCTCGTTATACAGGTGGGCGCCTATTTAAACTAAGACATGAAATTTATTCCTCTCGTTATACAGGTGGGCGCCTATTTAAACTAAGACTGAAAATTATTCCTCTCGTTATACAGGTGGGCGCCTATTTAAACTAAGATTGAAATTTATTCCTCTCGTTATACAGGTGGGCGCCTATTTAAACTAAGACTGAAATTTATTTCTCTCGTTATACAGGTGGGCGCCTATTTAAACTAAGACATGAAATTTATTCCTCTAGTTATACAGGTGGGCGCCTATTTAAACTAAGACTGAAAATTATTCCTCTCGTTATATAGGTGGGCGCCTATTTAAACTAAGACTAAAATTTATTCCTCTCGTTCTACAGGTGGGCGCCTATTTAAACTAAGACATGAAATTTTGTTTTCTCGCTCCTCCGAGAAATTTTTTGACAATGGCAGAAAATTTTCTGCCCCTGTTTTTGGTGACCTTTCTGGTATCGCGTTCCTCTGCCTTCATCGACCTTTATTTTCCTGCAGCAGACAGAAAGGTTTAATTAGTTTTAATCATGGTGGGTCAACGGTGATCTTCCCGTCGGGGGATGATTTTTCCCTTTTCTTTTCCTGGCTCTGTGCACCAACAACTGGTCGGTGGACGACGTCGCTTGCTGGGGTGGTTTTTCCATTTAACCCCCTTTCTGCTCCTCTTTTTAGGACATGCCGCGGGAGTCTGCTTTTAATCCCAAAATTACCCCTTTCAGGAGTTTACTTCCCCCGGAATTGTGGGGCATAGAATTGCATTTCCTGGGGATATCTTGCACTGGATTGATTTCCCTTTCTTGTGACGTATGACCACTTTGGACTGGTAGTAAACTTTGAAATATCTCTTTCAACACGAATTCTTAGAAAGAAAAACGAAAGAATAGAGAAAAGAAGAAAATCTTTCTGAACCAATACTTGGTGGAAAAAGAAAAAGAGAAAAACTTATCTGGACAACAGGACTGATCCTTGTGATCATGACGTGCACCATAGATTCCCGACCCAGTCTATTTGTATCAATCAACTTGTCTGATGACCTTACTTGCTGGGGATAAATGGGTGTCCATTCTTTTGTGAATGCGGACCTTTTCGTCGATCCATCTTGTCGCCTCATAGTGCCCTTCGAGGGGTTTTCACTAATGAGACTCTCTCTTTTCTCTCAGCTCCCGTCGCCTTACAGTGCCTGTGAAGGTTTTCACCGATAAGACTCTCTCATTTCTTATATCTCTCATCTTTCGTCGTCTCGTGGTGCCTGCGAAGGTTTTCACCGCCAAGACTCACTCATTTTATTTCTTCACCGGAGAGTTGGAGTGTTGTTGATATGATCCTCTCTTTGGAGGTTCCTTTGGATTATCAATTCATTTCCAGTTTTATGATCTTTTCCTTCACTGGGGATCAGTGTATTATTCTCGGCTTTATTTTCCTGACTTGGCAACTCTTGGATATTGATCGGGAGGTCTTCTGGACGTCGGCGTTGGTTTTGGTGTGGGGCTAAAGAAAGGCTTATCAAAAAAGAAATAACTTTGATGGGTGATCATCTACAACTTTTGGAATCAAACCTTTTGTTGGACCTTTTAAAACATAACTTCTGCCCTAGTTTTCTTGCTTGGGGGATTTTATTCCTACTCTATGTTGAACTATGTGCGTTCGCATACTGTGCCTATTATGCGTACTTGTGTATACTATGCACACTATGTACACTATGATGCACACTATGACCGAGCCGTGAGGCGCCTACGTATCCTTTTTGAGGAATCAGGTCAAACGTAGTTCCCGCTGTTTTGTGGTTTTTATCTTCTTCTTCTTTTCTTTTTTTTCTTCTCCTCTTTTTTCTTTTTTTTTTCATTTTCTCTTAAAATTTTCTCTTCTTCTTCTTTCTCTTTTCATATCTTTTCCGTTAGTGATTCCAAAAGAGGGGTATGAAAGAATAACTTAAGGCTCAAAAGGGGAAAACAAGGGTAAACGTGTTTGGATAGAAGAAAGAATTGCCTCCGTCATTTCATTATCCAATAAGAACCAAGTACAAACAAACGAACCAATAACTGCCATAATCAAAAGAAATTACGCATAATATCTCTTGACTGCATCCAAATTGATAGCCATGTCAACACATCTTCCCTCGATATCCGTTAAACACAAAGCTCCATTGGACAATACTCTGGTCACGATATAAGGCCCTTGCCAATTTGGGGCGAACTTGCCTTTTGCCTCGACCTGGTGTGGGAGGATCTTCTTCAATACCTGCTGCCCTACTTCAAACTTCCTGGGGCGTACCTTCTTATTATATGTTCTCGCCATTCTCTTCTGATACAGCTGACCATGGCACACTGCTGCCAATCTTTTCTCGTCTATCAAGCTCAACTGTTCCAATCGAGCTTTGACCCATTCGTCATCATCAATCTCGGCTTCAATGACAATCCGGAGGGACGGAATTTCGACCTCCGCCGGTATTACGGCCTCTGTTTCGTACACCAACAAATAAGGAGTTGTGCCTGTAGAAGTCCGGACGGTAGTGTGGTAACCCAACAAAGCAAAGGGTAATCTCTCGTGCCATTGTCTGGACCCTTCCACCATCTTTCGCAGTATCTTCTTGATGTTCTTGTTGGCTGCTTCGACCGCTCCATTCGCCTTGGGACGATATGGGGTGGAATTGCGGTGTGTAATCTTGAATTGTTGGCATACCTCTCTCATCAGGCTGCTGTTAAGATTCGCACCGTTATCCGTAATGATTACTTTTGGGATCCCAAATCTGTAGATGATATGGGAGTGCACAAAATCCACCACTGCCTTTTTAGTTACCGACTTGAAGGTTTTAGCCTCAACCCATTTGGTGAAGTAGTCAATGGTTACTAGAATGAACCTATGACTGTTGGATGCTGCTGGCTTGATAGGTCCAATGACGTCCATGCCCCATGCCACAAACGACGAGGGTGCTGACATCGTATGTAAATCTGTTGGTGGAGAATGAATAAGATCTCCATGTATCTGACACTGATGGCATTTCCTCACGAAAGTGATACAGTCATGTTCCATGGTGAGCCAATAATACCCTGCCCTGAGGATCTTCCTTGCCAATACATATCCGCTCATATGTGGCCCGCAAACTCCAGCATGTACCTCTGCCATAACCGTTGTGGCTTGACCGACATCTATACATCTCAACAATCCCAAATCCGGAGTTCTTTTGTACAAAACTCCTCCGCAGAGGAAAACCATTTGACAAACGCCGGAGGGCTCTTTTTTGGTCTCCAGTGGCCTGTTCCGGATATATCCCCATTCTGAGGTATTCCTTGATATCATGAAACCAGGGCTCGCCATCTGCCTCCTTTTCTACGGCGTTGCAATAAGCGTGCTGATCACGGACCTGGATGTGCAAAGGATCAACATACATTTTGTCAGGGTGGTGCAACATTGATGCTAAGGTGGCCAATGCATCCGCTACCTCGTTATGAATTCTCGGGATATGTTTGAATTTCACCGATCGAAATCGCTTGCTCAAATCGTGCAAGCATTGTCGATATGGTATGAGTTTCAGATCCCGTGTTTCCCATTCACCCTGAATCTGATGTACCAAGAGGTCCGAGTCTCCCAAGACCAAGACGTCTTGGACATCCATGTCCGCAGCCAATCGCAGACCCAAAATGCAAGCTTCATACTTGGCCATATTGTTGGTGCAATAGAAGCGTAGTTGAGCCGTAACAGGGTAATGGCGTCCTGTTTCAGAAATGAGTACTGCTCCTATTCCAACCCCTTTCGCGTTTGCAGCTCCATCGAAGAAAAGCTTCCAACCCGGTTCCTCGGGTAACTCCAGCTCATTTGTATGCATTACCTCTTCGTCGGGAAAATACGTTCTTAAAGGCTCGTATTTTTCATCAACTGGATTCTCTGCCAAATGGTCGGCCAGCGCCTGGGCTTTCATGGCTGTCCTCGTCACATAGACGATATCGAACTCTGTGAGCAGAATTTGCCATTTTGCCAACCTCCCTGTGGGCATAGGTTTCTGAAAGATATACTTCAATGGGTCCAAACGGGATATGAGATAAGTAGTATACGAGGACAGGTAGTGTTTCAACTTCTGAGCTACCCAAGTTAGGGCGCAACATGTTTTCTCGAGTTGAGTGTACTTGACTTCATATACCGTGAATTTCTTGCTAAGATAGTAGATAGCCCGCTCCTTCCTTCCCGTATCATCATGTTGCCCCAGTACACAACCAAATGAATTTTCCAAGATCGTCAGATAAAGAATTAAGGGCATCCCTGGCTTAGGCGGGACCAATACGGGTGGATTAGACAGATACCCTTTGATTTGGTCGAAATCCTCTTGACACTCTTGCCGTCCAACTTACCGCAGCATCCTTTTTCAGAAGCCGAAATATGGGCTCACAAGTTGTTGTGAGTTGAGCGATGAACCTGCTGATGTAATTGAGTCTACCCAGTAAACTCATTACCTCTGTTTTGTTCTTTGGCGGTGGCAAATCTCGGATGGATTCGATTTTGGATGGGTCTAACTCAATCCCCCGTCGACTGACAATGAATCCTAACAACTTCCCTGACGGAACCCCAAATGCACATTTGGCCAGGTTAAGCTTGATATCATACCTTCGGAGTCTTTGGAAGAATCTCCTTAGGTCTGCTACATGGTCTTCCTGACGCCAAAACTTTACGATCACATCGTCCACGTACACCTCAATTTCTTTGTGTATCATGTCGTGAAACACAGCAGTCATTGCTCGCATGTACGTTGACCCGACGTTCTTTAATCCGAACGGCATTACCCGATAGCAGTAAGTTCCCCATGGCGTAATAAATGATGTCTTTTCCGCATCCTCCTCGTCCATTAGGATCTGATGATAACCTGAATAGCAATCCACAAAGGATCCGATCTCGCGCCCAGCGCAATTATCGATCAGGATATAAATGTTGGGTAACGGAAAGTTGTCCTTGGGACTTGCTTTGTTGAGGTTGCGGTAGTCGACGAACACCCTGATTTTCCCATCCTTCTTTGGAACTGGCACCACATTGGCCAACCACTCGGGATATCGAGTGACCCGAATGACCTTCGCCTGCAACTGTTTAATCACCTCTTCTTTGATCTTTACACTCATTTCTGTTTTAAATTTCCTTAGCTTTTGCTTGACTGGAGGGTATGCCGGATCAGTGGGCAATTTGTGAACAACTAAATTGGTGCTTAATCCCGGCATATCATCATATGACCATGCAAAAACATCTTTGAATTCCACGAGGGTTTTGATCAATTCTTCCCTGACATTCGGCTTAATATGGATGCTGATTTTGGTTTCTCGGACATTATCAGCGTCTCCTAGATTCACAACCTCAGTGTCATTTAGGTTAGGTTTGGGTTTTTCTTCAAATTGGCACAGTTCTCGGTTTATCTCTTCGAAGGCTTTATCTTCATCATATTCAGATTCATCGTTGCAAACAACCTCTTGTGTCATTAAGTCGGATTCAGATTGATTTATTAGACTAGGTCGAAGACCCGCTGTGCATGCCATGTCATTAGAACCAGTAAAAAAAGAACTGTTCAGAAAGGAAAAGAACAAAACAAAATTAAAATGGGCAAAAGAAGAGAACTTTATTAAACTTGCGGGATAAAAGGGTTCACACTTTTACAAAACAAAAGTAAAATTTGGATTACACCCTGGAATAATCCGAACAAAACGAAACAAACAAAACATAAATCAAAGCCTACTACCAAGACTCCCCTCGGACAGGAAGAGGAGTAACCGTCCAGTTGTTGGTTTTGGCCTCAGGCCCCACAAACTATATCTCTGCTCTGCTGGAACCTTCTCCAGCTTCTACCAGACTGACATCAGCGAATAGCTTCTCGAAACTCTGATTCAGGTCCCCATCCACACCAATCAATGGTCCCAGGATCTTCGGTACTGGCGACCCCGTGGCACTTGCTCTGACAAAGGACCTTGAGAGACGAGGCACTGGTTTGGGCAGAAACCAAACCCTCTTCTTCATTTTTCGCGCTTGCTTCCTATCTGCTGCGGTTGGTTTGAACCCCAATCCAAAAGTTTCCAGATTTTTAGGTAGGGTGACAGGTTGGACAATCCCCTGAAGCTCGACTCCCAAGCCCCTTCCCGGCACAAATCCATTACCCAGCATTTCCGAGACCATCATGACTGTTGCGGCAGCAACCCTAGGGTGCGGGATGATTTCTCCTTCAGATATTTTGTTGGCCGACACTGTATCGAAAATCTGGTAGACCCAAGGACCTTTGCCATCATCGGTCTCTATGAAAGGTACAATGGCGCCACCCATGGTGCATGTCGTGTCCTCGCCGTGTAGCACGACCTCTTGTCTTTCCCACTCGAACTTCACCATCTGATGTAGGGTGGAGGGCACTGCTTTGGCTGCATGAATCCATGGTCGTCCTAACAGAAGGTTATAAGATACTGTGGCATCTAGCACCTGGAACTCCATGGTGAACAGGACTGGACCGATGGTCAATTCAAGTACAACATCCCCTACAGTGGCTGTTCCATTTCCGTCGAATCCTCGGACGCAGATGCTATTCTTGCGGATTCTTCCGTGATCTATCTTTAACTGGTTCAGAGTGGATAATGGGTAGATATTGGCACTTGAACCGTTATCCACCAATACCCGAGTAACTACCGACTTTTCACATTTGACAGTTAGGTAGAGAGCTTTATTATGCTCTGTACCTTCCATCGGCAGGTCATCATCTGAGAATGTTACCCTGTTCACCTCGAAAATCTTGTTGGCAATGGTTTCCAGGTGGTTCACAGAAATCTCGTTGGGCACATGAGCTTCGTTCAATATCTTCATCAAGGCCCGACGATGCTCCTCAGAATGGATCAGTAATGACATCAGCGAGATCTGGGCCGGTGTCTTCCTCAACTGTTCGACCACGGAGTAGTCCTGCACTTTCATCTTTCTTAGGAACTCCTCAGCCTCTTCTTCAAATACAGGTTTCTTGGTTGCAACTGGGTTGGTTTTCCTTAACTCTACTGGAGAAAAACACCGACCTGATCGAGTCAGCCCTTGCGCTTCGCAACTAACTTCCTCCACCTGTTTTCCTTTGTACATCACCACCGCCTTCTCGTATTTTCAAGGCACAGCCTTGCTATCAATCATTGGCAGCTGGACTACGGGCTTTATGGTGACCAGTTCTCTGTATACCCCTTTCAACACAACTGCGGGTGTGGGCGGAATCCCCAACTAGTTTGGCTCAGGTTTGCTTGTCTTGGCGGACGGGCTCTTTCCCAATATTACTACTGGCTTGACGCCTTCTCCCTGTGACTGTACCCCCACTCCTCCACTGGTCGATCCTTCTTTCGGAGCAGCCTGGATCATCATCACTGTTTGCGAGGGCTTTCTCAACTCTCCTCCCTCATACACCAACTCAATCATATGCGTCTCGTGGTGCGCTGGCAGTGGGTTCTGATTGATGTTAGAAGCCTCCGGTGTCTGGACCTCAATTTTGTTAGTGTCAATGAGGTCTTGTATTGCCTGCTTCAGCCTCCAACATTTTTCAGTTTCATGTCCCAGCATCCCTGAGCAATATTCACAGCTTATCGTCCTGTTCACATTTTGAGGCGGGGGTTTTGCTCTCTGGGTTCGACAGGACTTACCAAACCCAACCGTCTCAATTTGTGGAATACGGCGGTATAGGACTCTCCCAGCTCGGTAAAGGCTCTATGTTTCTGTAGCCTATCATTTTTAGTAGCTTGACTCCCTCGAAAACCTGTCCCTGGAGGGTTCCTGTATGCTCTGGGTGGAGGGTAGGTATTTTGTGGTGGTGGGTAGGTATTATGTGGAGCTGGGTATGTATTATGTGGAGCTGGGTATGTATTGTGGGGAGCTGGCGCATGCCATTGTGGGCGAACCGGAGGTTGGGTGTATGTCTGGGCTTGATGGACGGTGAAATGCGGTTCTTGGGGGGGATAGTAGTGATGTGGTGGGCTGTATGGGTAGTTTGTCCTGTGAGGTCTGGGTTGGTTGTAGTGTGGCCTTCCAGATCCGGACCAACTGCCTGCCTCGATCGAGGCCACTTCTTCTTTCTTTCTTCTTAGCGCACCTCCCGTGCCGTTCTGAATAGCCTGGGTCGTTGCCTTGAGTGCCGAGTAGTTCAGGATTTTGTCAGACCTCAGACCCTCTTCTATCATGACCCCTATCTTGACCACCTCGTTGAAGGATTTTCCAACCGTTGTCACCAAGTGACCAAAGTAGGTTGGATCCAATGTTTGTAAGAAATAGTCCACCATCTCTCCCTCTCTCATGGGAGGATCGACTCTGGCCGCTTGCTCTCTCCAGCGGAAACCGAACTCGCGAAAACTTTCCCCGGGTTTCTTCCCAGTCCTCAATAATATGAGACGGTCAGGAACTATCTCGAGATTGTATTGGAAATGACCCGCGAAAGCCTGCGCCAAATCATCCCAAGTGTACCATCTACTGGAATCCTGCCTGGTATACCATTCTAGTGCAGATCCGCTCAGGCTTTGGCCGAAATAAGCTATTAGCAGCTCGTCCTTGCCGCCTGCCCCTCTCATTTTGCTACAGAATCCCCGCAAGTGTGCCATGGGATCACCGTGCCCTTCATATAAATCAAACTTAGGCATCTTGAACCCAGCCGGGAGTTGGACGTCTGGGAAAGGGCACAGATCTTTGTATGCTACGCTGACCTGGTTGCCCAAACCGTGCAGGTTCCTGAAGGACTGCTCCAGGCTTTTGAACTTTCTCAATACCTCATCCTGTTCAGGGGCTTTAACCGCCTTTTCAATCTCTGCCGGTACCTCCAAGTGTGGATTGTAAGCATGTGGTTCGGAGGCATGGAATGTAAGCTCAGGGGGATAGTATTACGTATCGTGAGCCTGAAACAATGTCTCACTGGTCGTTCTTTGCAAGGGGGCTGATGTGGGTCCCACAAAAGTGGGAATATTTGGTGTTGGGAGAGGTTGATGGGGTGGTAGAGCTTGGGAATCATGAGGGCTTCTTTCTTGATGATAACGGGGATTCGGAAGGCTTGTTGAAGGGCCAGAGTGAGGGTATTCCGGCATGTGCCCCAGTGTCTCAGGGCTCTTTTGTGTTTTGGCTAGGGCTAGCTGCATTGCATTCATCTCTAGTCCCATCCTTTCAATCTTTTCCATCGCTTCTTTTAACAACTGGCTCATCGGCCTTTCTTCCTCATTACTATTCTCTGAAGTAGTCATGCTTGTTGCTACCGGTCCTTTGGATCTGGTTTGGTAGGAGTGTGTTGCCAGAGTTCTTTAACAACTAACTTGTCTGGTGTCAGACAACAACAAACTTTGTTAGCGTTAGAGTTTAACAGATTTGATCACAACACATAGAGGATGCAATGCTCCTAGGCAGTTAACCGTTTCTACATGCTTTGCTTCAAACAACATGTGTCATCCCGGCTTTCTTGAAAATTTTATTGTTATTCACTCTTAATTTTATTTATTATATTCCTTATTGTGGTGGTCGAATCTTATAAAGATTGCCTGTGTATCATGCCCCCGTATGAATCAGACCTTGCGTAGTTCGGACATGAGGCAAACACTTTTATTCATTATACAAAGATGAACAGACATTACATTTGAAAACTTTGTAAGAAAATGGCTTGAAACACACACACTTAAATCAAAATAAAAAGATACAATTCTTAACATCTCACAACGTGCCCCACTTTCCACTTGTGTTGTAAATTATTAGATTATTTGCTCAATGTGGGGCTTGACCTGGATGACCTCCCAGCGTACGATACATCCTTTCCAACTCCATTGCTAGATGATGGGCAAAAGTGGGTGCATGCTCTGTAAACCTTTCATAATCCATTCCTTGGCAGTTTACATAACTTTGAGAGGTGTAGACCGCCAGGTCGTGGATCTGTGCCCTGAAATCTTGGAGACATTGGCCTTGATTCTGCAATTGCTGCTAGCGAGTGGTGGCTATATCTCTGACACGGTCTTCACGATCTAGAGCTAACTCTAATAGAGCTCGGAGTCTGGCCTGCTCTAATCTCGCATGCGCTCTTTCTCTGTCAACGTCCGCTTGTTGATGCTCTCTGTTGTATCTTCTTGCCTCTTCTAGTTGTGCACGAAGTTGGTCTTCTGATCGTATCCAATGGTCTTTTTCCTTCTTGAATTGTGACCTGTCTTTTTCGGATTTCCTATCTTGGCGTTCCTTATTAGATCTAGCTTCTTCGTTTAATTGTTGGATCCTTTCTTTTGCTTTGCTCAACGCCCTTTCGTTTGTAGCAAGAACGGAATCATAATCTTGCATTCTTTCAAAAAGATTGGCGATGGTTTTTTGATCCTTCCAATTCCTCATTGGTGTTTCAGAAGCCTTTTTCATTTTCTGAAATCGAGCATGAAGATTTTCATTCTCACAAGCTAGACTCTTCTTCTCGCCTTCAGCTTCTTGTGCTTGGAATCTTTCTCCAGACTGAGGTTCCTCAGATTTTCCTTTAGGGCATGGATAGTTGCTTTGTACCCTTTTTCCTTTTCTCCCCAGATCAACCGCTCTTGGATTTTATCATTAAAGTTTTGAATATGGGGTCTTTTTGTTGGCCTTCTTAGCTCAGGTTCTGGTACATCATCCACGCGAGACCGTTTCTCAAACCACCTTGCATATCCAGGATTTATCTCACCCTTTGTAGTGTCTGGGACTTGAGTATCACTTTTCAAGTATCGACATCCATTCCACATCTGCTGAAGTAGAGCCTCAGGAATAGTGGCTTCTGGGTGTAATTCGATTACTTGCATACTCAAATCTTCATCATCAGGAACTACTTGATATCTCCCTAGTTGTCTTAGGACTCTTAGTGGCGCATACGGCTGGATGCTTCTCAATCCCAATAGTAGCAGATAACTATTTGAGGTTGACATGTGTATCACTTCCCTCATCGGGAGCCATCCCAAAGTCCATTCAATTTGATTTGCCGTTAAAGCCCTTAGATGAGATACCCATGCTTCTATCCCTTCTGGAACCTGATAATTTTTTATTCTTTCCTCATAACTCTCGATGCAATTATCATTGCTTGGCCCATACTGTATGATCTTGGGTTGTTGTTGGAGATGTTCAATCACCCACATTTGCAACAAAATTTTGCATCCTTCGAAGACTTTTGCTCCTGATTTACATAAAGTCAAAGCCCGATAAATGTCTGAGAGAATGATGGGGACAAGGGTGTGATTTTCTTTGGTGGTGAGGATTTGCACAACTTTCGCGGTGCAAATATCAATTGTTCGCTCTTTGTTTGGGAAGACCATGATTCCTAAAAAACCACCATGAAGGCAAAACGACGGTGAATCTGCCAAGTGTCTTTGTTTTGCTTGTTAGTAAGGCCTTTCTCATGAATTTCGAACCCATCTGACTTTCCGAACCTTGAATACAAAAAGTTGAAAGAACAACATCCATTGATGACATTGCTTTTCCTGATTTGACTGCTGATGTTCAGAAGACCGAAGAATCGATGTACCGAGGGAGCCTTTGTGAATATCAGGCTTTGATTTCTTAAACTTCCGCCAAAACCAGCATATCCAGCTATCTCCTCTAATGTAGGAGTAAGCTCGAAGTCAGAGAAACGAAAGACATTGTGAACAGGGTCCCAAAAGGTTACTAACGCCGCAACCAGATCATCACGGGGTTTAACTTTCATAATATCCGTGAGATTTCCCAAATGCTTGACGACCCATTTTTGACCATCTTCGCCTAATTCATACCACCACATTTGAAGCTGAAATAGAAACTCTTCTGTATTCGTAGATGGGGGGTTTTGTGTGGTGCTCATTTTGTATCTGAAATTTAATTTAATAAAGTCAAGACTCATTTTGAAAATATACACTAAAAAATCATTTTCAATTTTTTATTTATTAAATACCTTTATTTCAAGATTTAAAACTATTTTTTTTTTGGAATTTTTAAAACAACCCATTTTATTCCTCGGTTCTCACCATGATTTCATTTAAGCTGGTCAACAAGCATGTTCGAGGCAAATGAATGCACAGGTAGCAAGTAGGATGCATCAGGATGGTCTTTTTATTTCGGGTTCACCTGTCCTAGACAGACCCAACCCCTGTGTTGAGTCTCCAAGGTCAGATGTACATGATGCAAATAGACGTTCCTACTAGGGATCCGGTACATGGCTGAGTTATTCTAGGTAAAAACCTGAGGCATATTGTTCTAAACCTGGCTTACCCAAACGGACAGTTTGAGCCGAAGTGGGGGCAACGTACCGGGAGCACGAAAGTCTACCCGGCCTAGTTACTTGTCCCAACTTCGTCTTATTTGGTATGACTTTAACAGAAAGGTGGGCCACGCGCACGTGTACACCATAAATTCAGAAGACTCAGAAAGAAGGGGGTTTCGTAGCAGTTGTATATATTCACAATTCAAATAATATTAAAGCGGTAAAAAGCAACACTTAGCATATTAAGCATATAAACAGTTGAAAATCATATAGTAAATAAAGCCAATTATCACAGTTATTTTAAGCTCGAATTCTTTAAACCCTGAACCAGTGGTTCTGGGTTACAGTTTTTTATTGGAATCCCCAGCGGAGTCGCCAGAGCTGTCACATCTCCTTTTTTCGCACCCGAAAGGGTGCAAGGGAGTTTTTCCAATTAAAGGACAATCGAAACGGGATTGATTTATTTATTTCAGAGTCGCCACTTGGGAGATTTAGGGTGTACCAAGTCACCAATTTTAATCCCGAATCAAGGAAAAGAATGACTCCATATTACAGTCTGTGTACCAGAAATCCGGATAAGGAATTCTGTTAACCCGGGAGAAGCTGTTAGGCATTCCCGAGTTCCGTGGTTCTAGCACGGTCGCTCAACTGTTATATTTGGCTTGATTATCTGATTTTATACATGTTAAACCTATGTGCAAGTTTTAGACTCTTGACCGCTTTTATTATTATTTTTTACGAGAATTGCAACGTCGTCAAAATATATCTCGAACCACGTTACATCAATGCACCCGTGGTTATTGACATATCTCAACTCGGTTGAGATTTGGATTTGGGTCACATAAATGTGCACCCGAATTAAGAAAAATAAATTATTAAGACGCGCCTAAAGCAACTAACGTATTGTTATTTGGGGAAGGCCGTAAAATTTGCTAAACGGCATGTCCCGAATTCTAAGTATTTTTAATATATATACATTTAGAGGGCCCCGCAGCTTATACATCTTTGTTTGTCGAGGCTCGTTTCATTCATTATTAAAAGGATTTACAACGTCATGGAAATGCATCTCAGACCACGTCACAATCAATGCACCCGTGATTAGAGACACATTTCGATTTCGTTGAGACTTGGATTTGGGTCACATAAATGTGCACCCGAGTTTAAGAAGGTAAGGTTTATTAAGGCGTGTCCTAACGAGACTAACGTATTGTTATTTTAGGTAGGGCCGTGAGATTTGCTAAACGACCCGTCCTGGAAACTGAATGCTTCGATAATATACTCTTAACGAGGGCCCCGCAGCTTGTGCGTCTTTATTTGTCGAGGCTCATCTCGTCTTTATTCTAAAAGGATATCCTATAGCAACTACGTTTCTTGTCGCGTTTGTTTCTACTAATTGAAAACAGAGATAGTCCTAGTTAATTACATGTTTGCAGGTCGTTTATAACAGAATTCAGAGTGCTTAAAAATATCAGAAACAAAGCCGCGCCCCACAGACAAGTGAACGAATCTCGTGGGCCCAAACCCAGTTTATGCGGGATGGGCCAGGCTTGGGCCACTGATTTACGACAAGGCCTGCTTGGTCCGTTTCAACTTGGGCTCGACCTTCATGAGGTTGAGACCGTAAACTTGTGTTCTTGGTTCCAAAGGTATGGCTTATCAATTAAAATAAGGCAGTTTATCAAAGGGAAATGAACTTAACTAGTAATGGATAGTTTCATGCTTGGCCTATATTAAAGAATATGCTACACAATTAGACTAAGTCTAAGATACAACCTACTGCATTGGGAATATTCTTACTTAACAGCATACATATACAAACTAACATTCAATCACCCTACATTGATATCTACTAGGCGTGTAAGCTACCTTCAGTATCCAAACGAAAATGTAAACTATTATACATTACATGATATTTAATATAACAGTCCATGTATAAAAAAAAAGCATCTGCAGATCTTCTCTTTTGTATTCATGCTCAAACTTTCAAGTTACATAGGTAGTATTAATTGTGTACCTGGTTGGGAAGACAAAAGAAGAAGGAAAGGATCAGTTGAGTAGTACACAACAAACACAGCAGCAGCAATTAAACAGCAACAACCCGACAACAAACAACCAGCCACAAGGATGAAGTTCACACGTGGTCGAGCAACAAACAAATAATCCCAGAAACAGGATAGTAAAAGAAACCAGCCGAGAAAGGAACCAGAATGTTTAATGCAATAGCAACAGAAATTCAATAACCGCCAAAGCTCAGCAAATAACCAGCACAGCTCCGACAATCAGTGAGACTAAAACTCAATCCACAACGCACAGAAGCTCAGTATAGTAACAATCACAGCAGAAGACACACAGATTTCTCCTAATGGAACAGTAACAGCCCCAGTTAGAATAACTGACTTGGCCAGAACAGCTTAACCAACTTAGTTCCTTGTGCAGTTTTGGACAGTGTTTAGTTAAAGTGTTCTGAAAATTTCTTTCTATTTTTCTTTTTTCCCTGAAGACTAAAAGTCCAGCCCCTTTTATGTTCTGAAACAACTCTATTTATAGGCAGAAATGGCAAGCACTCAGCTGCCTTGAACCCCTCCCCTCTTTCCTGCCCATAACTTCCTTTCTAAACTAATCAGAATATTCCCCATACCCATCTATTCGACAGGCTTTTAGCCTGTCTTTTCTGCCCAACACATGGGCACCCCCTTTTTATTCAATCAGCCCCATGCCACAAAGCATATATAAGCATGTCTAAGATTTTTATTATTTTTTCCACAATTTCAAGGTTTTAAATTAATTTATTTTCTCCCTTTTTATCCATACAATCCCCAATAATTATTTACAAAATTATTGTTTTGACAATTCATCTATTGAATTTCTATATTTATGCCAAAATATGTCTAAGGTAATTTTTATATATTTTTATAATTACATTTAGTATTTTTAAAGCTAAATTGCACATAATTGCAATATTAGCTCTTTTAAGATTTAATTATGTTTTATATGAATACAATTGGATCCTATATTTTTAAATTGCTAATTATGTATTATAAATCATTTTAGCATTTTTAAATTATCTTTTTAGAAATTATCTACTATTTTTTTTATAAATTAAATAGGGAAAAACTGGCTATTTAACTTATAGCCAAATTGGCTTTCAATTCTAGCCTAAATCCAACGGACCCCCAACCTAATTAAAAAACCCATCGAACCCAAGCCCAAACCAAAACCATACCCGGCCCAGACCTGAGTTAATCCTGGACGTTGATCAATTTTGATCAACAGCCCGGATTCACTCTTACCATAATTAACCTAAGACTACCCCCCACAAATCCTCGTTCTCTCATTCACTCAACCAACACTCATCTCCCTCTCTCTATCTCTGGTTCTCTCTAGAACCTTCTCTTCTCCCCTCCTCTCCGATGGACCTTGTCCACCTTCTCTGGCCACTTCCCTCACCGGAAGCCATGGCCTCTCATCATCTCCTAGCTCCTACTTCACCCCACACCGGTTTGACACTACCCTGAGGTCCTCAGGTGAACATAGAGCGGTTCAATTCCTATCCATGGTCTTTCATGCCATTTTCCGGCTATCCATGGCTGTTCGAGTAAGATCCATGACTTTTCCGGCTAAAACCGGTAACGTTATAAGGTTTTCTCATCTTCTCTAGGTTCTCTGAAACCTTAACTCTTGAGATCCTCCGGTTTCTTTTAGATCTATCTTAGATTTGTGTATATTATGAGCTTTTGTTGTTTCCTTGAAGGTTTTTTCCGATTTTCTCTAAAAGTAACCCTTCGTCTTCAAGACTTGGGTTTCTTAACCTTTTTTTTAAACGACTTCTCCTCTGATTTTCAGTATTATCATATGATTTTTACTACGTTTAAATGGTTTATTTTTATTTGACTCATTACATTGAAAACCCTAATTTTTTTGGCTCTAGTTTGTGATTCTGATTTCGTCTTTACTGTTCGTTTAGTAGATTTGTTAGTATGTGCGATTCTCATGGATATGCTGTAATTTGTTAGAGTATTTCTATGACTTTCATCCTAGTGATGTCTTATTAAGGGTTCCGATTTGGTTCTTCCGGTTTGTACTCCGTTTATTGGTTTATTCATGGAAGTCTATACTATTTCCCTTAATATTAGTACTATTTTTTCGATTCTTGAAATCCTTGATTTATAGTATTGATGCTCTTATACAGATTTCCGGCTATTTTTTTCTATCCCTTAAAATTATTTCTTACCTTGTTATGGGATTGACTATATTTTAATTTATTTCTACTATTATTTCTTTAATTAAACCCTTATGTATCTAGCCCTAATTTACATATTATGTACCTATGATACTTGGATTCTTTGCTTATCTGTTACATGCTTTCTACCGTTGGTAAATTACTCCCTTAATTAAGGGATACTTGGTTGATTTTCGTTCTTAATTGATACTGAGTTCTAAAATTACTGAAGAATTGATTCATGCCTTATTTTGAACCAGTTTTCAAACTACTATATAAATGACTCTCTTCTACAGTCTTAACACACGAACAATTAGTTCAAAAACACACACACATAAAAACTCTCTCTTCTCTCTTTGCTACTTGTGCTAACTGCTTGTCTAGCAGGCTGAAAGCCAAGGCTAGACTGTGGGACACTACTTACTTTACTCTCTGCACTTTGCTTCCTTAACTGGTATGTTCCTAGTTCAATTCTGAAACTCAACTTTATGTGCTCCTTATCTGTTAATCCATGTCTCCTTCTGCACTAGTTTAATGGCTCATGTGTTTTATTTCCCTTCTTGTTTACTGCTTTATTCAGCATGCTCAAGTTTTGTCCTCTCTTGTTCAAGTGTAATCAGCATGTCTAATTGAGTTTTGTTTATTTCCTTCAACTAGTATGCCATGTTAGTATCATAGACTCCTAATGTACTTGATTAACACTAAGTTGCATGACTAATTATGTAGGCCCATGTCCTCAACATGACTACTATGTCCTATTACTATTCTAATTTCAAGCATGATTCCCTTGTTAACACTTTGAAGTAGTAATTGTTTGTGTCCTGAAGGCCAATCAGTTCTTACTTGCTGGTCTATATGCATTGTCAGCTCATTTAAACTAATCATTTCTGTTCTTTTTAACACCCAAATTACCCTTGTTAAACCCTGATTATTACTGCCCTAAACCCATTACAGTATCAGGACATTTTGAACTTCTGAAAGTTCAAATTCAGAACTGCCCTGGACTGAATCTTTTCAGTCGTCTTGCAATGCAAACAAACCAATTTCACACAATGTCGGGCATTCAGCCAATGAAAGGGTTCAATCAGTCATGTGAAACTATTAGTCCATTTGATCATTTAGTCATAGAAAACTAATCGACGACGTTTATCGAGTCGACTATACTAAATATAACAGGTAATAATCAGTCGTTCATATAAACAACACGTACAGGGTCCCGAATGACTTCGAACAACTTTTGTTCAGTTACTGGGAACCTTAACTATTTGATGATTAATCTAATTGACGAGCATGTATATCACCAGATGTATTCACATATACAAAAGAACAAATGACCAAGTAAAAGGTCTTTACAAAGACGGAAGAGATTAAGAAAAATACCAGAAAATCCCAAACAAACACAACAGAACATGCTAACAGACTCAATCAGTATTCAAATAAAACAAAAACAGAAAAGGAAAACTTACTAAAAATGTTCAAAGTAGGCCGACCCAAGTCCGAATTAGATTTGACCATTTGAGGCCAAACAAACTTTAACCAGGGTTTTCTCAACCGAGAAACCTTGGTTAAGGTCTATTAGACCTCAAACCCTCTATGAAGCAGGTAGGATTCCTCAGGTTCTTGTGTTCTAAGGTTTGGATTCTCAGATTTGAGATTCTAGGAGTTGTGGGTAGATTTGGACCAAACCAAGCTTGGTTTGGTCACGAGGGAGGTCAGGAGACTGTATAGTGTGAATCTGGGGTGGTTTGGTATAGATCGAGTCTTGTCTCGAATCTTCAAATGAAGATTCGAGAAGGTGGGAGAGGATTCGAGGCTAGGGGGTAACAGATTTGGGTTCGGGGTGGTGAGATGCATCAAGGGTGTTAAGGGGGTGGTCACCGGCATCCTTGCCGCCGACTTTAATGGCGAGGGAAAAGGGGGCGGCGTTAGGGTTTCATGGGGTTCGGGGTTTGGTGAAGAAGACGAGTGAAGGGGGGTTTGGATAGGGTGGCGTGAGGTGTGATGGAGGGCTTATATACGGAGTAGGGGATTGGATCTGGGCCGTTAGATCAGATGATCTCAACGGCTTGGATCCGATGGTGAGGGGTGAGACGGGGTCGTTTGGTATTAAAACGAGGTCGTTTGGTTTAAGTGAGGGGTTGGGTTGGACCGGTTACTGGGTCGGGTTTGGGAACGGGTTGCTAAAGGGGGTCCTGGGCCGTTGGATTGGCCTGGACGGACAGCTCAGATCAAACGGCTCATACGGCGCCGTTTTGGGGTCGTGCCTGGGCAGCCCTGGTTTGGGCTGGGTCTTGCATTGGCTTTGGGCCTAATTTTGGGATCCAAACCAATTTTCCTTTCCCTTTTTAATTCAACAAATTAAACAAAATTCCTAAAAACAATGTAAAAAATTAAAATAAACTTACACACATATTGGGTAACACCTACAACAATTAACACACACATATTAAAATTTTAAAAATGGTTAAATCACGGCCTAGAGTGAAAGCTGCATATTTTTGTGAATTTTCTTTTAAAAACCGAATTACGGCCCGATTACACACGGCATACTTATTTTGTATTTTTGTTTGATAAGATTCAATGAAAAATGGATAGAAACACAAAGGACTACCAGCACATGTCACGTAAAAATTGAAAATTTGTTCGGCGAGGCCATTTGCAATTATTTTGATTTCTTTTGGAGTGATTGTTCGTGAAGCAAAAATCACGTGCTTACAATACTTACCCCTTCACTTTAGGTTTTAATCCTCCGATTGACCCAGTTATTCTCGATTTTTGTTGTTTCTTTACAATTTGTTTGGCCCAAATCGGTCCATTAGTGTGGAGAACAGTGGCTTGTTTGAGATATTTATCCTCCAAGGCCAATGTCAATTTCACCTTTTCTCACCTCATTCATCTATACCATCCTAACTTAATACGCCATGGGGTTTTTACCTTAACTGCAAGGAGCAAAAAAGTTTTGGTAAATCCTGAAGATGACAAAGATCGTGGATGGTATAACCGTTACGTTGCTGTTCATACGGTGGACTTGATTGGCGAAACAAATATTCCCTTCCCTGAGAAGTGGAATTTTGAACGTAGGTTTCCTTTTATTTACTGTACCTACTTTTGAGAATTTCAAAAGAAAGTTTGTTTTTAACCTCGTCTCTTCTTGGTTTTTTGTAGCAACCATGGGAGATGTGGAACCTATTCCCAACTTCCGTGGTTGGGTAGACTCACTTTTGAAGATTGCTTCTAGGGAGCAGAGAACTTGGAAATCAATTTCTTCCTTACATGGCTGGAAGGTCAAAACACATGGTATCCCCCTTTTTATATGTTTTTTTAAATGTTAAGCATTTTTTCCTCAACTTTGATCATGTATATCCATCCTTTAATCAGGATTTGGCATTAGAGGAATGACGGCTGAAGTAGCTATGGCCATTCGCATGTCTGCGAATGCTGCTCTTGATTTGGATAAGGCTCGAGCCTTGCTGCCAAAAAGGAAAGCTATAAAGGAAAGTTCTGAATAAGAAGAGGAGGGTACCTCCCTAATTACCAAGCCAAGGGTCAGGAGACGAATAATCATTGATGATGAAATTGAAAACACTCCTGCTCGAACCTCCACCACCGAGCATGTTTTGATTCATTCTGACGAGGACACCGAACCAAGAGATAATAATGAGTCAATTCAGCATCTTTTTGACAGTGGTTTCGGGAGTGGCGAGCTCGACCCTGTTTTTGATGAAGCTCCTCTTTCCTCATTTGTTCCTATTTCCTCCATTCCTCTGCCAACCGTAAGTATTTCTTTACCAGTTTTGACGACTTCCGTTCTTTTGCCAGTTTCTACCGCTCCTATATCCGTTCCCTTGGCAGTTTCTACCGCACATGCTTCCACTCCTGCGTTGGTTTTTACATCTTTTCCTTCCATTCCTGTTTCTACATCTTCTCCTTCCATTGCTCCTCTTCCCTCTGTTCATCGTACAGAGACGGGTTCTAGCAGTGGAAGTATGACTATGAGAAGTGTTACTTTGGAGGTTCCTGCCAATCATAGCCTCTTGAGGAAGACCGGTAGAGCCGATGTTTGGCTCGAACCTCTAATTGGAGATATCGAGAAGAAGAAGATGGAGAGCCATAGCTGCTTAACTCTGATGAATGACGTAGTTCATTCTACTTTGAAGGTATTTTTTCTTCTTACCAACAAGTTTTTTTTTAAATTATCTTCAATCTCTCATTTCTATGAGTTATCTCTGTAGGCTAACCTTATTGGCACGGAATTAATGGGAAGAATTTCCCTACTGGAAAGAAAAGCCCGTGAGTCTGAAAAGACTGTCCACGAGGCCGAAGAAATAGCTAGGGGAGCCCAGCTTGAAGCAACCAATTGGAAGGAGCAGTTTGAGAATGCTCAAGGGACCATAGAGGAGTTGCAAGAAAATAAAAATCTCCTGGAGCAGCAAAACCGTGGTTTAGCTTCTGAACTGGCAACTGCCAAAGCTTCTTCAAGCCAATTGAAAAGAGACAAAGAGCTTTTGGAATGCTCTTTGTCAGAACAATTATCCAAGGCTAGTGAAGAAGTTAAGGAGCTAAAGGCACTTTTGGCTAGGAAGGAAGAGTATGAAGGAGAGTTAGTGCAAAGCTTGACTCAAGCTCAGGCTGACTTACAGACTTCTTCTGACGAGATTCATGCCTTGAAGAGTTCTCATGCCTCTCTTGAAGCTTCCCTTGATTCCCATTTAGCTGAACACCAAATCTTAAAAAACGATCTTGCTATGTGGGAAAAGGAATATGGACTTCTGGAGGAAAATTTTAACATAGAGGTGAGTTGGGCTTTCCTGAAATCTCGTCGTGATGCTTTGACGGAAGCTGCTCAAGAAGGTTTTGACTTGCAGTCTGAACTGGCCAAAGTCGTAGATACCATCGAGAAAAGCCAACAGTCTACTGATACTCCTTCTCCTGCACTTGAAGTTCCTAGAACAGAAGAACTTTTAAATGAAGAAGTGACTACTGCAGCAATTGGGATTACAATTCCTGCTTCGGCTGAAACCGTTCATGTTGCTGCTTCTTCAGAAGTTGCCACCGTGCCTGTGGCTGAAAGTGAAATTAATATTGCAACTTCTGATGTGCTAACCCCTTCAATTGGATGATGGTTTTATCCCTTAGTTTTTAAGGGATTTTTTGGTGAAAGTCCCCAGTTATCATAATGGGGCACTTGTATAAACCTTTATTGACTAAGTTTCTACTTAGTCTTTTTAATTATATTAAGAAGTTTTGTTAGTACTTCAATGTGTTCTATTCTTGCCTTTTCCTTACTTATTTAGGACTTATAGAGTAGTTTAGCATTTTTATCCTTTGAAAATGCTTTATGATTCTTCTCATGACTTATTAACATGAGGCTTATAAAAGAGGGCCTTTTTATTTTATCGACACTTAATGAAGAAGACGTCTCAACTTCATAATGGTGTTATAATACGATGAAAGAAATAGGAATACACACGTTTTGTATGAAACAACTTTGGCAAGTTTTTATTCATAAACTTTAACAAGTGTTTGACTATTACATGTATTACAATACATCTACAACTTTCTCGTAACTGTTTTTCTTGTAACAGATTTGTACATAACATAGAATAAACAAGGGTTTTCTTCATAACCTGTTTCAGTACATAGTCATGACCCTATCTTTATATATTAAGAAGGGTTTAAGAGGTGACTTTGTTTATGAGTTTTGAGAGATGACTCTGTTATTCTCATGAATGCTGAAGACTTCATAATTTTTTCTCAACACTTGACTTCCATCGTTCGATATTCGTATCTGCGTATCTGCATTTCTACACGTATATGTGTACAATATTGTAGTCCTCCAAGTGTTTGAGCGGTGAAGTATGAAGCCTCGAGCACTTGTTTATTTCTTTTACTTTGGCCCTTTTTCCTGAAATAGAAAGATATGCGGGACCCGAAGGTACGATTATAGATGAAGATCGCCTAACTCGTGTGTATTTCCATTAGATTAATTTTAACCCTGGGCTAGGAATTTAAGAATACTCCATTTTGCCTTGCAGGTTGTGACTCATCATTTGGCACGAGTTAGGATATTTTGCCTAGCATCTAAAATCGTTAGTAAAATATTAATAAACCAAGAGAGAAATTTTAACATGATGATACCTGACCGTAGGTACTTTCTCAAAAGTAATATCTTTTTAAGTGGACAGCATTCCAATGTGAGGGTAAAACTTTACCATCCATTGTTTCCAACTGGTATGCTCCTTTTCCCGCAATGCCACGGACTTTGTACGGTCCTTCCCATGTTGGACTTAGCTTTCCTGAGTTAGAAGCCTTTGCAGATTGGAACACCTTTTTAAGCATGAAGTCCCCAATTTTGAAAAATCTGAGGCGTGCTTTCCTATTGTAATATCGTTCTATTACTTGCTTTTGTGCCGCCATCCTTATCAAAGCAGCTTCTCTTCTCCCTTCAAGTAAATCTAGGCTAACCCGCATCTCTTCATTATTAGATTCCTCTGTTGCCTGATCGTATCGTGTGCTTGGCTCACCTATTTCAACTGGAATTAAGGCTTCCGTACCATAAACCATTGAAAATGGTGTTTCTCTAGTGCCTGTTTTGGTCGTTGTACGATAAGCCCATAATACTCCAGGTAACACCTCAAGCCAATTACCTTTTGAATCTTGTAACCTCTTTTTCAAGTTATTGATAATAACTTTGTTAGTTGATTCTGCTTATCCATTCCCTACTGGATGATATGGCGTAGACGTTATATTTTTGATCTGCCAACTTTGAAGAAATTCTGTGATTTGAGCTCCAATGAATTGTGGTCCATTGTCACACACGATCTCCTTTGGTACTCCAAAGTGGCATATTATATTTCGCCATATGAAGTCTTTAACTTCTTTTTCTCATACCTGTTTAAATGCCCCTTCTTCTACCCATTTAGTGAAATAATCTGTAAGTACAAGTAGAAATTTTACCTGACCTTTTGCTTGTGGAAGTGGACCTACGATATCCATTCCCCATTTCATAAAGGGCCATGGGGCTAAAACAGGATGTAGTAACTCAGCTGGTCTATGCATATTATTGCCGTACCTTTGACATTTATCACATCTGGACACGAAACTGGTTGCCTCTTCTTCCATCTTAGGCCAATAATATCCTGAGCGAATTAACGTTCTTACCAGTGACCGTCCTCCTGCGTGATTCCCACAATGTCCTTCGTGTACTTCTCTCATGACATATTCGGTTTGAGAGGGTCCGAGACACCTTGCTAGTGGTCCGCCGAACATCTTTCGATAAAGATTTCCTTGATATAAACAATATCGTGCAGCTTTTTTGCGAAGCACGTGAGCCTTTTCTTTGTCATTAGGCACGGTTCCATGCTGTAAAAAGGCAACAATTTCATTTCTCCAATCCCATGTTAGATGATTAAAATTTACCTCGTTTTTATCAGATTCAAGAACGGAATGAAATAGATGTATGACTGAAGCATCTGTATTGTTTGCCACGTCTGCTGCGGATGCAAGATTTGCTAAAGCATCTGCCTCTACATTCTCATCTCTTGGGATCTGTACTACTTTCCAAGTTTGGAATTGCTTTATTACTCCCGTACCTTTGCGAAGTATTCTTGCATTCGTGACTCTCTGGCTGTATAAGTCCCCAGCATCTGATTAACCACGAGTTGAGAATCACTCTTGATTATAATCTGTGTTATGCCGAGTTCTCGTGCCAATTCTAAACCTGCAATTACAGCCTCATACTCTGCTTCATTGTTAGTTATAGAATGACATTTTATAGCCTGTCTAATGGTCTCACCCGCAGGTGGTACGAGGACTATTCCTAGGCTTGCCCCTTTTACATTAGATGAACCGTTAGTGAATAAAACCCAAGTCCCCGGGTTCGCACCATTAAAAACTAGTAATTCTTTTTCTGCTTCTAAATGCATCCCCTGGCTAAAATCAGCCACGAAATCAGCTAGTACTTGAGACTTTATAGCGGTCCTGGGTTGATAAATAACTTCATACTCACTTAGTTCTATAGCCCATTTTTCTAGTCTTCCTGAAAGTTCGTGTTTATGCAAAATATTTCGAAGTGGAAAAGCAGTAACTACAACAATGGGATGACATTGAAAATAAGGTCTTAACTTTCTAGATGCCATGATCAAAGCTAATGCTAATTTTTCTAGCTATGGGTATCGTGTCTCAGCTTCCAATAAGGACTTACTTACATAATAAATAGGAGATTGTTTACCTTGGTCCTCGCGGACTAAAACAGCACTTACAGCGACTTCAGATACGGCCAGATAAATGAGAAGTTTTTCCCCCACCTTTGGTTTTGCCAACAACGGTGGTTTTGACAAATAAGCTTTCAAATTTCTAAGGGCTTGTTGACAATCTTCATTCCATTCAAAATGATCTTGCTTTTTAAGTGCAGAGAAAAACTTAAAACATCTTTCTGAGGATTTGGAAATAAATCTTCCCAAAGCTGCAATTCTTCCCGTTAATCTTTGTACTTCCTTTTTATTAGTAAGGATATCCGGGATTTCTTCTATTGCTTTGATCTGAGAAGGATTCACTTCAATACCACGATTAGAAACAAGAAAACCCAAAAACTTTCCTGATGCAACTCCAAATGCACATTTTTCTGGGTTGAGTTTCATATTAAATTTTCGCAAAATTTCAAAAGTAACAGATAGATGAGAAATATGATCATGAGATTGCTGGGTTTTGACGAGCATATCGTCTATATATACCTCCATTGTTTTCCCTAAATGTTCTTGGAACATTTTGGTGACCAACCTTTGATAGGTTGCCCCAGCATTTTTGAGGCCAAAGGGCATTACTTTATAACAGTAAGTCCCCCTGTCTGTGATGAAAGAAGTTTTTTCTTCATCACCAGGATCCATTTTAATTTGATTATATCCCGAGTATGCATCTAAAAAACTTAAAAGTTCATGACCTACGGTTGCATCAATTAGTTGGTCTATATGCGGTAAGGGAAAGGAATCTTTTGGACAGGCTTTATTTAAATCGGTATAATCTACACAAACACGCCACTTACCATTTTTCTTGGGTACAACCACCGTGTTAGCTAACCAAGTAGGATATTTTACCTTACGGATTGATTCGATTTTTAAATTTTTTGGACTTCATCCTGAATCACCTGGTTCTTGAAAGCACCTTGTTTCCATTTCTTTTGCTTTATTGGTGTGAAAGAAGGGTCCTCATTGAGTTTGTGAGTCATCACATTTGGTGGTATCCCTGTCATATCAGCGTGGGACCAAGCAAAGCAGTCTAAGTTAGCATTTAAAAATTCGATTATCATACCTCGCATGTTCGCGCTTAAATTGGCCCCGACATAAACCTTCTGTTCAGGCCATTGATCAAATAACATCACTGCCTCAAGCTCTTCAATTGTCGTTTTGATGCTTTCATTTTCTTCAGGTTCTTGAATTGTGTCAGGTCTTGAGTCCAAATCCGTCTTTTCCTGTTCAGTTGAAGTTTGATCTTTTTTACCTTCAACTGTTTCCTGTAATTGCTACTTTTCTTTATTTGCGGCGCTCGTACTTGTTACAGCGTTGACACTTTTAGCCATCTGCTGATCCCCACGAATTTGGCAAATTCCCCATGGTGATGGGAATTTAATAACCTGATGTAGAGTTGATGGGACAACATCCATATCGTGTATCCATGGTCTACCCATGATCATATTGTAGGCCATTTCCATATCAACTACCTGAAATTTAGTATCCTTCACAACACCCATAGCAAAAGTTGTTAGAAATACCTCACCTTTCGTTACTACACTTGAATTGTCGAAGCCTGACAAGGCGTGCGCCTTGGGTATCATTTTGTCTTCAGCTTGCATTTCTCGTAATACCCTTAGTAATATAATATTTACAGAACTCCCTGGATCAATCAAAACTCGTTTTACATTAGTATCATGTACAAGTAAAGATATTACCAGTGCGTCATTATGTGGAGTTGTCACTCCTTCGGTATCTGCGTCATCGAACGAAATACTTTCATTTTCAAGGACCTGCCGCACCCGTTTCCCGTGTGTAATCGTTACCTTAGAAACCTTGTTGGAGGCTGTGTAGGTTACGCCGTGAATATCTTCTCCCCCGCTTATGACATTCACTGTCCTCTTGGGTGAAGGAGGTTGTGGTGGCTCTTGTCTGTTTTTCATATAAGTTTGTTTTCCTTTCTCACTAAATAACTCAGTGAGGTACCCTTGCTTCAATAAATGATCCACTTCACTCTGCAGGAATCTACATTCTGAAGTTTTGTGCCCGTGATCGTTGTGAAATTCGCACCAATGATCCAGATTGTGTCTACTTGGATTTGACCGCATCTCTTTGGCCACCGTACCTTATCTCCCATGCTTCTTAAAACAGCTACGAGCTCGGAGGTATAGACATTAAAATTATATCCACCGAATCGTGCCTTTAAACTCCTGTCATCATCTCGTGACTCTTGTCTGTTCCGATCATTCCTGAACTTTGAAGAAGAGCCAGAATCCTGGTTCCTCGATTTTTGATCATATTGCTGGCTATCTTGTTTCGACCGTGGGTCCTTTCCTGCAGGTCCCATATATGGATCGTACCTGTTTTTACCTGATCTTTTTTCGGTTTCTGACCTTCGGGTACCACCCCTTTCTTCATGATGAAGCTTAGGTACGGTATCTTCTTCGATTAGCAGCTTCGTGCTATACCTGTTGTAAACATCATTCCATGTGGTTGCAGGAAATTCTCAAAGATTTTCTTTGAGTCGTTTCGTGGCTTCAGAACTTTTGTCATTTAAATTACTTGCAAAAGCTATAGCAGCCCAATTGTCAGGCACACGAGGTAGAGTCATTCTTTCACGCTGGAATCTATCAACAAAGTTTCTAAGCAACTCTGAATCCCCTTGTTTGATTTTGAAAATATCTTCCATTCTTTTCTCAACCTTTTGTGCTCCCGAATGTGCTTTAATAAAAGAATCTGCAAGCTCAGCATAAGAATTAATAGAATTTTCAGATAAAAGAGAATACCAGGTTAATGCACCCTTGGTGAGTGTTTCTCCAAATTTCTTGACCAATACTGATTCAATTTCTTGTTTGGTCAAGTCGTTGCCTTTTACGCCGGTTGTAAATGCAGTCACGTGGTCACGTGGGTCTGTAGTACCATCATATTTCGGGATGTCAGGCATTTTGAACTTTTTCGGAATTGGAAGGGGAGCAGCACTAGGCTTCCATGGTTGTTGTGAGTATTTGTCCATGTCTACTCCTTTTATTACAGGCGGAACTCCAGGGATTTGTTCAATACGCTCATTTTGTTCCTTAAGCTGTTTCTGCAAGGTTAGTACTAAATTTTGCAAATATGAATTATTTAAATTACCTGGTCCCCCTTCTTGTGGTTCACTGGGGGTTGCTCCGTTTCCAGAATTATCAAGACCAGAACGGGGATTCTCCAATATATTATTATTAGGAGTTGGTGTGGGTGGCGCAGCAGGCAATCGACTAACAAGTGCCTGAAGAGCTTTGCCGACCTGTGCATCAATTAGCTTTTGCAAAGCTTCAGTTGTAACTCCTTCAAAATGTTCAGATTGCTCTTGTTGATCAGCACGTGATTCAGTAACAGGAGTGCCTTCACGAGATTGACGTGGTGAATTTAGAGGAGAGGGAACCACGTCATCTTGATTTTGATGTATTTGATTCTCATGGTTTCCCAATGTGTTATTACTATTGTTGTCGGCGTTGTTGTTTGACATGGTGACGACAATAGATAAGATATAGCTTAAAAGGAAAGATTATCAGATTCCCGGTAACGGAACCAATTTGTTTAACCAAAAATCTGAGTATTTGGTCAAAGCTAAAAAGAAATTCGGGTTACTGATAATCAGGAAACAAAAATAAAATACTTTTGAGAATGATGGTAAAAAAGCAAATAGATGTGTATTTCAATAAATTCTCAATAGTATTCCGTGTCCTTACAAATGATGATACTTCTTCCTTTTATAGATAATTCTAGGTAAAGGAATGAAGCCTCAGCTTTAATGATATAATCATGCGTAATAAATGACATTAAATAAGCCGTTATATAATCATTCCTATTAAATACCAATTTTGTAACGTATCAAGTATTTAATAATGAATTTGGACTCCTTTCTGTCATCAGATCTTTGTCTTCAATGCCTTCTAATCCGTTGGCTGTAAATAATTTAAATTGGTACGAGACTCGTATCTATACGTCGTCTGGTGCCTATTTAAATTCTTCTTCCCGTGGCTGTCTCCATCCGTGCCTCTTAGTCAATTGCTGCGCTTTGACCATTTAACTAATCCACGTGTCATGCCACATCATCTTTAATATAAACTCAGTTTTTTCCCAATACACACGGTTTTTTCCAAAAGGCCACTCTATTAAGAGATCCCTACACCTTATATGTAGGTTCCCAATCTTTTCAGCCACCCATGTGGGACTTTGTTCGCACACCCAACATGCAGGTGTAGTTATCAACTGTGAGCTCCATATAGTAACCAACATAGTCCAAACCGCTGCTCAAACATTAATGTGCATGCCTAAGTCACTCATAACATTTTACAGAGCTGCTAAACAACCAGATACATACTCAAACAAGTGAACGGATTGTCATTCGTCAGTGAATTGCTTCTAGGATCTTGCAGGCAAGAGCTAATCTGCTAATGTAATATAATTACAATCTTTAAGTATGATAGGGTTCTACCTTTCTGAGGAAGTATAAAAGTCCCTGAAGGAAAATATTTTATTATAAATCTCTGATGGATCTGTACAATTCTTTATTTCCTCCACACATAAAATAAGCTATCAATATTCTTATTTATAATAGTATGAAACTTATTTCAACTAGAAACAGGAAAGCCTATTCCTATATTTATTCTAACTGCAAATTCTATTTAGACATGAATTAAATAAACCAAATCTTAAATAATTAAGGTTTCCTACTACAACTTTGAATTAGTTTTCCAATAGTCCCAGGTCTAAATACTATTACAACTATGGCATAAAGTGGTACAGATATATCGAAGCTCCCTCGCTGATTATTGGCTGATAAGCATTTAGGCTCACTGTGAAAGAGATGACTTTCATGGACTAGTTCCTAAAATTTAAGAGTTATCGTCTTGGCTAACACAGAAGGACTCAACATTTTACAATTCCTAGATTACTTATGCCAAGCTGATAAGCCATTGTACTAGTATGTGGCTGCTTTAACAGCCTGGACAAACTTCAAAAAGTGTTTGTTTGTTTGTTTGTTTGTTACTTTTTCAGTTCTTCAGCACTTGATCTATAATTAAGCTTCCCTTTGCCCACTTGTACTAACAACATGCCTTAGTTAAACATTCAAATAAAATTCAGGCTGAACTCAAGCACCAAATGTTAGATGGTAAAGCAAATGGTGTAATAGACATGTCAGATTTCTATGTTGTAGGCTTGTAGCTCCATTGCAGAGCATAAACATGTCTGAATTGAGATACATTTGGCCAGTCTGAGTGTCACCCTTTTTACATTTCTCCTCCAGTTTTGTGCAAATCTCCAGTCGAGAAGTGCTACAGTTGAATGCAACTTTCTGTGCCTTCAGTAAACAATTTAATGTTGGACAGTAATAGATGTGACTATGCAAATACTGGAGATTTTGCAGCTCATCTGGTGAACTGAACAAACTTTGGCAATACAAGACTGTTAAGAAGTTGGGGGCTGCGACCAAGGGGCGGATTTAGGGGGTGGAAGGATTCACTTGAACCTCCTTCGCCGGAAAGTTACATTGTATATATTAGGCAAAATCCATTTTGTATCTCTATAAATTATATTTTGAATCCCTTTGGCACAACCCAAGAACCTAGCTCAATGGTCAGGGGTTCAACGGCTTCAAACACATAAATAGTTCCCAATGACCATAGTCAGTGACTTGCGTCAATTCTTTTGATAACAATCTTAAGCACACAGTGCTTGAGGCAAATTCAAACCCTCACTGCACAAAAAGTTCTCTGTATGGAACACTAAAGGGAAATTTTTCCCTTATCATTCCTTACTAACAAAATAACGCAAATAAGAGTATCACTTCCTTTTCTTACGAAACGTTCCAGTTCCTATCTGATATGAAATAAAGGAGAAACAGATGGATATGAAGCTTTTGTTATTGACTGAAGAAATTACAGCACAAGTGAATGAAGTGTTACAAATACGACCTCCACCTCAACCTCAACCTCACCAGAAAACAAAACAACACAAAAAGAAACGAAAAAAAAGGAAGAAAAAGGACAATGACTCATGGATGTGAAACCTCCTTCTTGGCCAGTTACAAGTAAAGTCTAGCACAGAAATAATTTACATATGTTTTCTGGCTATCTTATTTTTTCTTTGATATTAGATCATATTTTCTCCAACCCCATCACTCAGGCAAATACTTCATTTAGAAATTTGGACCGGCAGCCAGGATCTCCTCAGTCAGGTTGTTATCAGTTCCGATCTTGTAGTTTGTGAATACCTCAAAATTCTTCCTAAAGAGACCTCCCAGCTTCAACAGGGTATCCTTGTGAGCCTTCTTGTCGGGCCACTGTAGCAACATATGAGATTATACATTTTAGCCAGAGGGGGATGTAGTGTACTACCTACAGGTTCAACTGAATCCATAACTTTCGCCGCGGAGTAAAAATTTGTATGTAAAAATTCATTAAAATTGCAAAAATAGTAGATATGAACCCATAACTTCAAAAATATATAATGGGTTCAATGTTAAAAACCTTAAAATTGAACCCATAGAATTTAAATCCTAGATTCGCCGAATTTTTAGCACAAAGTTATTTTGCAGAATATAGCAATTAGACGACGCTGAGGTGTATGCTATTTACTTACAGTGTTCATAGGATCAAGAATCTCGGAAGGTACACCCTCGAGTTCAGTTGGAATCTCCAGTCCAAATACCTCAGTCTTCTTGTAATTTGCATTCAAAAGGGCCCCTGAGTGGATAGCATCGATGATCTTCCTTGTGTATGCTAACTTAATACGGCGACCTGATCCATAGCTGGTCATAAAAAAAGAAATTTGTTACCTATATAATCCAATTGCATTACATATTGTGGTGACTGCTCTTAGTATTATCTTTACCTTCCACCTGACCAGCCGGTGTTCACAAGCCATCCTGTAGCTCCATGTTTCTTCATCTTCTCAGCAAGCATAGCTGCATATTTTGTTGGATGAAGCATTATAAATGCTGCACCAAAACATGCTGAAAATGTTGCTGTAGGCTCCTTAATACCATCCTCAGTTCCTGCCACCTGTGAAATATATTGTCAAGCAATAATTATTACATCTATATATCTTGATGGTGATTTGTGAGGCATGTCATATTTAAATGTATATATTACCAAAGCTGTGTAGCCACTGATAAAGTGGTACATTGTCTGTGCCAAGTTCAATTTGCTGACTGGAGGGAGCACGCCAAATGCATCACATGCAAGAAGAATGACGTTCTTCGGATGAGGACCAACACATGGTATTTTAGCATTTGGAATGTATTCAATTGGATATGCTGCCCTGGTGTTCTCTGCAATCAAACCATTCCACTATAGCGACGAAGCAACATCAACAATAGATGAAAAATCTCTATTCAAGTCAAGAAAAGTTATTACCTGTCACAGATTTGTCTGCATAATCCACTTCTCGAGTATGTTCTTCAAAAACTACATTTTCCAGCACTGCAAAGAGAACAAGCATATTAATTTGGGTTCACTTGACAGCAAATAATGTCAAGACATGGGAATCAGGAAAAATACCAGTGCCAAACTTGATGGCATTCCAGATATCAGGCTCCTTCTCCCTTGAAAGGTCTATGCATTTGGCATAGCAACCTCCTTCAATGTTTGAGACACCATGATCACTCCAGCAGTGTTCGTCATCTCCAATCAGGTATCGGTTGTGGTCAGTAGACAGTGTTGTCTTCCCAGTTCCTAATAAGATGAACAAGAAAGTGCAGAAAGAGAAACATGAGTCCAAAAAAAAAAAAATGGAAAATTTTGCGATAAGATAGGCAAGGTTAAGTAGAGGGGACGAGTCATAGCTGCTCCGACCAATCCCTTTATGCTATATACCTGATAAACCAAAGAAGAGGGCAACATCTCCTCCTTTTCCCATATTGCAGCCAGAGTGTAGAGAGAGGATTTGGCGCATAGGCATTAGATAGTGCATTAGGCTGAAAAGACCTTTCTTCATTTCCCCAGCATACTGTGTGCCAAGGATGACCATTTCCTTCCTAGCAAGATTGACGTCTATGCTAGTGGAGGAAGTCATATAGTGGGTGTAACGGTTACATGGGAATTGGCCAGCATTGTATATTGTGAAGTCCGGAGTACCAAATTCCTCCAGCTCTTCAGCAGTGGGTCGGATACACCTGTCACCGACCCCGTTATTCCATTGCACTCACTAACATGTTTTAATTTACATCTTTTGTATTCCTTTTATTAACTACGGCTAGCTCTTTACTGGTTGTAAAATCTAAATACAGTAAAATTGTAGAAGTAGAGGATACTTATCTGATGAGCTGTAACACATAAGAATGTAAAAACAGAGTTATGAAAAAGGATCATGATCAGTTTCTTACATGTTGTGCATGAACAAGGAGTGATAGGCTCTGGCAGATACAATTCTAACTTTGATACGATTGTTTGGATCCCAGTTGAGGAACTGATCATTCACGTACACCTGAAATGAGACCCGAGTTGTTCAATATTTAGTCAGAAAACATTGTATTTTCATCATTTTAAAATGATTGAAGCTTCTTATTCTTGTTTGTATTTTACTGGTAAGTTTTCTAAGACTTAAACTTCTGAAATCAACAAAAGAACTATGATCTCGATCTTCAGATACCTTAAAAAGTTATTTGAATACAATTGTATGTAGCAGATATGAATGGGCAGATATTTCCTCCATATTGGGACCCAAAAATCAAGAAAATATGTGTACATATTCATTTAAGGGCGGAAAGATATTTCAATTATTGAGTATACCCCATTCCTAAAAGAAGATAGGAGATTATGTTGCACCATAACCATAAGTGCCTAATGTCCTGTGGGCTGTGGCCATGCTCTATCTTTAATGGAATTAAGAACAGTTTACATCAATTGCCGTAAGAGGCAACCAGGAAATAAGGACTGACAAAGACAATGTAACATAAAATTTGTGACAGCTACTGTAGCCATTTCATATACCACGACAAAAGAAAAAGGATTGAAAATAGTTTGCTCCATACAAGTAGTAGTATTTTATTCATGAGAAATAAGGCGTTTGCTCCATACATATTAGTAGTATTTTATTTATGATAAATAAGGCATGCCTATAGATTATCGAAGAATGACTATGGACTGAGTACTATCTATCTCCTCAAGTTCTGGAATTAAATTATTAATTGACCGACTCTATTTTTAATTAGGTACTTATACTTATTCTTTTAGGCAATTAAACGCGGTGATTATGTAGATGATGATGGGATAGCACCAAGCAAGGCAGAAGCATAACTTTTATATCGTTGACATTAATAACCAAGTGGATAAGATATACTGTATAACTTAAGCGATCTGCATGTAAAAACTGATTATGAAAGCAGACTTTACTGAAATGAAAATATTGTTTAAGAAAATAAAGTAAATACCTTCTCCAATGAGCACAGGTAATCAACAGCTCTTTCTCTGTTGATTAAGAAAGTCTGCTCGTCCATTTCGATATTGGGCGAGCCCCTGTTACAAAAAAAAAAAAATCAATAAACGTTAGAAAGTGACACTACAAACTAAAAATAATAATTTTATGGAATAAAGAAATTTATAAATTAATATCATATCTAAATGGATATACGGATCTAGGATTTATATACGTGTAATTATATTTTATTTTATATATAGAGTAAAAACAGGGGACTTACTTTCCCCACCAAAGGTCTTTTTCAGTGGTTTCGTCTCTAACAACACGCTTGTCTCTAGGGGAACGGCCCGTTTTGGCTCCCGAAAGTGTAGCCAATGCACCACTGGACGTGATAAATGACCCCTTCTCATACTTGATTGCTTGCTCATACAGCTCTACCAAAAGGAAAAGTGAATTATATTCTTTAAAAAATATTGAGCGTTTAACCATACAATATCCCTTTTTTCCTTACTTCAATTTTCACTTGACAAGATTTGACCAAAGTAATAAAATCATCAGAGTAAGAAAAGATTGTACAGTATAGTACATTCAGACTTTCTAAATTAATTTGATTACGAAACTAAACTTGAAAATGGCACAAGAATTCAATTAAATTAGTGACTATAAAAATAATAGGGAGGGGTGGGTAGGAACTATTATTATTAGTCAAAGATTGAAAAAGTCAAGAGAGATGAGTCATATTGTAATAGTAGGATAGAAAATTATTTACCAGCAGGAGAGAGATTGTAGAGAATGTGCGTGAACTTGAGGGCACTGTCACTAATGTTAAGGGTAGGCGCGTGGTGGTGGTGAGTTGCATGTGACTGTGCCACCTTCGGCGTTTCCGCTTGTCTTGCCGGGTCTCCTTTCACCACCTTTGGACCAGTCTCTCGTGTCAATGATGCCAATGACGCACTATTTTTAGATTGTGAAAAAACAAAAAGTTTAGCATGTTACCAAAAAGAGAAGGAAATGTCGTCATAGTCACTAAATTTTGAATTTTTACGTTAAGATAGACAGGTAAATAGTAGGAAAGTGAATTTTTTTGGTGGAATAGTAATTTTCCACTTGTAGTGGGGATACGTTACCACTAGATCACAACTTTAATTTATTTTTTTTGGTTACTTTTGGGTTGTGATAAACACGCAAGTAATTGAAAAAAGAAAAAGTTCGAAAGAGTTTATATTATGCAGTTACTGTGAAAAATCATAAAGACTAGAAAGCCTCCTAATTTAATCTTTTATTTTTGGCAGCGACTCCAACGTTAAGACGCCACGATAAAAAATGGAGATAGCAAGCAAGTCAGACGTACCTTTCTCTTTAAATTGAGATAGTATTATGTGGGCCAATGTCATCCGCATTAAATATCACACCGATATCATAGACACTAGATTTCTTTCCTTATTTCAGCTAAACATTAATTTCGAAATGGATAAATACGACAAAGAAAGATCCTATATGAAACGCCGTCGTATCGGTAATATGGAAACTTCTATGGCAATGACTAAAACATATAGATTACCTAATGGATTGGAGCTGTTGTTTCTGGCGTTCTTCTTCAGAAACGGCAACGCCAAAGGCATGGGGGGACTTAATGGGAGTAGTGGGCGCCGATTTCTTCTTCTGAAGAGAATGCAACTCGTCCAATGTCTGCGCTTTCACCGGCGTAGCACTGTCGTCGTGGCAAACCACGTTGTCATCGTCTGTCTTCTGTGTCTGGATCTTCGGCAGCCCACTTCTCCTCTTACTGTCGAAACTAAATTCTCCATTTCCGTTTGATGCCATCTTTATCCTGCAAATATAATCACAAGAAAGAAAAACAAAAAAATACCACCAATTAACAATTTCTAGGGCATGTCCCAATTTTATCAAAGCGAATTTATCGTGTGTGATCTTATTATATGCAAGTATATTAATATTTTTTTGCCTATCTATGCATTGTTCGAGCTGAAAACAATATGTTCAGGTGAATTCTCAGCGTTCGCCTTTGCATTTCCTCCACTATATATATAACTACTACGCTAATTTTGGAAATTCACGTTCATAAATCATGGATGTTTATGGCGGAATTAAGATGTTTGATAATATGCTGAAAGGAAAACAGAGATGAAAAGGAGAGCTAATTACCAGAATCAGAGAGGAAGATGGTGATGAGAATGAAGACTTGAGAAAAGCTGAAACTTTAAGCAAAAGGGTTGAAACGAAATGGCTCAACCATACACTGTATTTGAAGTGAACAAAGATGAAAAGCAACAAATGGAAAGATGTGTTCTTTTTGGGCAACTGAGCTGCTGAATTTATAGTGCCTTGTCACACGGTTCAACCTTTGGTTCAGCTAACCATGGTTAATGGATAACCCAAAGAGTTCTCAAGATAAGATTTTTCAAACTTAAAAAAGAAAATGTTTTAAATGGCTGGAAAAAGACAACATGCACAAGTAAGGCCGTTAATTAATTTCGGAACATGTACATGAAAGATGAATTACTTGCTAATGGAAAATTTCAAAAAAGGAACAAACACCGGAAATAGAGATAATGGATCTTAACCTTCTATTCTTACGGGACTAACAGAGTAAATTTTTTGTAATAATTTATACGAGTGTTTATATGAGACCATATTAACTTAGCAGTATTAAGTGATTTAATGAGATGAAATATGTAGTACTATAATTAACCATAATTTAGTGAAAAGGTGTATGCAGAATCATTGAAACACATGTTTATGTATCTGTTGGTTTAATATAAATACCTATGTGACTAAGTGTTTACCATAAATATTTAATCTATAAAAGATTAAGATCCACTTTTTTATTTTCATTAGATGTTTGAACTAATATTAGTAAAGAACCAGTCAACTGGCTGAAAAAATGATAGATCTTGACAATTCAATTTTAATCATATATCATATCTAATTGTTTCTTACGTGGATAACTATAATATAGGTACTTTTTCTAAATTTCTATGAATTAATTAGATCCATGAATAATGGAGAGGAGATAGAAGAGGACAAGTTCAGTTAATTAAAACATTAGGGCCGGTCATAAATTTTTTTACTTTTTTTTAAAAAAAATTACTTTTTTTCGAAATCATTATTTAGCCATAAAATTTTCAATTTTCACTTGAAAATGAATTTTAGATTTTTTTTAAAAATTTGAAAAACTCCAAAAGTTGTTTTTCAAAATTTTCAATTCAGATGAATCACAAAAATTAAAAAACAATCAAAATTTGTATTCATGTCTAAACACGACTCTAATTTTCAAATACCATAAAAAGATTTTACTTTTTTACAATTCTTATGTCCAAACGCGCACTTAGATGCTGCGCTGCAACAACAAATCCTATAACTTTGAACTTCAGTAACAAAATTAGCAGGCTTAATAGTTACTTTTTCATTTTCTTTTTTATCAAATGAAAAGGAAAAATAAAATAAAAGGATAGAGGAGAAAAGGTCAGTTGGGGAATTTAATAGAAGTGAGAAATAAGGGTATACGTAAGTGTTCGGTGCCAAACGAAGAAATGTGGGATGCTGGATACACGTCAGAGGCGTAATCACAAAGCCAAATTTGACATTCTGCATTTGTTCTCTTCTTTACTTTATTCTATTCTATATCTGTTACTACTGCATTAGCAGCTATACATCGTCAGCTCATCTCTATTTATATGATGGTTTTATCAACTTGGCCTTGCAAAAATATTAAATACCATACCATGTTAGCTCTTTGTTTTAGGATCACTGTTTATCTTTTAAAAAAGAGTGAAAAAATGGAGGTAATCAAGCCTGGGAACTTATAAATATTCAAGTCATTTAATTAACTCTTTTCAAAAAGAAAAACGATCTTTATAATGTATGTGGTTACACCTTCTATATGATAAAGCTATATCTGGGGTAAATATGACTTGGTTACGGCTGTTTAACACAACTATCCTAAAAGCAAGTGGTAAAGAAACTTCTTAATTAAGTAGATTCTCCCTCTTCTATTTATGCTTCAAATAGGGCATTGGACTTTAATGTTTACTGGGACCAAGATTTCGTTGCAAATTTGACCTTTTTATCACCGTAATTAATTACCTTTTTTCCTAGCATAATTGCATTACAAAATTTCCAAAAACACCCAAAAAATTATAACGCTTACTATAATAGTAAGTTTACAGAGCTAAGCTGAGCTACTGAAGCTCTATGTCTATTATATATCGCCTATTCTCACATCCTCAAAATTTTGAAATTGCTACTATTTCACAACAAGATCCCTATAAACTTTGATCAAACATGCATTACGAAGATGTATTCCTAAAACATATTTATTTCGTGTAGGATTTTTCTTAAGAGAAGCACAGTTAAAAACAAAGCGCGCATTGTACACTGCAAAAATGCGGGAGGAAGCCATGTGAGAAACCTTCTGATATACACATAGACAAACACAAAACTCAGAGTTAATATGCAATTAAAAGTAAATGTCTTTTCACACATATACTTATATAATTTGTATCAAATTCGCCTACGTGACCTTAATGGGAAGGAATTCTTTTTTTAAAAGGATATATATAGCGCAAGGAGAAAGAAACATTTATAGGAGAGTACGGAACCAAAATGTGGTTCTTTTGGACTCAAAGTACACAAATAGGTGGTAAAAAAAATTACATTTTTATATATAGCGCACATTATCTGGCGCTATACATTAACAATAACGGCACCGTTAATGTATAGCGCCAGATATTGTGGCACTATACTTTAAAATCTGACACGCCCAGGTATAGCGCCACAATACCTGGCGCTATACATACATTTTATATATAGCGCCAGGTATTGTGGCGCTATACATCCATTTTTTAAACCCCTTCCGTCTTCTTCGTCGATTCATCCTCCATTATTTTAATCGTCCCCTCTCTTCTTGGTCCCCCACCCCATACCCGCTTCTGCCCTCATTTTTTTTCCTCCCGACACATAAAACTTGAAGAACGTAGGTCCCACATTCAAGTAGAGCTTCGTGTTATTGTTGATTCACACTTCCGGAGTCAAAATTTCAATCTTTTTGCTTTCCGAAAATTCTAAATCGAGGTATTTCGATTTATTTTAAGTTGAAACATTTATAATAATGCATATTATTTGATTTGTATGTGTTCTATTTCGGTTTGTGTTTTTTTTCTAAACTAGCATGTTAAATTTATCCGGATTTAATATTAGTGTTTTCTAAAAAATATAAATTTGTAAAATAAATTTGTCTGTTAATATCCTGATTTATATATATGTGTTTTCATGCCGTTTTGTGTTTTATTTGCAATTAAATTTATTTTTTGTTTATGGTTAGTTTAGATTATTTTTTAGCGTAGTAAAATCTAAACCTTTTTAGTGTAGTAAAACGTAGACCCTTTTAGCGTAGTAAAATTTAGAGCCTTGTAGCGTAGTAATGTGTAGTATTTTAGCTTAGAATTTCTTTTGTTTAAGTATCTTATACTGGTTGTTGAAAATACAAACTTTGTACAATTAAGTTAAACTTTGTACAATTAAATTAATAATTGTATTAACACACATAATTAGTAATTTGTACAATTAAGTTATTAAAAAATATGAATTTAAATTATAATAAAAACACATAATTATTAATGATAGTTTGGTGTCACTGGTCCTCAAAATATCGAGCCCTGAACCCATATATATATATATATATATATATATATATATATATATATATATATATAATTTGTACAATTAAGTTATTAAAAAATATGAATTTAAATTATAATAAAAACACATAATTATTAATGATAGTTTGGTGTCACTGGTCCTCAAAATATCGAGCCCTGAACCCATATATATATATATATATATATATATATATATATATATATATATATATATATATATATATATATATATAATTTGTACAATTAAGTTATTAAAAAATATGAATTTAAATTATAATAAAAACACATAATTATTAATGATAGTTTGGTGTCACTGGTCCTCAAAATATCGAGCCCTGAACCCATATATATATATATATATATATATATATATATCCATCCATATATATATATATATAATTTGTACAATTAAGTTATTAAAAAATATGAATTTAAATTATAATAAAAATACATAATTATTAATGATAGTTTGGTGTCACTGGTCCTCAAAATATCGAGCCCTGAACTATATATATATATATATATATATATATATATATATAATTTGTACAATTAAGTTATTAAAAAATATGAATTTAAATTATAATAAAAATACATAATTATTAATGATAGTTTGGTGTCACTGATCCTTAATATATCGAGCCCTGAAGCCCTGATATATATATATATATATATATATATATATATATAATTTGTACAATTAAGTTATTAAAAAATATGAATTTAAATTATAATAAAAACACATAATTATTAATGATAGTTTGGTGTCACTGGTCCTCAAAATATCGAGCCCTGAACCCATATATATATATATATATATATATATATATATATATATAATTTGTACAATTAAGTTATTAAAAAATATGAATTTAAATTATAATAAAAACACATAATTATTAATGATAGTTTGGTGTCACTGGTCCTCAAAATATCGAGCCCTGAACCCATATATATATATATATATATATATATATATATATATATATATATATATATATATATATATTTTGTACAATTAAATTATTAAAAAAATATGAATTTAAATTATAATAAAATCACATAATTATTAATGATAGTTTGGTGTTACTGGTCCTCAACACATGCGCAAACCCATATATATATATATATATATATATATATATATATATATATATATATATATATATATATATATATATATATATAATTTGTACAATTAAGTTATTAAAAAATATGAATTTACAGTTGACGACATGGACGCGACTATACATCCCGACCCTCGGACGTTGGATCTATTAGCCCTACAACCCCAGCATAGATCCGAGTATATGTGGGATGGACAGTTGCTTACGCAGACTTTCCGGGCTAGGAGAGTGGATCTATTGTGGGAGTTTTTGAGTCCTCCCCGCGTTCTACATCCCCGCGTGGTCCATTACCTGGAGGAGATGGGATTATATAGGATTATTAGGATTGGCCGGATACAACTCGACTATGCTTTGATCACGGCCTTGATTGAGCGGTGGCGACCGGAGACGCACACTTTTCATTTGCCCATCGGCGAGGCCACCATCACACCAGGACGCTGAGATTTTATATGGCATGTCCGCTGATGGCTTGCCAGTTTTACTGCCTGCGACCATGAGATATTATTCGTGGCAAGCATATTGGGATATGCTGCACATGCTCACGGGTTTCATGCCGGAGGACGAGGCGGTAGCGTCTGAGTCCAGTCATATACAGTTGGTCCCCATTAGAGACCACCTGGTGCAGATCCACCATACTATCACCGACGAGTCAGCGGAGGTGGATGTACAGCGATATACGAGGCTGTTGTTGCTCCTTCTATTTGGGGGGTCTTGTTCCCGAACACTTCGGGGAACCTAGTGAGCCTCCATTTTCTGCATCATATTGCCCGGTTCGAGGATACATCTTTGTACAGCTGGGGTGGTGCTGTCATCTCATATCTATACAGGCATATGTGTCGGGCTTGCATCGGCACACAGAGAGACGTTGGTTGCTTTCTGCCGCTTCTACAGGTGACAACATATTCAAATAATATGTCCATTAGTTACAATTCTACCTAGTTATAGTTAATCTTATACTTTACGTCAACTTTGTATGTTAGGTTTGAGTCTGGGAGCGATTTTTGCAGTTTCATCCACCTCTACCACAACTACCGGCTAATATAGAAATTCCGCAACTCCCTCTAGCCTGTAGGTGGGTTATGTGTCGGACTCTTGCACGAGAGTATGATGCCCATCATAATCTCCCCCTCTGCAGGGATGTGTTGGATCTGCTGGAGGATGCACAGGTGAATATCTAACTAAACTTACTTGTTATAGATTAACTTAGTGTTGTCCATACTAACGGTTTGTGTTCTTATTTGATAGTTCATCTGGACGTCATACAATGATGAGGTGATAGGTACCCTGCCAGCGTATTGCACGTTCGGCCGACATATTTGGAGGGCTTCTGTCCCGCTCATATGCCTTGATATTGTCGAGCACCATGCCTCCGAACGGGTATTTCGTCAGTTTGGCCTGCCGCAACCTATACCGACTCCGCTTGCATGGCATGCTTTACATTATGAGAGGGATGATCGGTCCAGGGCGGACGACACATTTATGACATGGCTTAACAAACAGTTGGGTACTTGGGACAGGTGAGGGGACTTGACCCCACCTCCGTAGCACTTTCATATTCAACGTTTTATGGCATGGTACCGCACTGTTTCCTGACTTTTTATCGGGAACCCAGTTCATCAGGCACACGGTCAGTACGTCCCATACGCCGGGAGACACGAGGCCCTGGTATGTTTTCTGTTATTATTAGTTATATACTTGTAATTTAGTGCCAAATATGTATTTTATATTTTTTACTTTGTGCAGGCGATTGGATTGCATACCGTCTATCATATGGGGCAACAGATGCAGAGTTATGTCCACGATCCTGTGGCCATGCAGGAGTATAGTCGTCGATTCATGGATGTGGCTGCCCAGACACTGCAGCGAGCCCGATCGGATCAGCGTTTGGCACACGAGGCTGATTATATGGACCCAGCGCAGTACCATCGAAGTCGTGGTATCCCACGAGCTGGTGGTGGCCGATGAGCTGGTGGTGCCGGACGACGTGGTCGTGGTCCCCAGCAAGGGGGCGTTGGGGCTCCTGCTGATGATGTTGCTGCTGATATGGCAGGTGGCATGCATGAGACGGACATGCCGTCTTACAGCCTTGGAATTTATCGCACTCCAGTGCCATCGCAGGTGACCCCATCGGGTCAATTATTGATCACGGGCTCGGATATTCAAGGAGTGGATTGGGGTAGATACTTCCCAGGCCCGTCTACCACTGTTGAGGATCGACCGACCCGAGATTTTTATAGTGGGCGCCGACTGAGTTATGGCTCCACATCACATGCGCAGGTATGAGTTTATTAGTATTGAATTTGAATTTGTTTTAACTGTAACTTATTTATTTTCTTTAACTTTATTAATTTCCTTTTTAAGGCTTCATGCGATGCAGCGACAGATGACTACATTCAGGATCTAGAGACGATGATGGTAAGACAATATAAATTGTTGTGAATTGTTATGTAGTTTTCTATACTAAGTTTCATATTATTATGTAGCCTTCTACTGGAGATGACAGCACCACTGATACATGTCATCCTGCGCCGCATCCGGCTATAAGGAGACGACTTGATGATGATGATCCTGATAGCGTACCCGGGCGGGAGGGGATGCGCCTCAGGCCAGCGGCTGCATTGAGACACACTGGATGCGGGACACATTGACATGGTGTAAATAATATTTTTGTATACATTAACAACAATATTTAATCGAATATGCGCATTACTTTTTTTAGTTCTCCATTCGTTTGATAGTTTCATAAGATAAAATTTAGTACAACACAAGCACTTAAACTTAACTTTCACTTCAATTAAAATAAAATTTAGTACAACACAAGCACTTAAACTTAACTTCTACTTCAATTAAAATAAAATTTAGTACAACAAACAAGGAAAACATTACTACAACACAAACACAATCACAAACACAAACATAGCAGACCAACATAATAAAAATATATGAAATATGAAAAATACACTAAACACATATATTCCAATGTTTAGCCCCGGTTACTATTTATTCTCCGCTCCAACCACTTAAATCGTTCTTCCAGTTGTTATTTTTCTTCTTCTACCTCTTTCAGTTTCGTCACCTCCGCAAGTTCCAGTTTATATATTTTTTATGTTCCTTTTGTGCTTCACAATTCCATTGTGTTTTCCATTTTTCTTCTCCCACCTCCTTCAGGTTCGCCCTCAAGTCTGCAATAATTCTATTGCTTTCTTTTTCATGTTCCCGTTGTCTTAAACACATATTATGAAGAAACTGCTGTTGTTCTCTGTAACATTCCTGATAACATGGTTCATCAACCCATTCCTGAAAATCACAAATAGGCTCGCTGGGAACCTTGTAAAACTGGTTCATACAGTGCCAGTAGCGGCGTCCAACTTCACTACCGTCCCAACAATTTTGCATCAAGCATGCTTTTGAGCCATTTGTGTAATATTTGCTTTTAGTAAAAAAACCTTACTTTTAATAAAATATTTGCTTTTAGTAAATTTTGAATACACAAAATAACTACAATGAGCCCGTTATTTATAGGCGAGACAATACACACATAACGTACTATCTAATGGCGTTATACTTTGCGTGTTAAATATCATGATGTTGACAAGACAACTTTATGTCAGCTGGTTAGCTTTTTCAGTTTGACAAGACAATACACATATAACGTACTATCTAATGGCGCTATATTTTGCGTGTTAAATATCATGATGTTGACAAGACAACTTTATGTCAGTTGGTCAGCTTTTTCAGTTCGACAAGACAACACACACATAACGTACTATCTAGTGGCGCTATATTTTGCGTGTTAAATATCATGATGTTGACAAGACAACTTTATGTCAGTTGGTCAGCTTTTTCAGTTCGACAAGACAACACACACATAACGTACTATCTAATGGCGCTATACTTTGCGTGTTAAATATCATGATGTTGACAAGACAACTTTATGTCAGCTGGTCAGCTTTTTCAGTTCAACAAGACAACACACACATAATAAATATACAGATAATTTTATTAAATTATTATTTAAATAGGTAAAATGGGAAAGTACAAATCATAGTTAACAAGCATAATTTTATTTTATAAATCTTGCAACATAGACATAATAACTAATTATTACAACATCAACTCATGGGTAGTTAGGTACACTAGAAGAGCACCCACTACGAGCTTGATTAGTTTTGCCACCCAAACCAGCTGAAGGACATTTACGACGGTCGTGTCCTGTTTGCGAGCATATACCACATTTGCGCGCATAAACGGTGTCACTAATATCAATTTGGTTCTGTATACGTGTTCTCTTCTGCACCTATCTTTTACGCAAATAGGACTTATTACACACCATTTTAAATGGTTCCGGAGGCCAATAATGCTCAGCATCCACTGGCTGCAACTGACCACTATATGTGTTTAGGTACTTTGAAACACTATATTGTTGATCAACATAGTTGGTCTCCGCATAGCCAACACGTTGAAAATACTTGATGGCATGTGAGCAAGGCATGTGGTAGATGGACCATTTCCCACAGGAGCATAACCTTGTTGATTCATTTAGGGTATGTACATTATTACCCCGATTATTATGGATAGCGGTGCGAACTTCAAAAATACCTTTTTCATTATCATACTGCAAAAATGAATGCCAATGTGCTCGCCGTCTGTATTTCTCAAATCTATGCATCGGCACTGGCATAAATTCAACACACCTCTCCATCAATTCTGTTGCAGCTACAGACCGTTCAACAAACCTCTCCGCCATCTGCTTGAATGACATCCGCACCATGGCTGTCACGGGCAATCCTCTTGTCGACTTCAATAACCCGTTGAAGGACTCTGACACATTTGTAGTTAGAATTCCCCATAGTCTGCCACCATCCGCATGCAACGTACACTTTTCAGGGTCATGTCGCATTAACCAACGATATGATGCCTCGCCTTCTTGCCTGATAGAATCCATATGCCTCCGGAATTTATGCTGTTGGTAGTCTGTTGCTGCCATCCACATCAAATCATGTAGATACTTGTTGGGATGTGCCTTCTGGAAATTGGCCTTAAAGTGCCTCACACAGTAACGGTGGTATGCATAAGGTTCTTGCCATGCAGGCAAGTTCTCCACAGAACTTAATATACCACCGTGTCGATAAGATATTAGACAAATACCTGAACGCTGTTTTGACAACATGCTCTTTCAGGTGGTTCAGAAACAGCGTCCACGTCTCCGTGCTTTCATTGGCAGAAACAGCAAAAGCTAGAGGAAATATCTATCCATTAGCATCCACTACCACGACTATCAATAGCTTGATATCGTACTTTCCATAGACATGAGTTTCGTCTATGGGTATTACGGGCCGGCAATGCGAAAAACCATCAATTGCTGGCTTAAACGCCCAGAACACGTAATTGAATATGTATTCTAGTGTTCCTGAACTCTGCTCAAGCTTCCATTCAACAACTGTCTCGGGGTTAAAGTGCTGCAGTGCGGCCATGTACTTTGGCAGAGATGCAAATGACTAATCCCAATTACCGTACACAATTTCAAACGCTCATTTGCGCCCGAGAAATGCCTTTCTTTTCGTAATGGTATGGCCATATTCCTGGTGGACTGATGTAATGCACTCTTTGATTGTATACCTTATGGACACTTCAAGGTGCGGAATAAGTACAAGAGAAATCAAGTCAATATCCAAGTTGAAGTGATTCCTGTTGAATGTGTTCATTTCGCATGTGTGGGTGGGAATGTATTTACCCACTTTCCACATACTTGTATTCTTCTTGGTCGCACGCAACATCCAATTACATGGCCAAAACCACATGCGGCAAACAACCTTGTATACCATCAGAATTGACTCCCATACCTGCATCTTACGACACTTTTTTACATTGTTCATTTTACAAGCCCTGCTTAAGCGCGCTTTATCGGGAAAAAGCATCCCCTTTGCAAGCACCGTTGGTCTAGACTCATCCCATATTGCTGTTCGGATTTCATCAAAATCCCTTGTGAGAGCTTCCACGTCCGGCACGGTTGGCAAGTTATCAATGTAAGGAATCTTACTTGAATGAAACGGCACTTCGGACTCGTACACTCTTCGTCTAGGGGGTCTCTCTTCAAATCAGGTCCTTCCTCCTCATCCTGCTCATCACCATACTCACGAAAAAAGGTGTCTCGTCTCCGGATTCATCGGCATTGTTATCGTAATCACTGTTCTATTCCTCACTCTGTGCATCTGCCGGATCCCGATGTAATACGTCATTTTCGGTCAATTGAGTGAGTACGGGTGGTTCAACTTGCTCGTTTTCACTGCACAACCAACAAAAATATAAGCTACTGAATTAATAAATGCTTTCCATATGGCTATATCACTTCACTTACAAGTTGTAATGTGATGAAATTCCATGATGGACGTTTTCAATTAGGTGATGACTACCGGATGGGCCACTTGTAAAATTCATATCCGGCCGGTACCCCCTATTAAATATATGAGCGTTAATACAAATTCAATACGCCAAAAATATACATACACAAATGAAAATTGAAGTTTACCACTCGTCTTGTGAATTATGGAAAGTAGGGTATAAATTATTTTCTCGTTGCTCATTCGCCGATGGTGATAAGTTTAAATCAAGGAAAACTCTTTCATCCGGAACCTGTCTAGCAAAAACTGCTCCAGAATAACCACCCAATGACTGAGGGTTATTTCTACTACGCACAACCTCGTTTTTTGGAACGGTTTCAACCCTCACGTACATCTCCAACATTGTGATTACAAGAAAATTCGTCCGGAGTCCTCAGAAAATCACTCAAAGTTTCATCATCGTCGATGTTAAACTCCGAGTAAAAAGCAACCCCTTGCGGAGTGACGAAATATGGATATCTTCTAGTTACTTTAAGTATCACTGAACGTTTCCTTACACTCATTGTTTTGCATAACAACGATATCAATTTATCGTACTCTATTGTAAGTGGAAATTTAACATGACACTGAGCAGGTAAACTGTAGCCCACAAAGTTATTCTCCATCACAACCTCACCCCCCCAATATAATGAAACTCTTATTCTACGCTCTTCAGACATAATGAAAAAATGTTGGAGAATTTAACAACAATAAACGTTTCAACAAGAGTTAAAGTTTTTTTGAATGAATTTCTATACAATCCTAACCTCTTTATATAGGAAATGGCTAGCCGGGATTTTTTTTTATATATATATAGCGCCCAAAAAGTTGGCACTATATGCTTTTGAATTATTGAAGTCAGGAATTGTTGGTGGGGCCAGGAAAAAGGAGTATAGCGCCACAATACCTGGTGCTATATATAAAATGTATGTATAGCACCAGGTATTGTGGCGCTATACCTGGGCGTGTCAGATTTTACAGTATAGTGCCACAATACCTGGCGCTATACATTAACGGTGCCGTTACTGTTAATGTATAGCGCCAGGTATTGTGGCGCTATATATAAAAATGTAACTTTTTTTCCCACCTATTTATGTATTTTGAGTCCAAAAGAACCACAATTGGGTTCCGGACTCTTTATAGGAAGGATGTAGGGGCTTCAGGTCTGGACGCTCGCGGTCCGACCGTGGTATTTTCCCAATGCACTACCTCAGTCCGCGTCTAGGTCCGCGGTCGCGATTTCGATCGCATTTTTCACCCTGTTCCGTCTTGAATTTGGAAAAACATAAAAATGAAAGTTGTATCCCGTTGAGTTATCTTTCCAACCATATATTATATAGCTCAAATGGAGTTCGAAGCAAAGAGTTATGTCTATTGTACTAGACAGTGCGTAATATGCCTACTCGAGTCTTCGTTTGTTCTTAACTATCAAATTTGACCCCCGAACACGATCCCGGCTTAATTCCTCTAGCTTTTACTCAGACTTCAAAGCTCCAAATCACTAGAATTCATTCCATAACATCTATATAGATCGAAATCACTCCTACAAGGCATAAAACACACCATTAGTGCAAAACACTAGAGATTAAAGCTCAAACTCAATTAAAGTGCAGTAAATTAGAGTGTAATAAGCGACTAATATACGCAATTATAGCCTATAATCAACACCTCACACTTAAACCATTGCTTGTCCTCGAGTAATCAAACTACCATTTATATAGACACGGCCTTTTTAAACAATTTTCTTAACTCATCACACCAAGAGTATTTAAAATAGACTAAGCACAAAAGCGTAACATCTTCACCTCAAGATTTGACTCACAAGTACCACGCATTATTCACAACTCACCCACTTACTCTACCATAGAGGTCACTGACATTACCTTCCTTCATGAATCAAGTGCCCTCACACAACAAAAGAGAGTAGTTCCACACAATAAAATTTAAGAACACTTAGAAATTCAAGATAGAAAGAATTCACCCACTCTCAGAAATAATATTCATATGCCATAAAAGATGCATCATAGGCTTGCCCGTAGTGTATTACTCTACTAATCGAGCTTATTCAGTCTAGGATCAAGTAGGACTTTATTTTGTTGTAATGTACGCTGCGGGACGGGTATGATACATTTAGATATAAGAGTGATTACACCTCCCTAAGCACTTTAATACATATACTTTAATATTCAAATCTCATACTTATGTCAAACCAAACTCCGCCTTCACATCAATGTATATTACCTCATACTTCTCTAAGCATAAGCACAATTACATCAAGAGTCACCACTTATCAAGGATTTTTTTTATTTCTTTTATTTATTTATTTAAGTGGCTCTTACTTTTTCAAAACAGTGCACCTTTCTCCTTATTTCATTAGTTCCACTAAAAAGCCAAACCAACCACCCCACACTTTAACTTTTACACAGTTCATAACAATTCAAGTGCTCATAAGAGGTTAAAAGGTTCAAATAGATAGTTAACTCAAACATAAGAGGTTCTGTTGTTATTTCCATTAACCGGGTTATTTAGGGTTGTAACTCGGATTTTATGTTGCTTGTCTTGTTGTTTACTCAATGAAATACAGTTTGTCCTTTTGTGTCATTCCATGCTTAGTTCTTTTCCCGCTAGTCTTAATGACATGACATGCATGCGGAATTTTTGGCCAGATCTTAGAAAATTGATTTAAGTTTGAATTGGACAACTAAGGAAAAGGCATTTTTGAGGATGAATAAAGAGTTGAAATACTTTGGAATTAAGGTCGAGTAAAATTCACCTTCAAATCATTATGAAGATCGGGCTTGAGGATGTTTAATCAATTGAAGTTTGTTAGAAATTTTGACATTAAGGGATGGAAAGTGTCTTGTGACCACGACACACCAAGAAGACAGGCATGTTCGTCAATGTTGCGATCGCGAAAAGTTATTATGTTTGGCATTCTCGAGGTTGGGAGGCCCTTTTTCTGTTACCCAAACACTTTATACCCTTTGTCACCCCATTGAGCCTGTGTTATTTTCTTTGGCCACCCTCTTTTGGAATCAAGTTTAGAGTCGAGAAAAAAATGAAAAATGAAAAAAAATAGAGAAAAAAGAAAAAGAAAAGATTCCATGTCCCAAGAGTACAAACTGGGGCAATTCTTAGAAAGTTCAAGAAAAAAATTGAAGAAGAAAAGAATTGTCAAAGGTCTATGCCCTCAAAAAATAGAAGCTGGGGCAATTTGTTTTGAAAACAAAAAGAAAGAAAAAAAAGAGGAAAAAAAACAGAAAGAAAGATGAAAACCAGTTTAGGTCAGATGTTTGAACTATGTTCGACCTGATTCCTTAAAAAATAAGGATACGTAGGCAGTATCACGGTTCGGTCCAACCAAATAAGAATTTAGAAGAAAAAATAGAAAAAAATAGAAAAATCCAAAAATCCCCAGCATCTGAAACTGGTGCAAAGATTTTATTTCATTTTTGAAAGAGTCGATTCCCAGAGTTGTAAGTCTACAACCCCTCACTTTGAGTTTATTTTGAGCCTTCATGACGTCCTTTCTTTCCAACCCTATCCAAATTCCTTCCAAATAAAGACCTCCCGATATGCCTTCAAGAATGCCAAGAGAAGCATGCAATGAGCAACAGTTGTCACACGACATAGAACACTGTCAAGTTGCTCAAGAAAGCAACAGAAAAGAAAAGAAAAAGAAAGAAAAATGAGAGAGTCTTATTAGTGAAAACCCTCACGGGCACTGTAAGGCGACAGTAAGCATAGATAAATAAATGAGAGAGACTTGTTGGTGAAAACCCCTCGGGCACTACTTGTTAAAAGTGAGTTGTGAAGCTGATGCGAAGAATTGGCATAAACAAGCCCGACTTCAAAGGTCATAAGAATGGTAAAAGGGAAGATTGGATTAGTTTGATAGATCAGGCCGTTGAGTCCAAGATGCATGTCATGATCATTAAGGCTAGTTATATAAATAAAAAAAACTCTTCCTTCTATCCTTCCGACAGGGTACATTTTTTGTTAATACTTGTTTCTTTGCATCATTTGTGTTCTTCACTTTGAGTCAGTCTTTGACAAAACAAGTAAGAAAAGATTTCAAAATCTGCTACCAGCTTTTCAGTTGCATAAAGTAAAATTGGCCTGCACTCAGTTGTTATTGTCAATATACCTTGAAGATTCATACAAAGGCTTCCCCAAAAAGACTCTTCTCAGCCTACTCGGCACAAGAAAGATAGCTGGTGATTCTCTTTGACAGACAAATTGCTCAAAAAACAGAAAGCTATTCAAGATATCAGAAAAGGTCACCTAAGCAAAGATCTCCAGTTGGGATAAGACAGATCGGGCCGCAAATACAAATGGTACTGAGTGTGAAACAATTAGGGTTGATGCAGAGCAAAAGTCTCCTGAAGCCGACTCAAGCTGATTGAGCAAAAGCCAAGCTGCCCAAAGACTCAAGGCCACAAACCGACCACCATTTTCAAAACTGACAAATTTTTCTTTGTATGAAACAGGAACAAAGCGGTGGAAGGAAAGTGATTCAAAAAGAAAAAAAATGAAAAATGAAAAAAAAAACAAAAAAAAAGAGAAGAAAAAGAAAATACGAGAAGAGCCGACAAAGGGAAGTTTCTCAAATCCTTGCCTTTATTTGTCTTGCTATTGTGCATAAAATCTTGCCATTGATCTTCACATTTTTCCTCCTAGGATAAAAAGTCCTAGTCTGATGGATTTTCCTCCCAATCAAAATCTTAGTCTGATAAATTTTTCTCCTAAGATAGAAGACCTAGTCTGATGAATCTTTCTCCTAGGATCAAAATCTTAGTCTGATAAGTCTGTCTCCTAAGATAGAAGACCTAGTCTAATGAACTTTCTCCTAGGATCAAAACCTAGTCTGATGAATCTTTCTCCTAGGATAAACATCTTAGTCTGATGAATCTTTCTCCTAAGATACCGAAAAACAAAAGAGACCTAGTCTGATGAATTTCTTCTAGGATCAAAATCTTAGTGGGATGAATCTTTCTCCTAAGATATGAAAACCTAGTCTGATGAACTTTCTCCTAGGATAAACATCTTAGTCTTATGAATCTTTCTCCTAAGATACAAAAAAAAAATCTTAGACTGATGAATTTTTCTCCTAAGATAGAAGAACTAGTCTGATGAACTTTCTCATAGGATAGAAATCTTAGTCTGAAAAATCTTTCTTCTAAGATACCAAAGAAAAGAGACCTAGTCTGATGAATTTTCTCCTAGGATCAAAATCTTAGTCTGATGAATTTTTCTCCTAAGATAGAAGACCTAGTCTGATGAACTTTCTTCTATGATAGATGTCTTAGTCTGATGAATTTTTCTCCTAAGATAGAAAACCTAGTCTGATGAATCTTCTCCTAGGATCAAGATCTTAGTCTGATGAATTTTTCTCCTAAGATAGAAAACCTAGTCTGATGAATTTTCTCCTAGGGTAAATGTCTTAGTCTGATGAATCTTTCTCCTAAGATACCAAAAAAAGAGAAAAGGACCTAGTCTGATGAATTTTCTCCCAGGATTAACGTCTTAGTCTGATGAATCTTCTCCTAAGATAGAAAACCTAGTCTGACGAATTTTCTCCTTGGATATTTTGAAAAAAAAAAAGAAACAAAAAAAGAAAGAAAGAGGAAGTTTGGATTTGAAAAAATGGGTCAATTTTTAGTTTTCTTAAGATTATCAATGTTTAGTTTTCCTGAAATCAGGGGGCCCCGCCTGGAGAATAGGGTCAGTCTTTACTTTAGTCAAGTTTAGTTTATAGTTTTCCGCAAGCTCAATCACTTTTAGGTGACGTACATACTAGTCTAGTCTTTAGTTTACTCATCATTGCATCAATAGTATAAGTGGTTTACAATATTGCTAATAACTCACAAATCTTCCTAGTGCAAACTGGGGCAGAAAATTTCATTTGTTTTGTTGGTTTTGATTGCAGGCACCCACATGGAAAACAAGGAAACACAGAAAGTTTCAGCAATCAGGCGCCCACCTGGAGAACAAGGGAAGACAGTTCAAGTTTCAAGGAAAAACAGTTTCAGAGGGAAGACAGTTCAAGTTTCAAGAAAAAGCAGTTTCGAAGGAAGGCAGTTCAAGTCTGAGGGGAAAATGATTCAAGGTGCAAGGGAAAACAGTGTCAAGTAACAAGAGAAGACAGTTCAAGTTCAGCAATCAGGCGCCCACCTGGAAAAAAAGAGAGGGAATTCAATTCAGAATGCAATTCAGGTCAGCAACAAAAGAAGCTCGCATCAAGAATACGAGTCAGCAGTCCAAGATGATCAACCGAAGTTAGTCACAATCCAGAATAAAACGAAAAAAAAAAAAAGACAAGAAGTGAATCCAAATGCAGAAATTAATGAAAGATGTGAGCTGCTCAAGACAGGGCTGAAGTCACAAGCTCTGCATGTCCCGTCTTGGTTTGAAAAGCTGAAGAGGATTGAACCAACACCTGCGGCTAACAAGCATCAAGATTCAGATCCGGGCCGCATGAAGAACCAACCAAGACTCAAGATCAAGCTTCAGAAGACTCAAAGATAGGAATTTTTTCATTTTTGATTTTTGATGTAATAAAGGGACCACGGAGCGGAGCCTCAGATGGAACCTCGATCGGCTCTCCACCTCGGTATACTCCATCATCTCACTCATCTCTAAACTACACGTGGCCTGATTCCTTTATAGCCAAGGATATGTATGCAGCTCAAATATCAGGGCTCGGTCACATTCCCCTTTTCTCTTAGTTTTAGTCCCTCCAAATAAGGGCCGGGTCAAAAAACCAGTCTAGTCATTCTTTGTCTGAAAACTCTTCGCGTTTCTAGTCAAAGAGGGGCAGCTGTAGACATGTGATTTTTGACCCTCCCCAAGATTTTATATACTTTAGCATGTAAATATTTAATTTAGGCTTAATATAGTTATTTCAACTAATTTTGACTCTATTTGCTTTATTTTATCACAAAAATAAAATAAAAATTACAAAAGAATATTTTCTCTTATTTAGCTAGCTAATATTTTTATCTAGTTACTTTTAATTTGTCTACTAAATTCAAAAATACAAAAATAATTCTAGGAATGTTATCGTAATTTTATAATGATTTTTCTATTTTTTTAATTTTTTTATTTATCTTTTAGTACGATATTTTGAAAATACCAAAAAAAAATAGTTTTATTTTAATGGTCAGTCTTATTTTAACAGTTATTTTATTTAAGTAGGATTAATTAATAAATGAGATCGTATTTTAATCTCGTTCGCGAGGAAAGACTAAAACTTGGCTCGAGCAACCCATTTTTAGGCCTAATTTTGGACCTAACCCATAATTACCAAGCCCATAATTCCTAGACTCATACCCCTAACCTAATTCCTACCCCTATATAATAGTACCTAATCCCTGCATAGACAAAAAAGACCTAGAGAGTTCCCCCGCCGTTCCCATCTTCTAGACACCCAGAACCAAAGAGATTCAACATACAGAGAGAACGGACACCACCTATAAAGATAGAGCGATTGGAATTAACAAAACACTCTTAGAATATCTGGCCTGTCCACTTTGAAAACAACCTTTAAGGCTTTGTGAAAAAAAAAATCTCTAATCAGTGATGCCATTGGTGTTTCTTATCCGATAGTCGATCGGGTCCCTCGTCTTGTACCAACGGATGGCCAGATTATTGAGATCGGTGATGCATTGAATTATAATTGTGTTGTTGTTCTGCTTTGTATTAGAAAAATACGATGATCAAAAGGGAGTTTTAACACTATCCATGAAAACATGAGGGAGGGAGTGAGAACGCGCAAGGAGCAGAATAGAAAAACAAATCCATTAATCTTTGTCCTTAAAATAAATTTCGACTCATAAGCTTTCTGTCAGCCCATCAACCATAAATTCCGGTCAGCTCTTTGAGCTTCGGTGCTTCTGGGTCGCGTAGAGTTCGATTTCGTCGGCAAGATTTGAATTTCTCCGGCGAGGTGCGGTCAGTCCGTCACTTATCGAGTTCCGTTCGTGGTCTTGGTCACGCCCCTGTCCTTTTGAAAGCTTCAAAACAGTCAAGCTCGGTTTCGCTTTCAGAGTCTATTTTTCACATTTTTATTTCTTGAATTTAACGAATCATGCTAATCTTGTTTTACATTTGTTTGCTTGGTTGTAAAATTCTGACGTGCATTTGTGAGTTTAAATTTGGTTGTTTGATTCTTGACATCTGATTTCCTTAGTTTGGACTTATTTTTCATTATTTTGTTGTCGTTGTTTTGTTTGTTTATTATTGTTGATAAAGTGAAAAATAAAAGATATAAAGAAAGGAAATGTTGACCAGTGATGATTAATTGGAAATTGAAAATGTTGACCGGTGAATTTAGTTTTCTGTCATTGCTTCATTTAATTGCATCGATCGCTAGAAGCGTGTTTAAACCGACCAGACGTGGGTAGGCAAATTTTTTTTTAGAACGTAATAAACCATCGTGACTGTGGGTACGGTTCCCGTGACATAGTTATGATGCTTAATTCCAAAATTCGGGGGTGCATTTCATGTAACCCGATTATAACAACTTCGAATAACAAAACCTTTTTGTTAGAATAATTTGAGGCGTGTCATGCCAAATAAAATCTCAAAACCCATGGCCCTCACTTAATTAATTTTAATCCTTAGAAATCGAGGCGTGCCATCTAGTTGAATCTTCCATGGCCCTCGCAAAGTTGAAAGTGCGTAATTGCTTTAGGCGCACTATTTAAAAATTACTATCCTAAACTCGAGTGTGCATTTATGTGACCCAAATCCAATTCTCAACAACGTTAGACAAAATGTGTCGTGGACCGCAGGTGCATTTATGTGACGTGGTTCAAGACTTATTTTAGATGACGTTGAATCTTTCCTAAAAATAATTGAATAAAAGCGGTTAAAGTTAAAATGGAACCATAGGCTAAAACATGTACTAAAATCAGATAATAGGCCAATTATAATAGTTGAGCGACCGTGCTAGAACCACGGAACTCGGGAATGCCTAACACCTTCTCCCGGGTTAATAGAATTCCTTACCCGGATTTCTGTGTTTGCGGGCTGTAAAACAGAGTCAATCTTTTCCTCGATTCGGGTTTTGAACCGGTGACTTGGGACACCATAAAATTATCCCAAGTGGCGACTCTGAATTTAATAAATAAATAATCCCGTTTCGATTGTCACTTTAAGTTGAAAAAAACTCCCTTATATGCCCCTTCTCGGGGGTGTAGGAAAAAGGAGGTGTGACAACTTCAGGACTTCCAGCATCCTCAACATCAATGATATTAGAGTCAACAAAATTTGTATACTCAATGTCCTTGGCTGACTCTAGTCTCACTTCTACAACATCAACATCCTCAAATTGTAGTTGGCTAGGTTATTGATGTTCTACACTAACCTCTTCAATTAGCACCTCAAATTCACACTCTTCTTGGCACCTATTCTCAAAATTGGCTTGTTGTGCATTAAAAGCTTCAACCACTTGACTCACTTGAGCCTTCAAGCTGCGAATAGTTGCCTCTTGCCTTTCTATCTGCAATTGTTTCTCATTGTTTTGTTCCAGAAGGCACTTTAGCATATCCCTAATCTCCTTCAGGTCCGCATTCCCAGGTTCTTTGTTCCTATTAACTTCACAAGAAAAGGTAGAACCATCATAGTAAGGGGTTGGGGGAAGATAAGAAATATAAGCACAACCATAAAAGTGATTATTTTTACCACCACACACATTCCACAAATAAGATTGAGTTGGTGCACATAACTCGCTCTCGGGAATATTTTGATAATTTTGATACGGGTGGTTTCCTTTACTATATTTATGAAGATCAATAGTAGAATTATCTATACCTAAATTCCCATAATTCCAAGATGTCATGTTTCTCAAATCAACGGTTATAATAAAATAAAAAAATACAAAAAACAAAACAAAATAAAAGTTCAAACTCGCAACTTAGCAATATATACAGCTACAACTACACCGTTAGTTCCCCGACAACGGCACCAAAATTTGATCACGCCCAACTCTAGTCCTAAAAGGATAAACGGTCGCTGCAAATATAATCCGGTCTAAAAGTCCGGAGTCGAATCCCACAAAGAACTAAGGCTTAGCTATATCTGTTTAATATCACTAAAAAGACAAGTTTGAACAATTTTCTAAATTATAAAGATTGAGATTTATATTTCTAATTAATTAACTAGCAAATATAAAGCAGTAAAATTATCAACTAACGAGACAAAGGGTTGGAGACTAAATTAAGGAGGTCTAGAGTTATGATTTTCCCAATTGTCGGAATCCTTCTAGCTATGTTCCCTACAATTTTGCCAATGTATTCTCTACTGATCGTAAGCACTTTAGGTGTCGTAATTCTCTCTCGAGTGACTACAACAATTTACTAGACATATTCTCTCGAACTACGCTAGTTGGCTTTATCTAACAGCTCACTATGACCATGTCAAGGCTTTGTTATTTCTAAACTTGCCTTTAAACCCGCTGTATTAATTTCTCACATACGTAAGGAGTGACGTTGTTCAACAACCACCTAAATATGTATCCTTTCTCAAGCAACACATAATAAATAGGCACAATCAATCGATGTCCATTCAATCAACAATAATAAATACGTAGTTGAACAAGTAGAGAAATCCAACGGCTCAATTATATAAAAACATAACAAGAATTTATCCTACAAAAGGTTCCATCAAAACCCTAGATAACAAATTAGCTATTCATAATAGTATGTAAAATTACAATACCAAAAGTCATAACCAACAATGAAAATATAGGAAGAGGAAGGAAAAACTCGTAGAAGAATTCCCCGCCTTGCTCCTATTGTGTCTCTGCCTCCTTAGGTCGAATCTGGGTCAAAAATCTGTCCAACCTCTTAAAATACCATTTTTCATGTATATATACCAAGTAGGGTCGGGAACAAACAATTATACCTTCTCCTATGCGAAAAAGGACAATTTTTCCAGTCTGGACGCTCGCGGTCTCGGTCCGGGCGCGGTATTTTCCCAGTGCACTGCCTCAGTCCGTGTCCAGGTCTGCGATCGCGGTTTAGACTGCATTTTTCATCCTATTCCGTTTGGAATTTGAAAAAACGTAAAACATAAAAGTTGTATCTCTTTGAATTAGCTTTCCAACCATATATTATATAGCCCAAATGGAGTTCGGAGCAACGAGTTATATCTATTTTACTAGACAATGCGCAATATGCCTACTCGAGTCTTCGTTTGTTCTTAACTATCAAATTTGACCCCCGAACACAATCCCGACTAAATTCCTTGGGCTTTTACTCAGACTTCAAAGCTCCAAATCACTAGAATTCATTCCATAACATCTATATAGCTCGAAATCACTCCTACAAGGCATAAAACATACCATTAGTGCAAAACACTAGCGATTAAAGCTCAAACTCAATTAAAGTGCAGTATAGAGTGTAATAAGCGACTAAAATATGCAATTATAGCCTATCATCAAGGCATAGTTTGGATAAATCCGAGATCTAAATTTTTGAATTTTTGGATTACGGATTGGATTTCGAACTTAATTTTTAAAAATCTTGAATTCAGATTGAATGTTGGATTTGGTACTTCAAATTTTGGGACATCCAAAAATCCAAAATATTTATACTTTATATTTAGTCTTTATTCATCCGCCAAAGTAATAAGTCTAATACCTTACCCATTAGACATTATCTCATATATTCAATACTAATTACTACGTTACTGTCATAGTACTTTCTATCTGGACATGATTTTACTATTTCTACTTCTTATCGGTCTTATTAATGTGTCCTTTGCATTTTCTTGAGATAATTTTATTACTTGAATACTTTATTTGCAAGATTGTGATGAGATGAATACTTCATTTAGATATTTATTTTTATACGAAAAAGAAACATCTCAACTGGTAGGCTTAAAATCGAAAATCCAAAATATCCAAACCGAACTTAAAAAATCTGAGCTTTATTAAATTGGATTTAAATAATTATTTCTTCAATCCAAAAATCAAGAATTTAAGGACCCGTTTGCCATGAGTTTTGCCAAAATAAATTTGGGATTTGTTTGGCAAACTCATGTTTGGCCATAAATTTTGCCCACATTGTAGCAAAATCCCAAATCCCAAAATCACCCCAATTGTTGATTTTGGGCCAAAATCCCAAAATTTGGGAATCATATACATGTTTTTTCAAAATAAAGTTGGAAAATATGTTTTGAAAACGTATGTCCAAACAGATTTTTATCTTCAAACCAAACTTTACCCAAATCAGATTTTTCAAAATAAATTTGGAAATCTATGACCAAACGCTAGCTAAATTGATATTTGCATATTCAATTTGAACTGCGCGGACTCCCATCTCTAACAGCTTGTTTGGATGATTGTTACATATCGTTTCATAATGTATCGTACTGTACTGTACTATACTGTATCGTTTGACGAATACAATATTTGGATGGATTGTGTCATTTTGGGGTCGTTTTATGGTATCATACACCAGTAATATGTTGAATAAACTTGCAATATTATAAAGAAAAATTATGATACGGTATATAAAAAGGTAGGGTAAATGATAAAATAAAATTATTTAATAATAATGAAGGGTGAGATTGAGAGAAAAACATAAGAAAACGACGCGACCACACCAAATCGGTCGTTACATAAAGTGGCACATTTCATCGTTATGTAACGACGATTTTAACGATACAATGTAATAAAATTTAAGTACCAATCAAAATAAATATTATATTTAAAGTAACAATATAATATGATAGTAGGCAACAACCATCCAAACACGCCGTAAAGGTGGCTTAAATAGTAAAGCACAAAAACGGCCGGCGTGACAGAAGGAAGGAATGGAGCGAGAGACACGTGCAACTAGATGACCTTTTCCGCTCCGAAGCAGAAGAAAGAAGAAGAAGAAGATTGATCAAGAGTTGAATATTGTGCCCCCCTCAGCGCTTTGCTTACTTTTCTCCAAAGGGGCACACCTTCCAATTTTAGCAGATAATTTTTTATATTATTTTATACTTTTGGACCCCACAAATCTCAATTTTTGTTAGAAATTGTTTTATTTTGTCCTCACATATTCTAGGTGTTCCTAGGAATCAATTATGTTCACTGTAAATACTAGTCCTATTATCTATTTATAGTTCTGGTTGATGAAATATTTTACATCGTCCATTTTAAATTCAACTTTTTCACTAAGTAGAAGTGCGCAAATATTTTAAATAAAATTCACGTCCGAATACTTGAATAATTTCACCCAAAATACATTCAACAACTTGCAACTTGTGCCGTAGTTGGTCGTCGGCACGCAAAATATTAAGGTAGACTAATTTGAATTTACACAACGTAAGGTCTTTTAAAGAAGAAACATTTCATAGTAGAACTTTTTTTATACATAAAATAGAGGGATTTTATTCATCCTATCCAACAGTGGCGGACCTATATTATAAATACAGGGATCATCGGCATCTAAAAAGTTCGACAAAAATTTTCATATACATATTTATATATTTTTTAAAAATAGTTATATATTAGTAATGGTATTCTATATACAAAGTAAATTTTGATAAAATATAAAAGTATGCCCCTCACTTTTAAATTCTGGGCCGCCTCTACTATCCAATGCTTAGATGGTGATAGACATTAAATACGAGCTTGAAAGAACTTGACATCACCACATTAATTGCTAGACTAACTTTTACGCTAAATTTTCAACGGAATCTGGAGTAACATACTATTTCTTTGATGTAAGGCTAAAATTCGTATTTTTAGTTATATTTTACGGTTAGTTATTGTATTTTGATTGTGTTTAAGTCTAATTATTAGTATTCTATATTTAGTACGTGTGTTATATTGTGAAGGATGCAATTTCAATTAAGACTCATTTGTGGAACTAAACTGGATAAAGGAGTTTTAAAGTCTGAGTATAAGTCTAAAGTTGGGGTTATGTTCGGGGTTCAAGGATTATGTCTGAATACCAAAAGATGAAGAAAAATCTTAAGCGAAGAAAGTTGCACTATAGCGCCGTATAGGGCGCAACATGGCACGACACGGCAGTGCAAGAGAGGGTTGCTCGACAAGAAACTGTCTCTGAACTTCCTCACAAGCGTAACGCATGATGCGCTGCTAGGCGTGCTGCGCATGTGCATTTTTGCCGTCCAGTATTCTACTTTGGCTCTGAAAGGGTAGTCCGGGTCCGTTCTTATAGGGTTTAAATACACCAAAAATATATTTTTGAGGGAATTTTTGACCTACGAAAGATTGAGAGAGCATTAGAGACTCTAAGATACAAGAATTCGCCATTTGTTCATCAATTCAACAAGTTTGGATAGTAATATTGGATTCATGTTTTCTTATTCAACTTTATCTGTGATGATTTTTTCCAATGTTATGGAGTAGTTTTCCCTTAGAGTTTTGGCAGACATGTTGTATTGATAATTTGCTTAGGGATCTGATTCTTGATACTTGCACGAATTAATTGATGGACTTTTGAATTATATTGTGAAGTTATTCATTATTTTGCTTAATCACGGGAGGAGTAGTTTTGTGAATGTCTTTACATCTTATGCTCTAATTTCAATTAGAATTCTTTTAGGTAATTGAAAGAGCCTCTTGAATTAAAGTTGAACTAAAATATAGAGAACGATCGTAAAAAGTTACACTTAGACTAAATCCATCAATATTTTCGTAGCAACTGCTCATAAAGCCTTCAATTAGTTTATTTCTTGGAATTAAAGTTCATGCAAAGGAAGAGCCTTAACTTAAAGAATAATCTGATTGTTAGACTAAAACAACTCAAAGATACTCTTAACGTGGTGTGATATTATTCGTTTTGGGTCAAGCCCGCATGGTTTTCCCCAAAAGGCCCCACACCATTAAGAGATCCCTATACCTTATATGTAGTCTCCCAATCTTTTCAGCTACCAATGTGGGACTTTGTTCGCACACCTAACAATCTCCCCCTCGAACTAAGTTCCACGTGGCTCACTACCACGATTCAGGGGTCTCCCCCTCGAACTAAGTTCCATGTGGCCATTGCCACGTTCCACGAGTCAATTTCCTAGATTCATTACGTGCCACTCACATTGTTACAATATTATGGCAACCGAAACCCGCAACTAGCTTCTTCTTGTGTGCGCACCACCCGCACCATCACTTTGCCATCTCCATACTCGTTCCGCAAAATCTGGGCTCTGATACCAGTTGTTGGACTAAAACGGACCAAAGATACTCTTAACATGATGTGATATTGTCCGCTTTGGGGCCAAGCCCGCACGGTTTTTCCCAAAAGGCCTCACACCATTAAGAGATCCCTACACTTTATATGTATGCTCCCAAACTAAAACGGTCCAAAAATATTCTTAACATAGTGTGATATTGTCCGCTTTGGGCCAAGCCCACACGGTTTTCCCCAAAAGGCCTCATCTCATTAAGAGATCCCTACACCTTATATGTAGACTCCCAATCTTTTCAGCCACTAATGTGTGACTTTGTTCGCACACCCAACAATCTCCCCCTCGAACTAAGTTTCACGTGGCTCACTATCACGATTCACGGGTCTCCCCCTCGAACTAAGTTCCATGTGACCGTTGCCATGATCCACGAGTCAATTTTCGAGATTCACTATGTGCCACCCATATTGTTACAATATTATGGCAACCGAAGTCCGCAACTAGCTTCTTCTTGTGTGCGCACCGATCCGCACTATCACTTTGCCATCTCCATACTCGTCCCGCTGAACCTGGACTCTGATACCCGTTGTTAGACTAAAACGGCCCAAAGATACTCTTAATAAGATGTGATATTGTCCGCTTTGGGCCAAGTTCGCACGATTTTCCCAAAAGGTCTCACACCATTAAGAGATCCCTACACTTATATGTAGGTCCCCGATCTTTTCAGCTACCAATATGGGATTTTTTTCGCACACCCAACACTGATTAACTACTAAATTCGTGAGAATCAATAGTATTTTAGAAGTAAACTAAAATAAGAATTGGATTCTGAGATAGTTATATACCACTTGTCTCGTCAAGTCCCTTATTTCTCCCGTTGATTATTACTGTGTTTCTCAATTCTTGTCCTTTGCTGATCAACTTTTACTTGCTTCCAAATTAGTTAGTTAATTTTTGTTATTAATCAACTCAACTCAAAAGTATTAATCGTCCTGAATAACTAATAAACCTGAAATTACTAAAACATTATTTAAATTTAATTCATGTGGAGACATCATTTTATTATACTATTTTTTATTAGCAAATTTTAATTTACACTCCGATTTTGCGCTCATCATTCGTCAACAGCTCTTAAATAGTGGAAAGGCAATAAGACATATGAGTATAGTCGAATAAATATTTTTGAATATCAGAATAGTGCTTCAATTAAGAAAACTTGACACGGTTTTTTGGATAAATGAAAATTAAAAGAAAAAAGTTAGCTAGACACGTCTAGGGACTGAAGTGTATATACAATTTTTAAAATATTACTCCAGATTACTTGATTAATGCCCCTGCTGAGTCTTGATATTATCCCTAAAACACGTTTTAGCGGCCATTGGTTAATGCAAAGGGGGAGTTCTATGAAGTCTCCTCCTGCTAGCTGCTGTGGACATTGACGGATATATACAATCCACTCACATCTGCTGATATCATAAACAACGCAATTTTTTTTAAAAAAGAAAAGAAAAGAATAGTAGAGAGCGATGACAGCCCTTATATTTAGAAATTCAAGACAAAAAAGCCTTTTCCGCGTCATACTACTAGTTGGTTTATGTCTTGTTAATTTGTTTTTTCCCCTTGGTCAGAGATAAACATTTTTCTGAAGCAAATGTCGTTTTCTGAACCGCTACAAGTTGGGTATCAGCTCGGGAAAGGTTTTGAGCAACAGTAAAATTGTATTCGTGTGACCTATATGTCACAAGTTTGAGCCGTGGAAGTAGTCACTTGTATTAGGGTAGACTATCTATATTATACCATTTTGAGTGCGGAACATTCTCGAACCATACTTGAACGTGAAATACTTTGAAACATCGGGTTATCTTTTTTGACAAGTTGGTATTAGCTGGAGTCAATTCCTTGCACGAGAAATATTGTTCAAAGGATTTTTGCTTAAGCCAACAACGTGAAAAGAAGTAGAAAGAACAAAGAAGAGTTACAAACTAAAGATGTGACCAATAATAGTTACGGATTAAGGAGAAATGCCAATATTTCGTATGTGGAAGACCAGTTCAAACAAAATTAGTAACCAAGTTATACCTATTGAACATCGAAATTTTGCGCTGACCCAAGAAGTATAGGCAGCTCCACTACTTCTACTCTTTAATTAGACTATCCTGTTCAATAGGAGAATAGAGTAGAAATTACAGGCCCTCGATCAGGCATAGAGAAAATAAATGCTCCTATACAATAAGCTTTACTATGTGTTTTGTAACATAAAAAGGACCAAGTTAAGTTCATCTTCAGATTCCAGGAAAATGGTTGGACTTAAGAGTATAATTGTAACTTTATCTAATTTTTGTCATTAATTAGGACATCGATTTTTTAATCCTTTTTGGAATAAAAATTGTGAATTTCAGAAATTGCATAACAAATATTAGAAACAATACTCTATATATTGTTAAAAACCTTAAAAATAAATCAATTTCTAAAAAATAAAGTATTGTTTAAATAGGATGGAGGGAATAGGCATTTGAACAAAACACATGCCTAAGCTAGTGAAACAAAACAAATACAAAAGAAAACAAATAACACTACATATATACATGCATGGCAAGTTATGGCAGTACATGAGGTGATTGCACAAGACATGCAAAAAGTTGTGGATGGTTTTAAATATTGAGATAAAGAGATTGTGGAGTGTTTTCATTAATGGCAATTATTATACATTCACAATCTTCCTCTTTATTATGATTTCAATTAATGGCACTGATGTGAGAATAAGATACCAGCAGAAATGGAGCTGAGCTGGGATCGTATGGCCAGGAATGGAGATTGTCTCTCCCAATAAGAGAGGGACTGGCTTTGAAATAGACATCATAACCAAAAATAAATGTATGAAATGCAAATATATGGGGGCTAGGACCTAGGAGCATATATCATCCCAAAGGGTTTGGAAGCAATCTTCATCATTGCCTCTATGGTCCACCTTTTTCCATTTTTAATTCATATAAAATAAGAAAACAATTAGGGCTGACTCCAAATAACCCGTCCAACTCAATCATAGTTGGGTTGGTTATTGACATGCCTTGAATTCAGCCTATCTTGATCCAAGTCATCTCATTCCATTTAAAGTTGGACTAATTTTTAGCCTAAATTGATCCATGAATAACTTTGCTAAAAATCGGTCCAACCAACCCATTTAACACCCCTAAAAACAAGGGTTTTTTACACAAATAGCCGGTCATATTGATTGTTTACTTTTTCTAGCCATGTACATAGATTATAATCAACGAAAAAGGGCCAAATATACCCTTGTACTATGAGAAAAGGTTATATATCCCTCATTATACTTTCAGTCCAAAAATATCCCTACCATAATACTATTGGTTCAAATATACCTCTCTTCCGTTAAGTTTGTCCAAGGTGGATATCCAATCCTACGTGACACTAACATTTGATGAGGTGGATGCCACGTGGCATGCCACCTCAGTGCCCCTAACCCATTTTATCCCTCCCCTACATCTGTTTTTCCACCAATAAAATTTTCTTCGAGGGGAAGGAAAGTTTAGTGATGGAAAAAAAATAGAAGGATTCAATTATGTTTAGTGTATGCCTTTAATTTTTTAAAAGGTTGGATTAAAAAACTGTCACATTTGCAAAAAGCATTCGAAAATATATCCTGAAAGTATCGAGTGATTTTTCAGTGGCCAAAATATAGTGACATTTTCAGATACGAAACAAAGTAAATTAATTACTGTTTACCTCGAAAATACGAGTAACAATTAAATTTGATTTGTTGTTTTAAAGATATATGATTTAGTTTAATACCAATTGGTAATCAAGAAAAATAAAGTAGAAATGAAAGAGACAAGTGAATCAAACGAATGTTACTTGACAATGGTGACCTCGAGCTTAGTGACCTCGAGGTGGGCTTAGAGCAATAAGAACAATTAAGTAAGAAAAGTAAAGTAAAAGCAGTAAAGCTGAGGACAATTCTGATTAACAGTAGGCAAAAAGGTAGAGAGTATATTCTTTTCTCAATGATTAGATGATCCTACAAATGATTGGGGTCCCCTTTATATAATAGGGAAACCCTAAATAAGGAATATCTCTATTTACAGTAAGAAATATTTTTGGTAAAATTGTCTAATCGCCTAGTACGAAATCGTATTTGCGCCATGATCTTGGGGACGTGACAGGAATCCAGCTCATTCTGTTACAAATTCATAACGGTACTGTTCCGGGGTCGAGCATACTTGGCCTTGACATTCCTCGAACTCCTATCTCCAAGCATTGCATTCTGTCTTCGAGCTCGAGTATGGTCCATCGGTCTCGAACTCTACCTCACCTGGACTTGGGCATAGAACGGACCTTCGAGGCTATAAATCGGAGGCATGTGATTTTGACCGTATACAGATAGTCCCCGCGTTTCATAGAATAAAATGGTAAAAAACGATTTGAACCTCGATCCTCCGGAGTCTATAACAATGACGTCACTCTCGTGACGTAGGCGCTTGAAGTGACTGAAATATCCCATCGGTTTGCTTTATTAAATGCACTCCAGTATTGGTCGGCCACTAGCGTCGTTGAACCGTCGCCGCCTGTCTATAAATATAAGGTCTTACCTTTGAGAAAGCTTTACTTCAATTTTCAAACATCTCTAAACCTCCTCCATACTTCTCTCTCTTAATATGTTCCCTTTAATTATCTGTTTCTACCGTCTTCTTAGTGCCCGAAATAACCAGGCCTCGCCATCTTTTGTAACCCAAAACCATGGAAAAAACTTCTAAAATAGTCCATCAAAAGGAAAAGGCATTGTCTTCTTCTACTTCCCGATCGGCCGGCGATAAAGCACCGGCCCTCCATGAGATTGTTCCAGTTACCTGCGTTTTAAAGAAGGACTTCGATGTTGAGAACCCGCCTGCAGTACCTGGATAATGTGAACATGCATCGAGGTACATCTGTTCTATAAAGGAGAAGCATCTCTAGGTTCTGAGGAAGGAGTGTGGTTGGGGGGACGATGTCACCATACAGATCCTGGCTCCCGAGGAGAGCATCACAACTCATGCGTAGGGGTTTTTAAGTGTTTACACTTACCTCTTCACATTGGGTCCCCTCGATCCGGTGGTGATTGATTTTTGTAAAAGGTACGAGGTCACCCTAGGACAGATCCACCCTTCCTTTTGGCGCATCGCGATTATGATGCGCTATTTTTCTAGCAAGGCCGAGGGGTTGGAGTTTACCCTCCATCACCTCATCAGATTGTATCGGCCTCAGCTTTTCCGCGGACTGATCAAGCTCCAACTTCGATCCAAGAAAGCCTTCTTTACCAGTAATGACGAGACCAAAAAACGAGGCTGGATGAGGCGTTTCATCCGAGTGAAGACCTCGGGCATCATTCCTGAGGAAAAAATGCCATTCCCTGAGAGATGAAACTTCCAACGTAAGTAAAAAATTCTTTTTCAGGTATTCCCTTGTGTTTTGTTCTCGCATTGTGTGATGCCTTCACCCTTTCATGCAGCTGATGCTTGTGTGATAAGCGCAAATGGCATGACTTGTCGAGGGGTAAATGGGAGGCCAAACATCATGGTAAGTTCTCCTTCCAGATTTTGATATATTTTCTCCTATTAGTGATGCCACCTGACTCAGGCTTATTTGTGTAGGCATAAGAGATGTCTCTGAAATGAGGCTAACCTCGTCCAGGGAAGAAACCGAGTCCCCGATCCCGAAATCGGGGAAAAACAACAAAAGAAAGAGGGATTCGAAGCCCGAAGACCCTCAAGATAAGAAAACACCTGCTCAAAGGCTGCGGAAGAGTTTTGCTCATGCGGATGCAGATTCGGCCCATGATTCCCCAGATGACGAAGAAAATGATGGTGAAGAGTCGGCTCTGGCACCTCGAACTAGGAAACCAATCGAGACCGCCAAGCCCTCGAAACTAGAGACCTCATCCCGAGGTGAGGGAAACCTAAACAAAGACTCGGGCCAGGCCCCCGCATTCCCACAGGTTGAGATCGTTCCTCCGCCTTCAACAAATATACCGGAGGGGGCGAGTGCGGAAACCCTCAAAGCTAATGAGAACGCCCCCAGTGAAGAGCTTGGGGCCATGACAACATGTCAATCCCTTTCTTTGCCAACTTTTTCCGAGGAGGCAATCGAAGAAGCTAACGCTCTGCGCATGCCCGATCCGAGCAAGGTCCTCGAAGAACATCCCTTTCAGAGTTACTTTGCTGGGGTCGATGATACCGCCGACCTTAACGATGCATCCACCCTCTTCGAAGAGGCTCAACATCTTCTCTCTCGGGTAAACACTAGCTTTCATTGTTGCAATTTTTCTTTCTTTTCCTTTGTTTGACATATCTTCATTTCATGCATGGGCCATCATCAAGTTTAGATCCGAGCTGAGCCAATATGAGGCCGAGCTTAGGAAGGTTTCAGTTGAAGAGAAGGCCTTGAGGCTTCTCTGTGACCAAAAGGAGGAAGAGCTTAAGCACCTTCGGGCTGAATTGGCCAAAGCTCGAAAAAATGAGACCGAGCTAGATGAGTAGGTAACTATAATTTTAACAGAATATGGCTTCTTGACCTTACTTCAGAGGCTAATACTTCGATGTCTCAGCTGCAGTAGAAGTTGGAGATGATCGGGCAGCTTCGGGGTGAGGTTGATCAAGTTTGGGCTGACTGCCATAAGTGGAAAGAGAACATGGATCAGCTTGTTGCCGATAAGGAAGCTGTCACAGCTCAGCTTACCTCGGCTGAAACTCAACTCCGGGGCCTTAAAGTGAAAGGCCTGGCTCAGGCCAAGAAAATTGAGGAGTTAGAGGCAGAGCTTGCTAGAGCCCGGACCGAAGCTGAATAGGCCAAGGCTGAAGTGGAGAAGACGAAGGTCGCGACTGACAAGTCCATTGTCGTGTACTTAAGAAATGTCGAGGTTGTTCAAGCGGAGCTGAGGGAGGACTCTGATCGGAAAAAACTGAGCAATGATTTGGCCAAGTGCAAAGCCCGAAGGGAGACTCTCGAAGAAATCCACGCCCGAGGGTTCAACCTTGCCGAAGAGATAGCCGAATCAAGGGCGCGGGAAACCGATGTTAGGTTTCTTGTCTCTTCCGATGACGAGGATGCTGTGAGTGGTTCTGGGGATGGAGAAGGTGAAGAAGGTGCCTCCAAAGAAGAGGGGGTTCCTGACGACAAAGCTGCCGATGATGCAGTTTCTGAGGATGGCGCTTTCGAGGATGTGACCCCGAAAATAGATTAGGTTCTCTTTTTCTTTTTTTTTTATGTAAGGGCCCCTTGTGGGCGTTGTAAATACGTTTTGTAAAACATCCCTTATGAATATAAAGTATCCTTTTGCTCTATCCTCGACTTGTGTTGAATTTTACTTTGTCCTTGTTTGTGGAAAATTCAATTGGATAACTTAAATAATCAGTCCGAGTACTGGGCTCGAAACATAATAAACCCTTAGGTTTTTTGTTGGTTACTATATTACCCCTTAAGGTTTTGTTAATCCTCGAGCTAAGTTTAAATTGATTTGATGTGAGCTCGGGATATAGGAATTCTCGAGTTCTGAGTTGAGCAAAAACGGGGTCTCGACTTCTATATGTTTTGGCCCTTAAGCCTTTTAAGTTGGCCCTTAGGCTCTTATACATCGGCCCTTAGGCTCTTTAAGCTAGCCTTTAGGCTCTTATTCATCGGCCCTTAGGCTCTTTAAGTTGGGCCGATTCGGCCTTTAACATAGCTATAATTTTTCCCTTTTTTCGACTAAAAGACTTAGTGAAGTTTTTTGTATGCCTTAGCATGTGTTTTTTGTACCCGTTGGGTTTTTCGAGGGTTTCGACATATTGGAACCTTATTAGTAATTCGTTTGATAATCAAATACCTCTTGAGGATTTTTCAAAGGCTGATATTATCGAAGCCTTTAAATTGTTCGAGGGTTGATTTTATCGAAGCCCTTTTATTTTGCTTTTGCCGAGGGTAGCCTAATTTAACCAGTTTTTTCAAAGTGTTTGAAGGACTTTAATTTATAGCGGAAGTCGGACGTCTCCGAGCCGTATCATTTTGGTCGTAGCCTTTTTATATGACCGTAGTCTTTAATATGATCGTAGCCTTTGGGTATGCCGCTTGGACTTGTTTCCCGATAACCTTTCGAACTTGTCCGAAAAGTTAGTCCCCGAGTATATTGGCCTTGGCCTTTGTTTCGAGGGGGTGCCTCTTTTAGGTCTTATGAGTCCGAGTTTTCGATGACTCGGGTATGCTAACTGTCGATAACAGTCCCCGAGTATTTAGGGGCGTATTTGTGTTTTGGCTCTTGAGCCGCTTCCTGTAGGATTGTAAGTGTAGAGCTCGTATGATAGTAAACTTCTTTGAGACACAAAGTGTTTCTGAAATAACCAGAATGCTTCTTCAAATTATTGATACATGCATATATGTTTTGCCGTCAGGGCTCGACTATTCTATATGGACACGGTTCATTTGACCGTTTGGCCTTTTATAAAGTTCTCCTATCGAGGCCCTCTTAGGCATGAAGTATTTTTCTCAAAAATATAACCTCCGAGGATGATGCCCCCCAGTATTCGAGGTTGATTGAAAAGAAGCCTTGGATACTGTTGAGTTCTCCTTAGGTAGCACGTAGTTATTGCCTCGTTAAAAACCTTGCCGGTAAAACCCATTTGGACAAAATCCGATCTAAGGGAAAAAGAGTGCAACACATGCTTTAAAACTTAAGGTCTTCCTGTAAAAAATAATGCCTTTGAAATCGTATGCCTTCAATAGCTTCATCAAAAATCTGTAATGAGTTAGTTTTAAACTCAAATGGACAAAAAGGATAAAGTCATACCTTAGCAGTAGTATCATTTGAGCAATGATATATTCCAATTGTTTGGCACTTGTTGACCTTCCATTGTGCTAAGTTTCTAAGATCCTTTACCGACAACTTTGAGAACTCAGTACGGTCCTTCCCAATTCGGGCCTAGTTTCCCTTCATTTGGGTCTCATGTATTGAGGGTAATTTTTCGTAGGACTAAGTCCCCGATTCCAAAATGTCGAAGGTTGGTTCTTCTATTGTAGTATCTTTCGATCCTTTGCTTCTGCGCGGCCATCCGAACAAGCGCTGCTTCTCGCTTTTCATCTAACAACTCGAGGCTAGCATTCATGGCCTCGTGGTTTGACTCCTCCGATGGATGTCGAAGCCTGGCACTGGGTTCCCTGACCTCGACGGGGATGAGGGCCTTAGAGCCATATACTAGAGAAAATGGGGTGGCCCCCATTCTAGACTTTGATGTTGTCCTTTATGCCCAAAGGACCTCGGGTAAAACTTCTCTTTATTTTCCCTTTGCATCGTCTAACCTTTTCTTCAGGTTTTGAATGATAGTTTTGTTTGTTGACTCGGCCTGTCCATTTCCAGTCGGGTGGTACGGTGTTGATAAAATCCTCTTTATTTTATGTGCTTTAACGAACTCTGTTACCTTTCTACCGATAAATTGCTTTCCATTGTCACATACAATTTCGGGAAGTATCCCGAATCGGCATATGATGTGGTCCCAAATAAAGTCAACTACTTCCTTTTCTCGAACCTTCTCGAAGGCCTATGCTTCCACCCACTTAGAAAAATAATCAGTCATAAACAAAATGAATTTAGCTTCACTTAGGGCCGTTGGTAGAGGGCCGACTATATCCATTCCCCATTTCATGAATGGCCACGGGAATAGGACCAAACAGAGTTGTTCTCCGGGCTGATAGATTATCGGTGCAAATCATTGACACTTATCACATTGTTTGACAAATTCTTTAGTATCCTTTTCCATGTTATCCCAATAGTAACCTGCTCTAATGATTTTGCGAACCAAAGACTCGGCGCCGGAGTGATTCCCACAAGTGCCATCGTGGATTTCTCAAAGAACATAATCGGTGTCCCCCGACCCCAAACATACCGCCAATGGTCCTTCGAATGTTCTTCGGTACCATGTTCCATCTTCATCTAATGGAAACCTAGCAGCCTTGGTTCGTAGGGCCCTCGATTCCTTGTGGTCCGATGGGAGATTTCCACTCTTCAAATAGTCGATATACTTATTTCTCCAGTCCCACGTTAAACCTGTTGAATTTATCTCGGCATGACCCTCTTCAACCACAAACCTTGATAATTGGATGACAGTCCCCAGGACGATGCCATCTTCTTCGACCGAGGATTCCAGATTAGCAAGTGCATCGGCCTCACTATTTTGTTCTCGAGGCACATGATTCAGAGTCTACTCCTTGAAGCGGTGCAAAGTTACCTGTAGCTTATCCAAGTACCATTTCATTCTATCTTCTCAAACCTCAAAACGTTTGTTTACTTGGTTTACCACCAATAAAGAGTCACACTTGGCCTTGATGACTTCTGCTTTCGAGCTTTTAGCTAGCTCGAGACCTGTAATCATGGCCTCATACTCGACCTCATTGTTAGTTAATCTTGGAGTTTTGATAGATTGCCTAATGGTATCACCCGTGGGTGGCTTCAAGATAATGCCAAGCCCGTACCCCTTCACATTCGAGGCACTCTCTGTGAAAAGGGTCCATACCCTCGGTGATGTACCTGAACTCAGCATGAGTTCTTTCTCCACTTCAGGTACGAGGGTCAGCGTAGAATCGGCCACGAAGTCAGCTAAGTTTTGAGACTTGATGGTGATTCGGGGTTGATATTTGATATTGTACCCGCTAAGTTTGACGACCCATTTGGCCAATCGGCCCGATAGCTCGGGCTTATGCAAAACATTTCGAAGGGGGTAAGTGGTTAATACACATATCAGATGACATTGAAAATATGGTTTTAACTTTTGAGATGCGCTTATCAATGCAAGTGCTAATTTTTCTAAGTGAGGGTACCTAGTTTCAGCATATCCTAGAATTTGACTTATGTAATAAACAGAAAATTCCGTACCTTACTCTTCTCGAACTAGTACCCCACTTACCGCTATCTCGGACACTGCCAAGTATAGATAAAGTTTTGTATTTACCTTTGGAGTGTGAAGCAAAGGCGGGTTCGACAAATATCTCTTTAATTCTTCTAAGGCTTGCTGACATTCCGGGGTCCATGCAAAATCCTTTTTCTTTTTGAGCAAGGAAAAGAACCAGTGACTCCGATCCAACGACCTTAAAATGAATCAACCCAAGGTAGTTATTCGCCGTGTTAGCCTTTGCACGACCTTCCACACTATCCACGATCGTGATATCCTCGATAGCTTTGATCTTATTGGGGTTGATTTCGATACCCCGATTTGACGTCATAAAGCCGAGGAACTTACCCGAGCCAACTCCGAAGGCACATTTCTCCTGGTTAAGCTTTATGTTATATTGCCTCAAAACTTTGAATGTTTCCTGCAAATGAACTAAATGGTCCTCTACGCGCAGGGACTTAACCAACATATCATCAATAGGAACTTCCATTGTTTTTCCTATTTGTTCTTCGAACATTTTGTTAACTAGGCATTGGTATGTAGCTCCTGCATTCTTTAGCCCGAAGGGCATTACATTGTAATAATAAGTTCCAAATTTAGTAATAAACGAAGTCTTTTCCTGGTCCTCCGGGTTCATCTGAATCTGATTGTACCCGGAGTAGGCATCAAGAAAAGTTAGAATCTCGTGTCCAGCCATGGCATCGATCATACGGTCGATGTTTCGAAAGGGGAAAGAATCTTTTGGACATGCCTTGTTCAAGTCCTTATAATCTATGTACATTTGAAGTTTGTTTCCTTTTTTAGGAACTACAACTACATTGCCTAGCCACTCGGGGTACTTTACCTCCCGAATAGATCCTATTTTAAGAAGTTTGGTTACCTCGTCCTTTATGAAATCTTGCTTTACCTCGGATTGAGGCCTCCTTTTTTGCTTCACCGGTTTGAACCTGGGATCGTGCTTAGCCGATGTGTGATGATTTTTGGTGGAACCCCTGTCATATCTAAGTGGGACCAAGCAAAGCAATCCATATTATCAATAAGAAATTGAATGAGTTCTTTCCTGAGTTCGGGGGTTAATCCCATTCCCAGGTATACCTTTCTCTCAGGCATGTACTCGATCAAAATGACCTGCTCCAGCTCCTCGATAGTTGATTTGGTTGCATCAGATTCTTCGGGAACGACGAAGGTTCGAGGAGTAAAGAAATTCTTATCTTCGTCTTCGATTACCTGTTGCTCCGACTCCATTGAGGCTGGAGGCGGTGATTGCTATTTGGCCGCTTGCTTATCTTTAGTGCTCGACTTCTCCGAGGTCGAAGGCTCTAGAGTCGGCACCACTTCCTCGATTGCAAACATCTCATTTGCATCATGTTGCTCCCGTAGACTGTTTTTACTTCTTCCTCTGTTGGGAACTTCATCATCTAGTGAAGGGTTGAAGGCACTACCCTCATGTTATGTATCCACGATCTCACGAGGAGTGCGTTATACCTGATGTCACCCTCAATAACATGGAACTTCGTATCTTGTATGGTCTCGGCTATGTTTACTAGCAAGATAATTTCTCCCTTTATTGTTTCGCGTGCCATATTAAAGCCATCCAGGACCCGAGATGCAGGTACAATCTGATCTTGTAGGCCGAGTTATTCCATCGCCCTCGATCTGATTATGTTTGCTAAGCTACCTGGATCCACTAAAACACGTTTAACTTGAATTTTATTCAAAAGGATAGAGATTACCAGGGCGTCGTTGTGAGGCTGAGATATGCCTTCTGCTTTCTCGTCACAGAATGGTAAGATGTCCTCGGGCACATAGCTCCGAGTCCGTTTTTCTCTGATGATTTGATACTTTGGTGCGCTTGAACACAGGTCGTTGAGGGACATCGACTCCGCCAACGATCATGTGGATTTCATGTTGTGGTTTTTCTTGTTCATTTTTCCTTGCATCTCTCTCCCTGAAGTGATTCTTAGCCCGATCACTTAGGAATTTTCGAAGGTGGCCCTCATTGAACAAATAAGCCATTTCTTCCCTTAGCTGTCTGCAATCTTCAGTTCGATGACTTATGTGCCATGATACTTGCACATCAAGTTTGGGTTTCTTTGAGAAGGATCGGTCTGTATAGGCCTGGGCCACTTGGTGTCTTTGATTCTCCCAATAGCTGAGACAATCCCCGACGCATCTATGCTGAAGTTGTACTCTAATAATCGGGAAGCCTCTATGGGGTCGGTATGTTTATCGAACCCGCTCTTACTCATGAGTCCTCGAGAAATTTGACCTCGATTTCTCCGATCGCTCCGATGAGCGTTATGGCTCGGGCCGTTGTACCTTCGATCGGCATATGGCTGATACCGTTCTTTGTTGAATCTTGATTCTCGATCTATGTCCCTCGGGGGCTTGACTACAAATCTGTTAGGATGAACTGAACCCGAGGGGGCTCCCAACTGGTTGTCCTCGACCCTGATTTTTGACTAGTAATGATCGTGTACATCCGACCATGTCACAACTGGATATTCGATGAGGTTCTGCTTTATTTGTCGAGATGCAATCGAGCTCTTTTCATTCAAACTCTGCATGAAAGCTTGTACTGCCGAGTCATCTGAGACCGGTGGTAACTCCATTCGCTCTATCTGGAACCTAGATACGAATTCCCTTAACATCTCGTTGTTCCTCTATTTTATCTTGAAGATGTCCGATTTTCTCGTGGCCACCTTTATGGCCCCAGCGTGTGCTTTCACAAAGGCATCTGCTAACATAGCAAATGAATTGATAGAGTTAGGAGCTAAGTTGTGATACCAGATCATAGCTCCTTTTGATAGTATTTCCCCAAACTTTTTCAATAACACTGACTCGAATCTCATCGTCATTCAAGTCATTTCCTTTGATCCCACAAGTGTATGAAGTAATATGTTCGTTAGGGTCGGTTGTCCCGTTATATTTGGGTATATCGGGCATGCGAAACTTCTTGGTAATGGGCATCGGAGCCGCACTCTGGGGGAATGGTTTTTGTATGAACTTTTTGGCACCCAAACCTTTCAAGACCGGAGGTGCCCCCAGTATTTGATCAACACGGGAGTTGTAAATCTCCACCTTTTTGTCATTTTCGTCAATCTTCTTTTCTCCGGACTCAATCCTCCCGGCGAGCTCTTCGAGAATCCTCATAATGGTGGGGTCAGTCCCCGAGTTATTTCCGTTCGACCTCTCCGGTTCTAGTTCAGGATGTCGAGCATTTTCATGTTCAGCTACGCTCGGAGTCTTATTCTGACTTTGAAGTTGAGCGATGGCGATTTGCTGAGCTTGCAGCATCTCGAATGTCACTTGGAGGTTGATCCCTCCATCTCCCGTTCCTCGTGATCCTTGGCCACCGGATCGGGATTTCCTGCGTTCATTCCCTATGAGGTCTGTGCCTGAATCCACGTTTAGAGCATTATGTGAACAGATATCAACTAGCTCCATATTTGGCACTTCCTCAGGGTTTATTGGTGGTACACCGACCCCTATACTGCTGTTTTCTCCAAGACCTTCGTTGTCATGAACATGTGTGTTTTGTGTGCTAGACATGTTTTAGCCTGAGAATTAAAAAATGTTGACAAGAAAAAGCGTAAAAACAACGTGTGTAATGAAAATCAATAAAGAAATAATCACTATTATCTTTAGCCTCACGGTGAGCGCCAAACTGTTTACCTTGAAAATATGAGTAACAATTAAATTTGATTTGTGATTTTAAAGATATGTGATTTAGTTTAATACCAATTGATAATAAAAAAAAATGAAGTAGAAATGAAAGAGACAAGTGAATCAAACCAATGTTACTTGATAGTGGTGACCTCGAGCTTAGTGACCTCGAGGTGGGACTGGGCTTAGAGCAATAAGAACAATTAAGTGAGAAGGTGAGAACGACTGGCAGTGATGGGTACGAGGAGAGTTAGAGGGAGACCTAAGAAGTATTGGGGAGAGGTGATCAGGCAGGATATGGCGCGACTTAGGGTTACTGAGGACATGGCCCTAAACAGGGAATTGTGGAGATCGAGCATTAAGGTTGTAGGTTAGGAAAAATTGTGATGTCTTTTTTACAGCGCACTAGAGTGAGACTAGCTAGTTAGGAATTAGTCTTAGGATGCTATTGATCAACTACTGATGATGGGCTTTATCTTCTGTGTATTAATACCCTACATATTCTCGTATTTCCTATATCTCTTATATTGCTGTTACTTTGTTTTTATGCTATTTATGTTATGTTACGGATTTTATTGTATTTTATGATGTTTTATTATGAGTCTATTGATAGTACTAATATAGTGTCTCTTGTTGCCTCTTTGAGCCGAGGGTCTCCTGGAAATAGCCTCTCTGCCCCTCGGGGTAGAGGTAAGGTCTGCGTACATATTACCCTCCCCAGACCCCACTTGTGGGATTACACTGGGTTGTTGTTGTTGTTGTTGTTGTAGTAGGCAAAAAGGTAGAGAGTATATTCTTTTCTCAATGATTAGATGATCTTACAAATGATTGGGATCCCCTTTATATAATAGGGAAACCCTAAATAAGGAATATTTCTATTTACAGTAAGGAATATTCTTGGTACAGCTGTCTAACCGCCTAGTACAGAATCGTACAATCCTATTTTGGGATTTGTGCCATGATCTAGGGGACGTGGCAGGAATCCAACACATTCTGTTACAAATTCATAACGGTACTGTTCCGGGGTCGAGCATACTTGGCCTTAACATTCCTCGAACTCCTATCTCCAAGCATTGCATTTTGTCTTCGAGCCGAGTATGGTTATGGCTGTCCAACGGGACGGGACATCCCGTCCCGTCTCACGTCCCGTCCTGGTCCCGTCCCGTCCCGCTTCAAGTTAAATGGGATGGGCCAATGTTAAACGGGACACGGGATGGGACGGGACGACCATTTCGTCCCGTTTGTCCCGTCCCATTTCGTCCCGTCCCGTCCCGTCCCGCCTCCTGTCCCGTCCCGTCCCATCCCGCCTCCTGTCCCTTCCCGTCCCGCCATTTTTTTTAAAAAAAAACTAGTCGTTGGGCAACGGCTTAAATTGCAAAAATAGCCGTTGCCAACGGTCCAAACAGCCCCTACCCCCCTCCCCCCGAAACACCCTTACCCCCCCCCCCCAAACTTTTAATATAACCCCTAAGTTTATTAAATTATACTTTGGCCCTATTTTCTACTATAAATACCCCCATTCTTCTTCATTGTTTCCCACAAAAAATCAATCTTCTCTCTCAAATCTCTTACATTCTAATATTCTATCTATATTCTATATTATTCTCTCGATTTTGTTACTATCAAGTATCAACTATCAACTAACACTAGGGAAGAAGAAAAATACAATGAGATACTTAGCACTGGGACCGATGATGACATGGAGCTCATAGAACATCAATCAACATTCAACACTGCCAATTCCAGAACAATGTCCGAGAGATATTATTGATAAGTTACAAAGAAGCTATATAGGAGCTTACAAATATTAGTATGATAATTTGTAATTGGCTACTAAGAGGCCTAGTTCAAACAGAACCCTTCCTAGAAGGTGGCTGCGTAGATTAGGTGCTCTTCAAAAGAATTATATTTGTATTTGAGATTTGAAAGTTCTATTAATAAAATAAAAGGCTCTAAGCGTTGAATTTTATTTATGAATTGTCTTAGTTACTTAATAGTTAATACTTTGAAATTATATTAAATAAATTATAACTCTATTATAAATTTATAATTACTAGAATATTTCATTACAAGTCTTTTGTTTTAATATTTTATAATTCTTTACTTAGTTTTCTAATTTTCATTTTAACATAGTAACATTTAAGTTTATTAAATAAGTCAAAAATCTAGCCATTGCAAACTTTAAAAACATAGTAAATTTCAAAAACTAGACGTTTTTTTAAAAAAAAATACACTTAAGGCCCACGAACCCGTCCTGTCCCGTCTCGTTCCGTCCCGTCCCATCCCGTTTGTTAGCGGGACGGGATGGGACGAACGTTTCGTCCCGTTTGTCCCATCCCGTTTCGTCCCGTCCCGCCTCCATCCCGTCCCGCCTCCATCCCGCTTAAATGTCGTCCCGTCCCGTTAATTTGGTCCCGTCCTGTTGGACAGCCATAAGTATGGTCCACCGGTCTCGAACTCGACCTCGCCCGGACTTGGGCTTAGAACGTATCTTCGAGCCTATAAATCGGAGGCATGTGGTTTTGACCGTATACAACTATTAAGTTACAATGGACAAAATAGAATGACTTTTCAATTACAAAACAAAATAAAGCAACTTTTTTAAACAAAACAGGTCAATAACCTTACGAGAAATCAACTCCAATTTGAAAGTGACACTATTTTTATCCAAAAAAGCAATGCCGTCCATTGGCCTTGGGTTTTAAGTTTTTAACTAGTTTTGAAGACAAGAGAGGGTATTTCGGTCTTTTGATTCAGCCCATTTTAGTCAATATCTTGTAATTTTGAAGGCAAAAAATAGTGTTTCGATTTCACAAACTTTAAAAAGCTTGAAAACGATCGGGCATGTAAACTAGGTTCTCTGTCAAGATTTATACTACATATAACGATAAGATGATGTAGTATGGTGCAGTTAAATGTTTCGTGATGTAACCTTGACAATTTTGAATGATTTATTACATCATGATTTCCTTCCAATTTGTTAGTTGTATAAGAAATCAAAATTAGATTTATATCAAGATTTTATTTACAATATCAACTCCACAATTTGAACCAATTAAACAAAGACACAAGCAAGCTTTTCCAACTAATAGTATTTCACCAAGAGAAGTTTCAAACAAAGGGTTGAATTTTTTCCTTCAACAAAAAAAAAAAGTAGATGGTAGTGTTCGTCTTTAGAGATAGATTTCTAGTCAATTTTTTATCAATTTGCAAATTCTAGCCATTAGCCAACTAGCTCAAGTATGCACTTGGCTATAGAACGCCGTACAAACCAATCTAAAGTCAATAGAGCCTACTGATATATAATTTTTTTTTTCGCATTACGTCTTTTTGGTCCCATTTAATATAAGAGTAAAAGCAAAAGACTTTTTTTATACTGTCAAACCTCTCTATAATAGTTTTATTTATTCCGATAATTTTTGGCTGATATGTTGAATTGTTGTATAGATAACATATATTATAACATAATGTAAAAATCGATTGCGAGAAAAATTTGACTTTTATAGTGCATGACTATATATAAAAATATCGTTATAGAAAGATCTAACGGCAGGGCCGGCTCTAATGCACAAGCCACTAAGGCGAGTGCTCTAGGCCCCCAATTTTTTAGGGCTCCATTTTTCAATAATTACTGTACTAATTGAATTACTTTTTCTAGCCAATATACATAGATTATATATTGACAATACACAATTATACATATATTTATATATGAATCATATATATCCGCCGGTTATTTTTAATTTAACATATTAGGAGGGCAACTATTTGGTTAATTTTTCTATTTTTCTTTAAAAAAATATTGAATTAAAATAAAAAAATATCTCATATTAGTATTTGGCTTTAGGCCACAAAATATGTCGAGTCGCCCCGTCTAACTTATATTATTTACTCCACTATTCTTGATGTCCGAAATGCATATTTTATGTGTATTAAATGTCAAACCAAATTTAGCAGTTGCATCTAACTATTTTGGAGATTCCAATTAGAATAGGACAAATGCTTACCTCTAGTCTTTTTCCTTCAATTATCTCGTTTGATGAAAGAGTGGACTTGCGAATAAGAAGAAGGATAGGTATCGTGATTTCGAACCTTGCAACGTCTTAATGCAGGATGAAGTTGGCTACGATTTCAATCATATGACAAAACATTACTAGTTTATCTAACATGACAAAAAAATTCAAATTTGACAAGGTGCTTAAATGACTGCTTAAACACCCTCATCATCAAAAGAATTGAAAAAAGAAAAAAGAAAACGATAATGAAAATGTATATTAGCTAGATGTGGTATTAGGGTTTGGACTAGAGAAAAATTCAAGACAAAAAGGTTTTAGCATAGGGATCTTTATACAAAGAGATTTTTCCATTCCTTTACGCTATATGAAACTATATTACCCTCCCTATTTATGTTTTACTATAATTATATTTTATATACCTAATTACCATTTATGTACATTTTAAGAAAATTAATGATAATAATTAGTATCCTAAAATTACTCTAATATATCTTCCAGTCCCTCATGTTTCTCTCTCCACATCCCATCCCCCTTCCCCACATATCTTGCACCCACCCACGATTCCACCATTGACAACCATTAAAAAGTTTTGAAGCATTGAATTCGAATTTGGATTTTCAAAAAATATTATTTGTTTGAATTGGATGTTATTGCAAAGAATTGGGAATTCTCTCTACGTCTCCTCTATCTCTCAATTCCTAATTTCAGTAATGTAAAGCAAAGGAAAAGAGAGCAGCAATTCCACCATTGACAACCATTAAAAAGCTTTGAAGCTTTGAATTCAATTTGGATTTTCAAAAATCATTATTTGTTTGGATTGGGTGTTGTTGCAAACAATTAAGAATATGGTTTGGAGTTTATATCTCAATTTTGAAGAGTTTTGGTGAAGATTAGACTTGGTTTTGGCTGAATTTCAGTTTGAAACTCGAAGAAGAAGAAGAAGAAAAAGAAGAAGAAGAAGAAGAAGAAGAAGAAGACATGATATACATTATATTTACGAAATTGTAGAAAAATTGTATTATGTTGTTTATATATTTTTCTTTTATTTATTTAACTATTGTATGAAAGTTGAACAACATTGTATTAAAATTATATTTAAGTTGTATGATATTGTAGTTGTATATAACTAAGTAGAAATAATGTATGAAAATTATAGATAAGTTGTAGATAAGTTGTATAATATATAATTAGTTGTATGAAATTTATTTTTACTATGTATAAATCAGATACAAAATATACAAAAGACATATTGTATAAAATTTGTATTTAAGTTGTACGTTATTGTAGTTGTATTTAACTGAGTAGAAATAATGTGTGAATATTGTAGATAAGTTGTAGATGAGTTGTAGATAAATTGTATAATATATAATTTGTTGTATGAAGTTTATTTTTACTATGTATAAATCAGATACAAAATATACAAAAGACATATTGTATGAAAATTGTAGATAAATTGTATAATATATAATTATTATGTATGAAATTTATTTTTACTATGTATAAATCAGATACAAAATATACAAAAGACATATTTGTATAAAATTTATATAAAAATTATATTTAAATTTGTTAGGTGATTGGTACTTGACTGTGAAAGGACCATTTTAGTTCCTTTCTCCTCTTCCTATTCAAAGAGTTGATCGATCATTAGCAGTTCAAAAAGTTGAAATTATGATTTTACTCTCTCATTATCCCATATGATTTCCTAAAGTAAAAGAGATGATTGAATGTTTCTTGTCTTGAGCTACAGGATGGCAGCACTGTATATCGACCACCCAAACTTGTACCTGCTCCTATGGAAGAAGATAAAATGTCGAAATTTGCATTCTTTTTTATTGCCCTGCTCCTATGGAACTCATTTCCATCAATTGCCCTTTTGTATTGTCATTGTTTAGCTCAAGCACTATTCTTTGGGCCTTACTTACAAACTCAGCTTCAGCGTTTTGCTGCAGTGAATCTTTTTGTTCGTTCAATGCTATGAGTTCTTCCAAAGCTTCCACGTAAGAAGATCAGTTAGTTGTCACGACCCAAAATTTAACCATATCGTGATGGCGTTTATCGTGATACTAGGCTAGCCACTTATTTCCAAATACTCCATTTTTCAAATAAAAGTTAAGTAAATCATAATTAGCGTGATTTGCAGTTCATTATCTTAATTACAAAATTACAACACACATGTCAACATAAAAGAGTCACTAAGCGGTGTCATGGAATGATCTAGGCTGCATTTCTCACGGTGCACACCCACACGCCCATCAGTTGGCGTTGCGTCACCTCAATAGTAATCATAAGACACACAGTTCGGGGTTTCGAACCCTCAGAACCAAGTTTGGAAGCGTTACTTACCTCAAGCAAAGCTAAACTCTAGCCTGCGATGCCCTTGCCTCTACAACTGCCTCGACCGCTTCCTCGGCCTCTAGCGGCCCTAACTGGTGGTACTGGTGGTAGTCCATCCTGACCGGTAGCACGTGTCCACACCATATGTGAGATAATAGAATAACAGAAGTTTAGTTACCAAAGTCAATAGATCCGCACGACAAGAATTCAAGAATGTGAAATTTTTCCTAAAGGTTCTGTAGCCTCCCGAGGATAAGTACAGACGTCTCCGTACCGATCCGGGAGACTCTACTAAACCTGTTCATGACCCGTGAGACCTATGTAACCTAGGCTCTGATACCAACATGTCAACATATACCATAACATCATTCAAAATTGTTCCAACTTTCGGAACGCTCAAAACAACATCAAAACACCAAATTAATATCAGATTCAAGCCTAAAAACTCCAAAAACTCCCAAATTCTGCTTTCGATCAAAAAGTTTATCAAACCTCGTCCGAATGACCTGAAATTTTGCACACACATCATAAATGATACAACAGACATACTCCAACTTTCGGAATTCCATTCCGACTCCTATATCAAAATCTCCCTTATCAACCGGAAAACGCCAAAATTCCAATTTCGCCAATTCAAGTCTAAATCTATTCCGAACCTCCAAAACACATTACAATCAGGCTCCTAAGTCCCAAATCACCTCCCGAAGCTATCCTAATCATAAAACCGCATTCTGAGATCATTTACTCATAAGTCAACTTGCGGTTGACTTTTCTAACAAAAAGGCCAACTTAAGAGACTAAATGTCTCATTTCTCTACCAAACTACTCTGAACCTAAACTAACCAATACGATAACACATAATATAGATGAATAACACATAAAGAAGCAGAAATCGAGAAAACGGAGCGGTAACTCATGAAACGACCGGCCGGGTCGTTATATCCTCCCCCTTTTAAACAAACGTTCGTCCTCGAACGAGTTAAAAAACATACTTGAAGTCTCAAATAGGTGAGGATATATGCTCTGCATCTCTAGCTCGGTCTCCTAGGTAGCCTCTTCCACGAGTCGACCTCTCCACTGCACTTTCACTGAAGATATATCCTTTGACCTCAACTTTCGAACCTGACGCTCCAAAATAGCTACTAACTCCACATCATAAGTAAAATCATCATCTAACTGAACCGTGCTAAAATCCTGTGATCACCCGGCTAGTCGTCTCATGAGTTACCGCTCTTTTTTCCGCATTTTTGCTTCTTTATACTTTGTTTATCCATGTTATGTGGTCTTGGGTTGGTCGGATCGAATCCGGAATGATTTTGGTAATGTTTGAGACACTTGGTCTCTTTTAAGGAAGCTTAAGTTGGAAAAGTCAACCGGATGTTGACTTATGTGTTAGATGGTTCGGATGTGAGTTTCGATGGTTCAGTTAGCTTCGGGAGGTGATTTATGACTTAGGAGCGTGATCGGAATAAGTTTCAGAGGTTCGGAGTAGATTTAGGCTTGAATTGGCGAAGTTGATATTTTGGCGATTCCCGGTTGGTAGGCGAGATTTTGATATGGGGGTCGGAATGGAATTCCGAGAGTTGATATAGTTCGTTTGAGTCATATGGGATGTGCGTGCAAAATATCAGGTCATTCGGACGTGGTTTGGTTGGGTTTTTGATCAAAAGCGGAATTCAGAAGATTTTAGAAAATTTGGCTTGAATCCGATGTGTTTAGGTTGATTCGATGTTGTTCGAGATGTTTTAAAGATTGGTACAAGTTTGAATAAGGTATTAGGATATGTTTGTGCTTTTGGTTGAGGTCCCGAGGGCCTCGAGGTGATTTCGGATGGTTAACGGAGAAGTTTGGACTTTATTGCAGTTGCTGAAGTTGCTACTTCTGGTATTTCCGCACCTGCGGATTGGGGACCATAGGTGCGACGCCGCATAAGCGGAAGGTTGGCTGTAAAAGCAAAATTTGGAGGAGTTGTCAGGAACCACAGAAGCGGTTGGAGTATCGCATCTGCGATGGCGCAGATGCGGAAAGTTGACCGCAAATGCAGAAAGGGGAGCTTAAGTGATTTCCGCAGAAGCAGAGGAAAAACAGCATATGCGGTACCGCAGAAGCAGTTATGGGATCGCATATGCGAAAATCCCTGGCCAGAAGGTATATATTGCTTTTTCGTGATTTTTTGCAAAATACTCCATTTTTAAAGATGGGAAAGAGACTAAGGCATAGGATTGCGAGAGGAATCAAAGGATATCAGTTGGGTAAGTTCCCTAAGCTTAATTACCTGGGTTTAAGATCATTTTTTCATTGTTTAATCATGGTTTTAGTGGAGATTAAGGAAGAAAAATTGGGGATTAGGGCTTGAGATTAAGAGAGCTTTAAATGGGGATTAGGGCTTGAGATTAAGAGAGCTTTAAATGGGGATTTGAGGGGTCATTTGGACTCCGATTTCAGTGTTCTTGATATGTATAGACACGTGGGAGGATAAGGATTCCGTTGATGTAATTTTTATCAAGTTTCGAGATGTGGGCCTGGAGGTCGGGTTTTGGTAATTTCGAGATTTTTGGTATTAGTTGATTGTTTTCGCTTGGGCTTCGTTCCCTTAGCATATTTTGACGCCGTGATTCTGATTTTGGATAGATTCAACGCGAGTGGAGGCCGATTCGAGGGGAAAAGGCATCGCGGAGTAGTATTTTCACCGGTTTGAGGTAAGTAACCATTGTAAATCTGGAAGTGAGGGTACAAACCCTGGTACTTGACTTATTTTGATAAATGCGGTGACGCACATGCTAGGTGACGGGCGTGTGGGTGTGCACCGGTAGGGATTGTGACTTGGTTCGTCCCGTAGCGACTATAATGCCGCGTATTTGATTTGGAACCTTATGATATTCCGTACTTTAGCTATTTATACTATATTATGGGCTATATGACGTGTTTGGGGCCTTGTGTCGACCTATTGAGACCCTTAGGGGCATTTTTACTATTTTTCCTCACTTTACTTGTTGAAAGCATATCCTCAGTCATCTTTTACCTGTTTAAATTTTTTAAACTGGTTTTATTACTCCACTTCTAAATGTGAGGACTGTTTGAGCTGAGTTCCCTAATTTCTATTATTGTGCCCGAGAGGCTGTGAGGTTAATGACTGAGAGAGGTAAAGAATCCAATAATGAGGATATTATATGTATATATTATGGATCGGGCTACAGGCCGCAGCAAAGCTTAAATGGATCGGGCTGCACACCGTAGCGATATATATATTGGATCGGGTTGCATGGCGCAATGATATATATATTGGATCAGGCTGCGCGCCGCAGCGATATGACGATTAGGCTGTAGGAGCCCCTCTGGAGTCTGTACACCCCCAGTGAGTGTAGTCAACTATAAATTATGGATCGGGCTGCACGCCGTAGCGGTTACTATAATTTCTATTACTATGAGATATTAATGAGCCTGAGTGCTGAGGGTGAGTATTGAGTGACGAGAGTTGAGTCACGAGTGACTGAGAGGCTGCCCGAGAAGCCATATTCTGAGTGATACCTTGCCCGAGGGGCCCAGTTATGATATTTTTTTCTGATTTCACTCTTCTTTAAAATAAGCCTCTATTTGAAAACTTACTAAGTATATGATTTCAATATTTTAACTGAAATTTGATGATTTTACGACGAAACTAGTTTTAAAATGTGAATTTGACCTGTTATCCTGTTGTTTTCTCCAGTTATATGATTTTTAACTGCTCATCACTGCATTCAGACCTTATTTATTTTAGTTCTTACTGGGTTGGCGTACTCACGTTACTCCCTGCACCTTGTGTGCAGATCCAGGTGCCCGAGCGGTAAAGTAAGGGTCCTCAGCATTGTCAGAGTTGTCGGAGACTGCAAGGTAGCTGCATGGCATCCGCAACCCTGCTTTCTTCCTCCTATCCTTGTTTTTCCCGCATTTTAGACTTGTTATATACTAGACAGTCAGACTTGTATATTTAGAGGCTCTAGACTCGTGACACCATATTGTGGGGGCTGTGTAGTTTCCTGTTATTTGACTTTCACATATTTTCTGTTATTTCAAACGTTTATAATGGAATTTGGTATTTAAAACCTGTGTTAGAAAATGGCTTATTGTTAAAGGAAAAAGGGTTGTGATTCATTGATTGGTTGGCTTGCCTAGTAATGTGATAGGCACCATCACGACTGGTATTTGGGGTCGTGACAAATCCAAAACATGAGACGGATTGCCAATATACTTCATAAAGCATAGAAACATGAAATACCGGATGCACACTCGATAAGCTGGGTGGAAAAGCAAGCTCATAAGCCACCCCCAATCCTCCGAAGCACCTCAAAGGTCCCAATGAACCGATGACTAAATTTACCCTTCTTCTCAAATCTCATAATGCTTTTCATAGGCGAAACCGTCAGTAGAAGCTTCTCCCCAACCATGTAGGACACATCACGAACCTTACTGTCAGCATAACTCTTTTGTCTCGACTGCGCTGTATGAAGTCGCTCCTGAATCACTTTCACCTTGTCTAAAGCATCCTGCACTAAGTCTGTACCCAAAATCCTAGCCTCGCCGGGCTCAAACCAACCAACTAGAGATCTACACCGTCTCCCATAAATAAAGCCTCATATGGAGCCATCTGAATACTCGACTGGTAATTGTTGTTGTAAGCAAACTCTTCGAGCGGTAGAAACTGATCCCATGACCCTCCAAAAATAATGACACAAGCGCGCAACCTGTCCTCCGATATCTGAATAGTGCGGTCGGACTGCCCGTCCGTCTGAGGTTAAAAAGTTGTGCTCAACTCAACTTGAGTACCCAACTCTCGCTGCACGGCTCTCTAAAACTACGAAGTAAACTAAGTACCCTTATCTGAAATGATGGAAACTGGGACACCATGAAAGCGAACAATCTCTCGGATATAAATCTCTGCTAACCGCTCCGAAGAATAGGTAGTACATAGAGGAATGAAGTGCACAGACTTGTTCAGTCGATCCACAATCACCCAAATAGCATCGAACTTCTTCAAAGTCCGTGGGAGTCCAACTACAAAATCCATGGTGGTCCGCTCCCACTTCCACTCTGGAATATCTATCTGCTGAAGTAAGCCAGCTGGTCTCTGATGCTCATATTTCACCTGCTGACAATTGAGACACTAAGCTACAAATTCCATAATATCTTTCTTCATTCTTCTCCACCAGTAATGCTGCCTCAAATCCTGATACATCTTCGCGGCACCCGGATGGATGAAATACCGCGAGCTATAGGCCTCTACCAAGATCAACTCCTAAAGCCCATCTACATTGGGCACACATATCTGGCCCTGCATCCTCAATGCCATCATCACCAATAGTCACATCTCTGGCATCGACGTGCTGAACTTTGTCCTTAAGAACAAGCAAATGAGGATCATCATATTGACACTCTCTGATGCGATCAAATAAGGAAGACCGAGAAATCACATAAGCCAACACCCGACTGGGCTCTGAAATATCCAACCTCACGAACCGATTGTTCAAGTCCTGAACATCAACTGCAAGATGTCTCTCCCCAACAGGAATATACGCCAAACTCCCCATACTCACCGCCTTCCTACTCAAGGCATCGGCCACCATATTGGCCTTCCCCGGATGGTACAAAATAGTAATATCATAGTCCTTTACCAGCTCCAACCATCTCCGTTGCCTCAAATCCATGTCGTGATGGCGCTTATCGTGATACTAGGCCATCCACTTATTTCCAAATACTCCATATTTCAAATAAAACTTAAGTAAATCATAATTAGCATGATTTGCAGTTCATTATCTTAATCACAAAATTACAACACAGATGTCAACATGAAAGAGTCACTAAGCAGTGCCATGGAATGATCAGGGCCGCATTTCTCATGGTGCACGCCCACACGCCTGTCATTTGGCGTTGCGTCACCTCAATAGTAATCATAGAACACACAGTTCGGGGTTTCGAACCCTCAGAACCAAGTTTGGAAGTGTTACTTACCTAAAGCCAAGCTAAACTCTAGCCCGTGACGCCCTTGCCTCTACCACGGCCTCGACCGCGTCCTCGGCCTCTAGCGGCCCCAACTGGTGGTAAACCATCCTGACCGGTAGCACGTGTCCTCACCATCTGTGAGAGAATAGAATAACAGAAGTTTAGTTACCAGAGTTAACAGATCCGCACAACAAGAATTCAAGAATGTGAAATTTTTCCTAAAGGTTCTGCAACCTCCCGAGGATAAGTATAGATGCCTCCGTATCGATCTGTGACTCTACTAAACCTGCTCATGACCCGTGAGACCTATGTAACCTAGGTGTTAATACCAACATATCAACATATCATATAACATCATTCAAACTTGTTCCAACCTTCGAAACGCTCAAAACAACATCAAAACACCAAATTAATATCGGATTCAAGCCTAAGAACTCCAAAAACTCACAAATTCCGCTTTCGATCAAAAAGCCTATCAAACCTCGTCCGAATGACATGAAATTTTGCACACACATTACAAATGACACAACGGACCTACTCCAACTTCCGGAATTCCATTCCGACCCTTATATCAAAATCTCCCCGATCAAACGGAAAACGCAAAAATTCCAATTTCGTCAATTTAAGCCTAAATCTACTCCGGACCTTCAAAACACATTCTAATCACGTTTCTAAGTCCCAAATAACCTCCCGAAGCTATCCGAATCATAAAACCACGTTCTGAGATCATTTACTCACAAGTCAACTTTCGGTTGACTTTTCCAATAAAAAGGCCAACTTAAGAGACCAAACGTCTCATTTCTCTACCAAACCACTCCGAACCCAAACTAACCAATACGATAACACATAATACAGATGAACAACACATAAAGAAGCAGAAATGGGGGAAACTGAGCGGTAACTCATGAAACGACCGGCCGGGTCGTTACATCCTCCCCCTCTTAAACAAACATTCGTCCTCGAACGAGTCAAGAAACATACCTGAAGTCTCAAATAGGTGAGGATATCTACTTCACATCTCCAGCTCGGTCTCCCAGGTAGCCTCCTCCATGGGCCGACCTCTCCACTGCACTTTCACTAAAGTTGTATCCTTTGACCTCAACTTTCAAACCTGACGCTCCAAAATAGCTACTAACTCCACATCATTAGTAAAATCATCATATAACTGAACCGTTCTGAAATAAAAAACATGAGACGGATTGCCAATATACTTCCAGAGCATAAGAACATGAAATACCGAATGCACACTCGATAAGCTGGGGGCAAAGCATGCTCATAAGCCACCTCCCCAATACTCCGAAGCACATCAAAAGGCCTAATGAACCGAGGATTCAATTTACCCTTCTTCCCAAATCTCATAACGTCTTTCATAGGCAAAACCTTCAGTAGAACCTTCTCCCCAACCATGTAGGACACATCACGAACTTTCCTATCAGCATAACTCTTTTGTCTCGACTGCGCTGTATGAAGCCGCTCCTGAATCACCTTCACCTTGTCTAAAGCATCTTGCACTAAGTCTGTACCCCAAAAGCCTAGCCTCGCCGGGCTCAAACCAATCAACTGGAGATCTACACCGTCTCCCCATATAAAGCCTCATATGGAGCCATATGAATACTCGACTGGTAACTATTGTTGTAAGCAAACTCTTCGAGCGGTAGAAACTGATCTCATAGCCCTCCAAAATCAATGACACAAGCGCGCAACATGTCCTCCAATATCTGAATAGTGTTCTCGGACTGCCCGTCCGTCTGAGGGTAAAAAGTTGTGCTCAACTCAACCTGAGTACCCCACTCTCGCTGCACGACTCTCCAAAACTGCGAAGTAAACTAAGTACCTAAATGATGGAAACTGTGACACCATGCAAGTGAACAATTTCTCGGATATAAATCCCTGCTAATCACTCTGAAGAATAGGTAGTACACATAGGAATGAAGTGCGCGGACTTGGTCAGCCGATCCACAATCACCCAAATAACATCGAACTTCTTCAAAGTCCGTAGGAATCCAACTACAAAATCTATGGTGATCCGCCCTCACTTCCACTCTGGAATATCTATCTGCTGAAGCAAGCCACTCGGTCTCTGATGCTCATATTTCACCTGCTGAAAATTGGGATACCAAGCTACAAATTTCACAATATCTTTCTTCATTCTTCTCCACCAATAATGCTGTCTCAAATCCTGATACATCTCCGCGGCACCCGGATGGATGGAATACCGCGAGCTATAGGCCTCCTCCAAGATCAACTCCCGAAGCCCATTCATATTGGGCACGCATATCTGGCCATGCATCCTCAATATCCCATCATCACCAATAGTCACACTACTAGAAAAATGCAAATTTTCCAGGGAAATTTCCCACAGATATATTATCAATGGCAGTTCCCACTGAAATGTAAAAAATTCCACTGGGAAATGGAAAAGATTTCTTTTACCTTTTTTTTAAAAACATTCCCACAGACTATAGGTGGGAACTAGTTGGCGCAAAAAAGCGGGTAATTTGTTTCCCACTAAATCAGTAGGAATATCATTAAAAATAAAATTATTAAAATCTACCCAGTGAAACGGTGGGAACCTAAGATAAAAAATTATTTTAATATTCCCACTGATGCAGTGGGAAGCTCAAAATTTCGAATTTTTACTATTGGTCCAAAAACCTGCGAGCTTAAAAATTATTTCACCAAAAAAATTAAATTTGTATAAGACAATTCCCACAACCTTATCCAGTGAATCAGTGGGAAAGTATTTTTTATTATACATTAGGTATACCCTTTATTTTTCATCTCTTTCTTTCTCAATATTCTTCGCCGATCAGCACACCTAATTCCCCCATTTTCGCCGATGAGCTACTAAGTTCATGCAAAATTGGTAAGCTCCCCCTCCCCCGCTCTCTCTATCTCTCTCTATCTCTCTCTCTCTCTCTACCGCTCCCCCCTTTCTTTAATTTCTCCCTTTTCTGATTTTACAAAACCTAGGGTTCCAATTTAAGTTGGTCATTTCTCATACTTATTTTCTGAACCTAGGGTTCTTGATTTAGCTCTTAATTAGGCTTTGCATAATGGATAAGAGAAGCTTATGATAAGCTTTATACAACCTGTAGACGTCAATCCCTTTCTTTGCATGTGAAATCTCCCGTAGTGTAATTTCAGGTACCGTCTTTCTCAGTTTCTTTCTCACTGGTTGTCTCATTGTTATCTCTCTGAACTACTTCATCTCTCTATTTTGGATTTTTTGTTCCGACACATCTTAACCACTTTTTATTTTTATCTTTGTGGGACGGGTGAATTTCTTGAATATGATGCTATATACTTGATTAAGCAAAACTATAACTTAAAATATGATGTGTTGTCTCATTTGCTTCCAAAAGATATGAATTACTAATCTGATCTGGCTATGTTGGTGTATTTACTTATGCATCCAGTTTATAAGTTTGTACATGGAAAAGTTGCTTTTCTATCCTTAAATTTTAGAAAATGGATGAAAATCTCATGATCCTTGTACAAAAAATAGCTACTATTCATAATATTGTGGCTCTTCAAATGATTGAGTAGTTTCCCATTCTTCTTAATTAATCAAGCTGCAAGTTTTAAAGAAGACTGTTTAGTCTATGTATAAACAGTATATTGTCAATCATGATCAAAGGTGAAGTGATACTTTTTTAGCCTAACTCTGAAATTAGGCATGCTATCTTCATCATTCTGAAATTTTAATGGGTAGCAGGCGCAAGAGCCTTCTCAAGTAGCTGAAACATGTTATGCATCCACTATCCCCATATTGGATTTAGCATACTTCTCAAAGCTCTTTCTAATTAAAGAGGATGAAAGCAACAGTCTTAATGAAGGATAATCATCCTAATCTAGCTACTTAAACAAGGTTTATTTACAAAAGAAAGGAGTTAATAGCTTTGCTCATGGTAAAGAGGATTGCATATATCTCGTCCCCACCAATCACTTCTCCATTAAGACGGATTATTTCACCCCTCAAGTTCTTCAAGAACATGTATAATAATCTCTACTGCCTAAGGGTGTATTTGGTATGAAGGAAAACATTTTCTCATAGAAATCAATGGAATTCTGCTGCTTTAATTAAGTTTGTACGTGGAAAAGTTGCTTTTTTATCCTTGTGCATTAATAGCCATTTCTCCAAACAGTTTTCATGGAATATATGCTTACAAGTTTCTGGCCTTTTTAAGTGACCAGGAAGTGAAGATACAAAAGTGTGAAAGAAGACAAAATCAGGTTATAAGTCTTGAGGTAACTTCATTTGTTAATCTCTAAGTTGGTTTCAGTTGTTAAATGTAAGTTAAGTTGTTAAATTGCTAGAACAACTACATGAATTTATATTGCTTTTACCTTGATAAAAAATACTTTATTGTGAATATTATATCTATCCTTCAAGTTTAAATTTATTTATGGATGATAACCAATGTGTTAGAATCTTGGTTTGACTTTTTAAACTGATTCCAAGAACTTAATAGGAGCATTTCTATGAAAAAGTACTTTTCATTCATAGTAACTTGATCTAGAACCATAGTCTTTTCTTAACTGATAAAAAGACGAATAAAAGTTAGTTCTTTAATGTATACTATTCATAATTAATTGTAAACTAAGTGTATTCTTTAAGGTATACTATTCAAGATTAATTGTAAACTAACTTGAAACAAATAAATCGTTCTAAGTCTATTCATTTGTTTGTGTGTATTTGTGTACTGGATGGAATGTGAACATCGTAGATAGATGTACGATAGGAATCAGCCTAATCATTGTGGATTAAAGGAAGAATTTTTTGAAGGTATTAAAGGATTTATTGCTCATGCAAAAACGCTTCCTGAATTTCGTAACGAAGGAACAATTAGGTGTCCTTGTGTGAAATACAAGTGTACAAAGTTGTTGCAACCGGAAAATGTTAAAGTTCATATTTATAGCAAGGGGTTTAGGGAAAATTATTATGTGTGGACTGTTCATGGAGAGAACTATTGTAGTGTTGGTGATGTTCGTTTTCAAAATCTGGTTAGTGGTGAGAGAAGTACACAAATGGAGAATAATGTTGAGAATTCTCGATTACATGAAATGGTGTCAGTTGCTTTTGGTTTTTACCCAGGGGTTCAATCCCAACAAAATGTTGTTGAGCCTCCTAATGATGAGGCAAAACACTTCTATGAATCATTAGAGTCGGCTAGTTGTCCACTCTATAAAGACTCAATGCACTCTGAGTTATCTGTTGTAGTTAGATTATTGACTATTAAATCATATTGGAATATTTTTCAAGTGGGCATGAATGCTATAATTGGGCTCATGTGTGAAGTTAATCCGAGCATTAACTTACCTAATAATTACTATAAAGCAAAGAAATTGGTTTCCAAGTTAGGACTTTCCTCAACAAAAATTGATTGTTGTGAAAATGGTTGTATGTTACATTATAAAGATGATGCGGCTCTAGAAGCGTGCAAATTTTGTGGACTGTCTCGTTTTAAGGAAGTCACAAATGCCAAAGGTAATAAAGTTGCAGTTAAGAAGATGCATTATTTACCAATTATACCTAGATTAAAGAGGATGTATGCATCAATGAGTTCTGCTCCTCATATGAGATGACACCATGAAAATAGAAGGTCGCCTGGTGTTTTGTGTCATCCTTTGGATGGAGAAGCGTGGAAGCATTTTGATAGGATGTTTCCAGACTTCGCTAATAAACCAAAAAATGTTAGGTTGGGTTTGTGTGTAGATGGATTCACTCCATTTTCTGTCTCTGCTGCACCATATTCATGTTGGCCTGTCTTTGTTACGCTATATAATCTTCCACCTGAAATGTGTATGAAAAGTCCGTATTTGTTCCTAACTTGCATAGTTTCGGGTCCAAGTAATCCAAAAGGTTTAATTGATGTATATTTGCAGCCGTTGATTGATGATCTAAAATTATTGTGGCATGAAGGTGTTGAAACATACGACATATCAACTAAGCAAAACTTTAGATTGCGTGCTGCTTTGATGTGGACTATTAATGATTTTTCTGCGTATGGAATGTTGTATGGGTGGTCGACTACTGGAAAGTCTTGCCCCTACTGTATGGAAGATACAAAATCATTCACTTTGAGACATGGAGGTAAAAACACATGGTTTGACTGTCACCGGCGGTTCTTGCCAATGGATCATGAATTCAGGAGAAATATTAGTGCGTTTATGAAGAATCAAACAGATTATGATGAGCCACCACCAACCTTATCAGGTGAGGAAATTTGGGAGAGGGTTAAATATCTACCTAAGGTAATGGAGTCTTCATCTGCTAGAATACCTGGTTATGGCATTGAGCATAATTGGACAAAACAAAGCATATTTTGGGAGTTACCTTATTGGAAGCATAATCTTCTTCGACATAATTTGGATGTCATGCATATTGAAAAGAATTTTTTTGATAACCTATTTAATACTGTTATGGATGACAAGAACAAGACAAAAGATAACTTGAAGGCCAGGATGGATTTACAGGAATACTGCAGGCGAAGAGAATTAGAACTAAAAGAAGTAAATAACAGGCTAGTGAAGCCTAAGGCAAGTTATACATACACTTTGGATGATAAACAAAAGATTTGTGACTGGGTTAGGAATTTGAAGATGCCCGATGGGTATGCATCAAACTTATCCAGGTGTGTTGACATAAAAGAAGGAAAGTTGACGTATATAAAAAGCCACGATTGTCACATTTTCTTGGAATCATTAATTCCTATTGCATTTAGCTCATTGCCTGAGAGAATATGGAAACCCATCACAGAGATAAGCTTGTTTTTTAAGGACTTATGTTCTAACACATTAAGGGATGAGAACCTAATTTTCATGGAATGTAATATCCCTTTAATCATAAATAAACTAGGGAAAATTTTTCCATGTGGTTTCTTCAATGTAATGGAACATCTCCCAATTCACCTTGCACAAGAGGCACGACTTGGAGGACCGGTTCAATGTATATAAATGTATCCCTTCGAGAGGTAATGACCATTAACTATTTTCTCTTTATGTATTTTGGTATAAAGAATTCCTATCTAAAAGTGTGCTATGCAGGATTATTGGCAAATGTAAACAGACCGTGAAACAAAAGGCCAAGATTGAGGGATCAATATGTGAAGCGTATCTAGTTAGAGAAACCTCTCATTTTTGTTCGTATTATTTTGAGAATCATGTTCCATGTTTGAGAAATAGGCCGAATCGGCATGATGAAGGCGATAATGATCCTTTGGAACCTCCTATATCCATATTCAATCAATTGGGTAGAGGTCCGAGAAAAAGTCAAAAAGAAGTTGGACTGATAAGGAAAAAAATCGGCTACAACACATGTATTACTGAATTGCCCCGAAGTTCAATAAATTTACAAGTAAGTTTGGAATTATATTATTGACCTATGTGCATAATCTATTCTTCTTTTAACTAATAAACATTGTAAAATGTCTGACAGTTACTTTGTGAGTTAGTTCATCCATGCTAATGTTTATCCTAGATTTTCAGAGTGGTTTAGAGACTACGTAAGTATTAATTAATATGTAACAAAATTTTCATTATTTACACACTATATGATTTTCTAACTTTTCAATTTTCTTCAACTCTATATAGGTTCAAAATCCAAAAAATGGTATATGCGATCCTTTTTTGCGTGATATAGCTTAGGGACCTACCCCACAAGTCAAAATCATATCTACGTATTTTGTCAATGGATACAAGTTTCATACGGAAGAATGATCTAAGAATAAAAAAATCATTAATAGCAGGGTATGGTTAAAGGTGGTGATGGTGACCAAGATGGAGATATTGATTATTATGGTGTGCTCCAGGATATTTTAGAAATAAAGTATGTTGGTTGACCAAAGAAAAGGTTGGTACTTTTTCGATGCAAGTGGTTTGATCCCACACCAAATAGAGGTACAAAGGTACACCCACAATACAAAATAGTATAAGTTAAGCACACGAAGGAGTACCAAAGCTACGATTCATTTGTTATAGCACAAAATGTGAAGCAAGTGTATTACGCTTCTTATCCGTCAACGTGTAAAAATAAGAATGAATGGTGGGTAGTTATTAAAACTAAGACAGTTGAAAGAGTGGAAGTTGATGATTCACTAGTTGTAGCGTACCAAAATGATATATCAAGTGTTCAACAAACTGTGGATAATGAATTAGAATATGAGCTGCATAGTGAAGGCATATACGAAGAAGTTGATCTGTTAGTTGAACAAAATTATGGAATTGGGACATTTATGGCCAATGCGGAGGAAGATTCAGGTGATGAAAATGAATTCATTGAGGAGGAAGAATTTTCCGATGAAATTGAAACAAGCGAGGAGGATGAAACTGATGATGAAAATGTAGCAAGCGATGACGATGGAATGGAAGATGGAAATGAAACAAGCGATGATGATAATGTGACGACCCGACCCGTCGTCTCATGAGTTACTACCCCGTTCTTCCCATTTTCTGCTTCCTTATGTTTCATTATCGGTATTGGGTGCGTTAGAATTTATTTGGAGTAATTTTGATAAGACACGAGATACTTAGTCTCTTTTAAGAAGGCTTAAGTTGGAAAAGTCAATCGGATGTTGACTTATGAGTTAGAGGGCTCGGAATTGAATTTCGATGATTCGGTTAGCTCTGGGTGATGATTTGAGCGCTATTACTGTTACAACCCATATCCACATGTGTTAGTTCATTCCATATATTAGTTAACATAAATCCAAGAAGGAATTATCTTTGAGATGATAAAAAGCCAATCCTATTGGTCTTAAGTGATACAAGAGTGTATAAGGGTGATTAACAAGTATTAGAAGTTAAATGAACCAAGGATGTTGTAACTCGTATTTTCAAGTAATCTAGCGATGCTTAATACACTCAAGAGTTAATTTATTAAGGTATTTTAATCATATAATATCCGTATCATAAGTCTTGAAGTCAAACGAGTTATGAAACAAAAGTCGACAAAAGTTGTCGCAACTTAGGTTCATAATTTTACTTAATCATTAGGTCAAATGTTTCTAATCTTTTCTCCTAATTTACAAGGAATTACGAGGTGATCTACCAACCAAATTAAAGATCTATGAGTCTAGTTTTCAACTCATTAAACCGTTCATCGATACGATCTCGGAGTAGAGATATATTTGCATTTTCGCGAGACTACGCCAAGCACCTCTCTATGGGGCCCACTAAGGCGGTTTAAGATATTTGGACCTATATAGGATGCCTCCAACCCGTTTTAAGTCATTTCTTCTCACTATTTTCAGACCTTAGAACCCTAGGAACATCCTCTCAAGGTTCTCTCAAGATTCATGACCCAAAAAAGGGGCAAACAACACAAATCAAGTGTCGGGAATTCCGTGGCGCTAGTAAGTCTCTTGTTCTTCTTGTTTTTGCTCATTTTTGTGTCGTTCCAGCTCGTGTGGGAGGTTGTTTTAAAGGGTTTATGTTCTGTAAATACTCCCTCATGTTCTTAATATCAATCCTAGGTGATTTCAAGCCTTCTAAAGTGATTCTAGTGCCGAAAAACACTAATTGATCACTAGTTTCGCTTTTTTGTTGTTGTGGCAGCATTGGAGGGATATTTCATGGAAATTTAAGGTCAAATTGGAGTTGTTATTTCTGTATAAAGGTAAGAAACCTCTTAGTCTATATATATTTAAGATTATCCAAGTTGCGGCTAAGCCATTGAAGCTAGAACTTGTGAAATATATATCGAAAGGCTTGGTAGTAATGTTATTGTTTTGTGGACTATTTTGCGTTGCTGTTGGGCTACGTATTTTACTACTATTTTGTGGAGTTTTGGAGGAGGAAGGGTGTGGAGAAACACCATATATATGTAGGGTTATGGGCTGATAGTTATTCGTAACATTTCCAGGTTGTTTGACACATCTACGGTGGTCGTCGTATGTATGGAATGATTAGGCTGTGTGTGGACTATTTTGGGAGGCTCAATATGTTTATTATTGATGTTGTTTGGGCTGTTTGGTGACTGTTTTGAATGGTGTAAGGTCATATATATAGGGGAGGTGCTGTCCGTTTCATCGTAAAATAGGTTGTGGTCGATACATAATAGTTATGACGCTTAAATGATAACGATAGTATCGTTTCTCTTATTGTAGACTAAGGAGTTTTGACAATTGTATAGCTTGAGATTGGGGCAGTATATATAAGGTATGTGAGGCTATCCCTTTCCTTCTTTTGCACGACTCTGATTGTACATAATGTAATGAACGAGCTTCCAAGATACTCTACTCTTAGAAGCTAGCAGTACTTACATTGTTTTCCCTCTTATGGAACGATTGATGTTAATGTTGCTTCTCTTATTCTTATGTTATCATGTTGTTGGTACTTCCTGATTCTTGTAAGGTTCATAGTGAAGAGTTAGTCCTAATAACGTGTACAGAGGATACCGACCTTACGTCACTCCGAAAGGTTTAGAATGTGATTCCATGAGTCGAGCATGCATTATATATATGTATCTATTTTACTCTACCGAGCCACACTATAGTTGGCCGGGTACGGCACCTATTGTGCAACCACTGATCAGTTGGGTTTTACCGAGCTCCACGTGGCCGGGTACGATTCTACCGAGCCTTATGATGGCCGGGTACATTTTTTTTACCGAGCCTATTATGGCCGGGTACGATATGATGATGATGATGCCCACAGAGGCGAATGTTTTAAGGGTTTATGTATTTATACATATGTATCATGCATTTCATGTAAGTAGCCCTCAGAGGTACTAAGATGATACAGGTTGTATATTCTCTATCCTTGCTTACATTACTGATCGTATTTATGGTTCCCTGCCTTACATACTCAGTACTTTATTCGTATTGACGTCCTTTTATTTGTGGACGCTGCATGTCGTGCTGCAGGTCCTGATAGACAGGCAGGTGCAGCTTCCCCACCACAGTAGGCTGTTTAGTTCAGCGGTGATTGGCGAGATCCCTTCTCCGGACTTGCCTTGGTTTTGGTATGCATTTTTGTTATAGACATTATGGGTATGTCGGGGCCCTGTTCCAGTTATGTTGCAGCACTTATGTTCCTTTAGAGGCTCATAGACAGGTGTCGACTCATGTATAGTTTGGTATGCCTTGTCGGCTAGTTTTTGTTGTATAGTCTTTCATAGTAGTGTGATAGCTCATACCTTATATGTAGTTTCTTGATTGTCTGGTCATCCCCTGCTATGTATGTTCATGCCGTCATATTTTATTGCTGGTTGTCCATGATCCAGGTCTACCATTTATATTGATCTCATCAGCCCTAAAAGATAATAATGAAGGTTAGATGAAATGTACGTTGGTGCTCGGCAAGTGTGGTCGGGTGCTAGTCATGGCCCTCCAGTTTGGGTCGTGACAGGAGTGCAATCGGAAGTAATTTTGGAGGTCCGGTGAAGAAGTTAGCCTATTTTGGCGAAGTTAGAATTTCGGCGATTTCCGGTTGATAAATGAAATTTTGATCCGAGAGTCAGAATGGAGTTCCGAGAATTTATGTAGCTTCGTTATGTCATTTTGGACTTGTGTGCAAAATTTGAAGTCAATCGGACGTGATTTGATAGGTTTCAGCATTGGAAATAGAAGTTGAAAATTCTAAAGTTCATAAAACTTGGATTGGAGGTTGATTCATGATTTTAGCGTTGTTTGATGTGATTTGAGGCCTCGATCAAGTCCGTAATGTATTTTGGGATTGGTTGGTATTATTGGTCGGGGTCCCGGGGGCCTCGGGTGTGTTTCGGATGCCCAACAGGTCATTTTTGGAAGATTTTTGCCGTTTTGAGCATAAATGTAATGATCTAAAGGTTCATTTTTAGTTCTAGAGATCCAAATTTGATTTCTAGACTTCCAGAATTTAAATCATGAATTATAGGACTGATCTGAAATTTTTGGTTTAATTTCATCAAGTCGCGATTGGGTTTTTGACGTGAAATGTGAGTTAATTGTTTAACGAGCGAAATGGGTATTGAACTGGGCAAACGAGCTCTGAATTGAGTTTATATTAAAGGGTTGTGTTTGTATTATTATTTGTGACTCATAGGAACGAGAATCGCCTAATTCCGAGTTCGTATGATGGAGTTAGAGCCATTTTAGTGAAAAATGGTTGTGCTGCAAATTTCTTAAAAGCTGTTGTATTTTCTGCAGCAGTGAACAGTACCCGCGCGTGAACAGTGACCTCACGCGGGTGAACAATAACCTGTGAACAGTGCCGTGTACAGTAACACCTGAACAGTAACCCGTGAACAGTACCGGACAGAATGTTAAGTTCGGGAGATTTTTCCATTTTTGACGATTTGGAGCTCGAAATTTGGGCAATTTTGAGCGAAATATCACGGGAAATCTTAAGGTAAGTCACTTGTGATCATTTCTACTCCATAATATTGAATTATCATCGAATAATCCGACTAGATTACATGTTTTTGAGGAGTAAATTGAGGATTTAGGCTTAGGGATTTGAAAATAAGATTCGAAGATTTGAGGGGTCATTTGAACTCCGATTTTGGTAAATTTTATATGTACAGACTCGTGGCGAGACAAGGAATCCGTTGATGTGACTTTCGTAATTTTTCGAGAAGTGAGCCCGGGGCTCGGGTTTTGCCAACTTCGTGATTTTTAGTGTTTTTCGAGTATTTTCGATTGGGTATTGTTCCCTTAGCATATTGTGATGTATTCGCTCTGATTTTGGTTAGATTCGATGCGCGTGGAGGCCGATTTGAGGGGCAAAGGCGTCGCAAGCTATAGATTTTACCGGTTCGAGGTGAATAATGATTTTAAATGATGCACTGAGGGTTTGAAACCCCGGATTGCACAACATACTGCTATGTTGAGATGAGCCACGCGTTGTATGACGAGCGCGGGGTCATTTACTATTGGGGATTGTGACTTGGTCCATCCCAGTTGATATTTTTACCATGTAATTGATAAAGATTTATTATTTTTCACTATGATTGGGGCTTATTGCCATATTTGGGTTTCGTGCCAATTATCTGAAATCTTTTATGAATTTACATCACTATTTTCCTCACGAATTGAAATATTATTTGAACTCAGTCCAATTGAATTATATTATTTTGTGAACTCAGCTACATTTATACTTAACTCGAGATTTAATGATATTTATAATGCTGTTGAGCTGAGCACTATTGTTTTACTGATGCCCAAGAGACTATGATTATTTTCTGGACTGATTGAGGCCGAGGGCCATACTTGAGGATATGTTGAGTGATGTGAGGAGGCTTTCAGGCCTCGAGTGTTATATGAGGAGGCTTTCAGGCCTCGAGTGTTATATGAGGAGGCTTTCAGGCCTCGTGTGTGATGTGTGAAGGCTTTCATGCCTATTGATATTGCGCTTGGGCTGTAGGAGCCCCTCCAGAGTCTGTACACACCCCCAGTGAGCGCAGAGTACCCAGGTGAGTTGGGAGTGGGCCCGAGAGGCCGTTGCTTGTGTGTGGTGAGTTGGGAGTGAACCCGAGGGGCTGATGTTGTGTGCTGCTGAGTTGGGAGTGAGCCCGAGGGGCTAATGTTGTGTGCTGGTGAGTTGGAATGATCCCGAGGGGCTGATACTATACTGAGATTTACATATTGAGCACGAGGGGCAAGCTTTTGATTTATCCTTACTGTGGAAATTAATTGGCTTCACTGTTTTAAAAGAAGAATTATCTGATACTCACTGTTTTACTATATAACTGATTTTACTGCTTAGGATAGCGCTATATTGTGCCGTTATGAGATTTTATATTTTCAGTCGTTATTTATTTTTATTACTCACTAGGTCGGAGTACTCACATTACTCCCTACACCATGTGTGCAGATACAGGCATAGCTGAGTTTGCTCCTGAGCGTTGATTCTTTCCAGACCAGGCAGTGACTAGGAGTAACGAGGTAGCTGTTGGCGTCCGCAGTCCCGTTTTCTCCCTTATCTTTGTTATTTATGATAATTCCAGACTTTGTAAAATATTAGTAAACTCTGTAGTAGCTCATGACTCATGACACCCCGATTTCGGGCTGAGTTGGGATGGTTTTCCTTGTTCTATCACGTTTATTTCGCATTTAAGATTATATTGCCCATGATTTAGACTTATTCCTGCTAAGTAATTATAAAGAGATGTACTGTTTTGTTGATTGCCTGGCCTTGTCCTCACAAGATGCGCCATCATGACCGGGTTGGGATTTTGGGTCGTGACAGATAATTGACATGTTTGATTTTTCTAGCTTATGTAGTAATTATGCTTTTAAATTTGTTGCTAAGAGAATTAACAAGCTATTTTTTTTCTTATGCTTGTATTATTCAAATAGTTGCTGGAGGTAAATCAAAGAAGAAGAAACAAGTTTCACGTAACTTAGGTCGTCTCCCTACCTCTCCACCATCGGTACATTCTGGTCCGCATGTGTCTCCACCTACATGCCCGTCTTCAGTTCCACCTCCCTTATGCTCTATACCACACCTAGGGTATACTGCTCCGTCTTCTGCCCCTTACTATCATCATATGTCTTCCCAAGACATAAATGTGACGTTTTCATCTAGACCTGCTTGCCCATCTATGCCTACACCTAGACCTGCCATACCCCTATCATCTACTCCAGTCATTCCATACCATGGCATTCAATTGTCATCGTCTCGCGTTATTCTTTCATCATCTTCCCCTAGCATACCCTCTTATTCTACGCCTAACATGCCCACATCTTCTAGTCGGCCTCCAAAGTATCCTTTCATGCATTTATTTGAATCTATACATGCTCAGGATCCTCCAAATATTGGAGTAGATAGCCTTCTGACGTCCCCATGCATTGATAGTGATTCAGTTACACAACCTCCTATACATGCTCAGGATCCTCCAAATGTTGGAAGGTTAGATGATCTCGGGAGGTTGATTATCGTTCCCGATAAAGCTGGGTAAGTATTATTTGTTTATTTTTTAATTAATTATAAATCTGGTTTCTAACGTGTTTAATTTAGTGCAGGTTTCATCCTTGTACTCAAGCTACAAAAGTTGTAGTTGAATCAATGTGTTCATTTTATCATGGACCTTGGAGGTTCTGGTCAGATGTTCCATGGAACATTAAGGACATGATGTTTGATGAATTTAGGATAAAATAAGTTATTTCATTTTTCAACTTATATTTAACCAATCTAACAAATTAACTATTTGCAAATGAAGTGTGTTTGGCCAGTTGAACGTGAGGTAGAGGTACAAGGCATTTGTTTTAAGAAATGTGCTGATAGGTTGACTGATATGCTTCGAGAAGCTCGAAATAAGAAAGAAAAGCCAGGTTGGATTACTGAGGATATATGCATTAAACTAACTGAGTATTGGGCCTCTGAGGAATTTAAAAAGAAAAGTGAATTGGCAAAGGCAACCTGTTTGTCCGACAAAGGTGGCTCCATGCATACGGGAGGTTCAATAAGTATTGGGGATCATCGAAGAAGATTGCTATGTGTTTATTATACTAGTCTAGTCCTGTGTTTATACAATTAAGTTACTTATAAGGTAATTACTATAAGTTCTTTTGTGCTTCTCCATGTACCAACCACCAAACAAAGTGTATGACTTTGTCTGCTTACATAATCTTGATTGTAAATTAACTTTCTAAATTTTCTGTAGTATGAAAGATAATGTTCACCTGTATACATTGAGAATGCAACCACCCCAATGATGGAGTCCCTCATAGTAAACATCATATTAGCATGCGTGATACTATGCTTCTCATGTCCTTCCAATATCCATCAATTTTGTGTTTTGAGTAAAAAGTTTCAAGTAGGGATAAAGCAACAATTTGATATCTTTTACACAAGAGAAGGAAATATTTTAGTCCATATCTCAAATTATAGACCTCACATTATTCTTAAGGAAAGTGCATCTGGTATGAGGTATCACTTTTCTTCTAAGTCAACAACATCCATAGGAAGGTCTTCCAAATTTATCAATCAGAGAGTTTGAGAGAGAACTCAGCTTGATTATTCCATCAAGCCAAATAACTAGTGTACATACTCTAAGAAAGAAAAGAGAATCAAGCTATACTTTATTTACAAGATCCTACGAGATTCTAACAACACACATATCCGTGTTTGCACCTAAAATTCTTAACAAAATGATATGATGAGACAAAAGGAAACTACTACCAAGAAGCAAAAAGATATGAATGAAATGGGAGGATATGCTGTGTCGTCTGGTTTATCGATTCTGTTGTTTAGGTGGGCTTCTAAGAGTTTGCTCCATATTACATGGTTAGAAAAGACTTGCCTGAAAGAAAATAATATGTAGTACTAAAAATCAAAGAATAAGATAATAATAATAATAATAATAATAATAATAATAATAATAATAATAATAATAATAATAATAATAATAATAATAATAATAATAATAATAATAAAGAGAAAACTATGGCACTTGTCAATATTATTTTTCGCAATTTTCTCAAGTTGAAGGCAGTTGATGCGGAAACTGTCATAAGCTTGCATTCTGCAATAAGGAAGTTTGTACTTTGTAATCATATTTCCTTTACTTGTTTCTAAAGAAAATGATATCTAGGTTGCGGATGTTATGGAAAGGAGATGATACCATTGAGGTTCCGAATTTTGGGGATGTAGACTACCATTACTATTGTTGCTGATTAGGGATGGCAAATGGGCTGGTTGGGCTGAATTTTGGCGGGTCAAGATAGGTTAGGTCAATAAATGGGTCATTGCCCAACCCAGCCCAAAGTGTACTTGGGCTAAGATGGGTTGGGTCAAGATGGGCTAAATAATGGGTCATAACCCAACCCGCCCAATTTGACCCATGTTTTAGAATCATGTTCATCTTGCATAAAAAAAACCTTTTACCTTAAAATGTGTAAGTCTAAAAAAATATATAGGGATGGCAAATGGGCGGGTTGGGCTGAATTTGGGCGGGTCAAGATGAGTTAGGTCAATAAATAGGTCATTGCCCAACCCAGCCCAAAGTGGACTTGGGCTAAGATGGGTTGGGTCAAGATGTGCTAAACAATGGGTCATAACCCAACCCGCTCAACTTGACCCATGTTTTAAGGGAGGAGGTGGGTGGTGCAAAAAAAAAAACAGAAAATTGAAAATACAAAAAAAAAAGTTAAATTTTTTTTTGAGGGGGGGCTGGGTGGGTGGATGGTGCAGAAAAACAAAAGAACATAAAATTAAAAATACAAAAGAAAAAGTAAAATTGGGGCAACTAAATAAATTTCTATATAAGTTGAGTTGAGATACCTTTTGTTTTGGGTGAGTTTCATGGGTTGTATTTGGGCTGTTTAATGGGTTAGAATGGGCTATAAAATATAATGGGTTAACTTGGGCTCAACCCAAATCAACCCATGAGCTAAAATATTTGTAACCCAACCCATTAATCTCTAGGCGGGTTGGGCAGTTAGATGGGTTTGGGCTCAAATTGCCACCTACTATCGATAATACAAGCTTCCCAGTTTTGAAACTTGTTGATATTAAAACTAGTATAAGTAGGAGGAAGAGTAGTTAAAGAAAGTGACTTTATACGTGCCAACGGGGATGTAGTGAGAAGAGAATTCGACATGGGTGAAAGGTTACAATTGAACTGATGATCAGATACCATATCATGAGCAAAATTCTTATTATTGAAGAGAATATTAGTATTGGGAGTGTAATTATTCAAGTGCTGAAAAGAGAGATAATTAGCAAAATCAGGAGACTTGCAATTTGTGGTGAAGAATTCATGAGTTGGCGGGGCAATATTATTGGTCTCAATAAGTGGATAGCGGTCCATAATTGTCATTGAAGATGGCTTTGGCTTTTCTATTGAAAATCCATTTTCATGAGCAGCCTCAACAAAATTGAGCTAATCATTATTTGAGCTTTCAGAAACTTTGTCAGTATTCTTATTATTACTATTTGTCGATGCTTTCTCTTCATTTTCAACCTCTTAAAGTGGCTTGTGTGTATTTGGATAAATATCTCTTTGTCTTAGCTTTTTCTTAATAGAAGAATTCCGCAGATTCTTACTTTCATTATTGTGAGCACGTGATTTTTGCTTCACAAAAACTACTCCAAAAGAAAACAAAAATAAAACAAAATTCTCTTGGTGTACAATTTTTAGGTTTTGCGTGGCATTTTTGGATAATTGTTTGTGTTTTTGTCCTTAAATGTTTACTTTGTTTGTAGTTAATTGAAAAAATACAAAAAAAAAATACATGTTGCATATCTAGGATTTAATTATGCATTTAAGAATTAATTAAACCATTAATTGGCTCTAAAAGGAAAATCATAAAAATATGCGTTTTATTCTATTTGTTGTCATTGTGTGATTTTATTTTAAGGTCTTAATTTGTGTGTTAATTGTTGTAAGTGTTAATTAATATTTGTGTAGTTTTATTTTTGATTTTACAATTTAATTAGGAATTGTGTTTAAATTAAAAAATTAAAGAAGAAAAAGGAAAAGAGTTCAAAAATGAAAAAAAATCGAACTGGGCCAGTTTTTAAAAAGAGAAGTCATGCCCAAAGGTTGAACCCCCTACCTGGCCCAAGTCTGTCAACCCAAAGACCACCAAACGACGTAGTATAGGGCAAGAGCTACGTCGTTATGATGGTGCCCGTCCAGTTAATCTCAAAAGACAACCAAACGACGCCATATTGGCATTTTCCATCTGGACCGTTGATCAAATAGATCTAACGGTCCAGTTCAGTTCTTTCATTAAACCAAACGACGCCGTGTGATTGTATTTAATCGGGTCCATTCATTGCTTTTGATCTAATGGCTCCTAGGCCTTCCTCATGACCCGACCCACTCCCGCCTGAGACCGACCCAATCCCCACTCAACCAAAACGGCACCGTTCCCTTAAGTAAAGAGATCCTGGCCATCAATCTCACCTGATCCAACGGCCAGGATCCATCCCTCCCCTTCGTATATAAGCCCTCAATCTCACCCCACACCCCAAACCAAACACCCCCCCTCGTCTTCCTGTTCATCATCGTCTCAGAGACGAAACCCCCCAAACTCTAGCCGCCCTAGCTCCCCTTCGCCTGAAACCCGGCGGCAACAACGCCGCCGGCCACCACCCTAACACCCTAAGACCATCTGTCCACCCGAAAGAGGTATTTAAGAATACTTCGATTAAAGTCCGTTCGACCTCAAAGAGGTCAAGTCCGGTTCGAGACTAGGTCATTTTTGTTTTTAAGATTCAGAGGTATTTTTCCTTTCCTTCTTTCTGTTCATATATTCCATGTGTACCCCGTTGCCTATTTTAGTAGTTTGTGTGATTTTTCTATTTTTCTTTTAATTAATTCTGTTTCATCTTCAATAGACCTTTTTATTTGGTCCAAATCTGTCATTTGTTTATGTTTGCTGTAATTATTATGTGTGTAATCGATTATTAAGTTGCGTCGATTAGTTAGTTTCCAGTTAATCCATGATTCTGTCAATAACACTGAAATTACCCGAATTGCCTATTTCTTTGTTGCTGATTTGTTCAGTGTCAGTTGTAATACGTAATCGACTAATTAAGCTTCGTTGATTAGGTCGTTCGTATAGTTTGAATCATCCGGCATTCTGTTGTTTATAGTTTTCAAATTGTTAGTTATCCGATTAATTCAGATTCTGTTTTGATTAGGAGCATTGTTCTGAATCCCTGGAACCTTTATATTTGATGTATTTTCTGCCTTAAAGTACTAGCTGAGTTGGTTGTAGCTGTAATCAAATCAGTTTTGGTTAATTGTTAGTTAAACAGATTTCAAAATTAAGATTTTAATACAGTTGAATAGTTGTATTAGGAGGCAGTAATATTAAGGGGTTTTTAGGGCTAATTTAGGAATGAAATAGTTAGGATTATATTTTAATATTAGTGCTTTGTTAGTGGAATATTAATTAATACACTAATGGGGAACAAAAGGGAATGGGGGCTGATAATAAGGAAATGATTGCCTTAGTGGGATTTAAAGTGAAAAAGTCAGATTTTAGTGGAAATTCTGATTTGAATAAAAGAGGGGGTCGGGCAGACTTGTATAAAAAGTGTTGGAGGGGAGTTAAAAAAGGGACTTTTAAAAAACCTTGAGGAGAAGGAGAGAGAATTGCAGAAAGAAAACTAAGAAAAAAGAGAGGAAAAGGGAATCTGGGAGGAGATCTTGGGTTTTGAATCAGTTTGAAGAGAGAGTTTAAGGGCAAAAGATACTATTCCATTGAGTCCTAGGCAGAATATAGGTTCCAAACACTGGTTTTTGTCCTTTTGATTGTTAAATCTATTTGGCAGTCCATTGATTCTGCTTCTGACTTTATCCGAACTCAGTTTGTTCAATTACTGGGTGTTTGTGTTGTTATTGGTATTGCTGGAATTCTGCTGGTCTGCTTAAATCTGTTGCTGGTTTATTTCTATTGGTCATTGCTGGTTATTGTTGTTGTTGTCTGCTACTGATCTATTAATCCTCACCTTCTTCTTCTATTCTATTATCAGGTACATTACTTTGAATCACCTCGACGTTTGATTATTAAAGTCGAAATAAAATGGACAGAAGATTTCTGTATTTAATTATAGAATAATTGTATTTTAGTTAGATATTAGCTATGTGTTTCCAGTTATATGAAGGGTAGAGGCATGTTGTATTAAGACTATTCTTGTAAGATCATTGATTAACAGCTAGATAGGGCATAATGTTAGATTACGGACCTAAGATCCTTAACATGACGTGAATATATGTTAATACAATATGCCTGTTTAATTTGAGCAGAATTGTTAGATTGTTGAACTATTGGACGTATTTCCGTAGGAATTGCATAGTTATCAGTTTCAGTTTTGTTAATTCATATGTTTAAAATAATGTAGCTTCGGAATAACATCCAACTCTAAATTGGTAATTAGTTAATGTGGTGATCGATTTAATTGGTTGGTAAAATCTAGCTTTGAACTCACGAATATAGGAATAGAAGTAACTTGAAGTTTGTGATTTTTTTTTCTTAGTAATAAAGATCCATAAGTATTAGGCAAATATAATTGGTTAGTAATTTCGTATAATCCGTAGGTTTGATATATTTGAAGCGCGATTCAATATAGTAAGGCTAAGAACACTAATCCCATAGGTTATTTAAATTAATGATCAAGCTTAAGCAAACTTTCGTAATTATTAGTAATTAAGGTTGGCTTAGTTTCAAGTATTTGAAAATAATTAGTTCCATCGGTTCATTTCATCTAATAAGGTGGGTTTAAATTAGTTATAGGATAATTAGTTTCTTTTTTTTTTGAAAATACATTGTTTGTCAATTCCGTCTTTATTTATAATTTCAATTTCAGTAGTATTGGCTTATAGAATAGGGTATGAAATAATCTTCTTTTACGCAAGTTTGATTGTAATTTTCCGGTTGCGTTTTGCTTTAATCCGATAAATAAGTGATGGCCTTTTCAAGCATGTAATTAACTAGGATTTTTCTCTTTTATTTTAGAGACAAACTAAAAATAGAAAATGTAGTCACTTTAGGATTGTCCTTAAAATAAAGGAGGTGTGCCTCGCCCCAGTAAATCACAAATTGCGGGGCCCTCAATAACCGGATAGACTTTGGAGTTGGCCGTCTAGTGAATTTTCATGGCCTCTTCCCAAAAATAACGATACTATAGTCTCTTTAGGATGCGCCTTAATTAATCTTACCTTCCTAAACTCGGATGTGCATTTATGCAACCCAAATCCAAATCTCGACAGAGTCGAAATGTGCCAACGATCACGTGTACACTGGTTGTGATGTGGTTCGAGATGCATTTCCACAACGCTGCAATTCCCCATAAAATAATAACAATAATAATAAAATTGATAAAAGCGGTTCAAAGTTAAAATTCGTATATAAGTTCTTAATTGTTAAAAATCAGATAAATAAGCCGAATATAACAGTTGAGCGACCGTGCTAGAACCACGAAACTCGGGAATGCCTAACACTTTCTCCCGGGTTAACAGAATTCCTTATCCGGATTTCTGGTTCGCGGACTGTTAAACAGAGTCAATCTTTTCCTCGATTCGGGATTCAACCGGTGACTTGGGACACCATACATCTCCCAAGTGGTGACTCTGAATAAAATAAACAAATATCGTTTCGATTGTTCTTTAATTGGAAAAACTCCTTTGTACCCCCGCGGGTGACGGAAAAAGGAGGTGTGACAGCTCTGGCGACTCTGCTGGGGACTGTAACCCAGAATCTCTGGTTCCAGGTTCAAAATTCGAGCTTGGATAAATTGTTATATTCGGTTATTATCTGTTTTTTACATGTTTGGGCCTAATGTGCTAAATGCTGCTTTTGCCTCTTTGATATTATCTGAACTATGTATAAACTGTGTCGAAACCCTTCTCTTCTTACCTTCGGGGATGTGCTTGCTAGTCGAGACTCCCTATTCTGTTAGTGTCAATACTTGAAATAAGAAAGAGGCCAGACAAGTTACTAAGCCGGATGGCCTTTTAGTTCCCGGTACATAGCCCCCTACTCGACTCGAGTTGTCCACTCGGGTACACAGTCTAGAATAAATACGCAGGTTATGAACCTAGAATAACTCAGTTTCATGTCGGATCCCTAGTAGGAACGTTTGTTTGCATCACGTGCATTTGACTTTGGAGGCTCAACGCAGGGGTTGGGTCTGTCTAGGACAGGTGTACCGAAAAATGAAAATGACCATCCTGATGCATCTTACTTACTTCTACTTATGCATTTATTTGCTTCGGACTGGCATGCTGACTGGCTTGTGAATATTTTGAGGAAAGAGAAATATAGGCACGAGGGTTAATCACTTGTTTTGAAAATGGTGTCGAAACTCTGCCAAATTTTTTAGAAGATGGAAGGAAAAGCCAAAAAGAGCAAAATAGTTTTATTTGCCAATAAAATAGAGTTTTCTTTTTTTTTTTCAAAAGAGTTTGTTTTATCGGCCCGAACTACGCCAGTTTGATTCTCACAGAGTGTGAGATACGTAGGCAACCCTCATCGGGTTCAACCTCCCCTTTTGCAAAAAACAATAGTCAAAAAATGTCAATTTTTGATTGTCAACATACATAAGTCGGGTGATGCCATTTTTTTGCAAGAATAGCCGAATGTTCCTGAAAGGGACGCCGGAAGGCTAACTTTGCATAAACAGCCACTTTTGATCATCCTTTAGAGTTTTGGTCGGTTGACCCTCACAGCCTCAAAATCTTCATTTTCGAAGTGCTGGAAGGCCGTGTTCGGAACCAGATCTTCCTTTTAATCTCGAGAAAATAATATATATAGCCAACTGGTTGAGTCAAATAAATTTTATTTTTGCTTAATCACCCTAATAAATGTGCAGAATGAGCACAAGTCAGACTTTGTACGTAACAATTGTGAACAAGATCCCTTTGGAGTTGCACATGTGGTGGGATGACTTGGGCGAGTCAGGACGCGACACAATCAATCTATACTTGGGAGGCCTCCCTGGGTTGCTGAAGATTAATCCTAGAGGGGATATCATAAAGGCCTTGGTCGCATTCTGGGACCCGACTCACAATGTATTTCGCTTCTCGGATTTTGAACTTACCCCAACATTGGAAGAAATAGTCGGGTACATCGGGAGCCCCAAAATTCGTTTGAGACACCAGTACCTGATCGCTCCAAGGGCCGTAGCTGTACACAAGTTCCTAGACTCTCTGAAAATAAGTAGGGGGGTCCACAATCCAGACTTGGCAGCTGGTTTTTGTACTTTGCGGTTTATATACAACAGGTATGGCCACATAGGGGGTTCAACAAGACGGAAAACAAAATCTGTAGCAAAGGAAACCGCCTTAAGTGGGAAGAACATAGGTGTTTTGCGTTCATGATAGCCTTTCTGGGACTCCTGGTGTTTCCTAGAAAAGACGGGAACATTGACATATGAGTATCCGGGGTTGTCAGCACTTTACTCACTCAGGCCAACAGCACCCTCGCACCCATGATAGTAGCTGAAATCTTCCGCGCTCTCACAACTTGCAAAGCCGGGGGAAATTTCTTTGAGGGGTGCAATGTGTTGCTGCAGATGTGGATGATCGAACACCTATGTCGTCGTCCTCAATTTATGAGTTATGGGTCGACAGAGAAAACATGCATAGAAGAATTTTCCACAAGGATTGACGGAATCAGCTTACCAGAGGGGGTCACGGAATGGATAGCCCGCCTCCGTTCTATTACTGCGGGCCAAATAGAATGGACATTTGGATGGTTGCCTACAAATGAAATCATATATATGCCCGCCACGGGACCCCATTTCCTTTTGATGGGACTCCGTAGTATTCAACCCTATGCCCCGTATCGAGTCTTGAGATAGCTGGGGAGATGCCAAATAGTTCTGAAAGATGAAGATCTTAGTGGCCAAGTAGTCGAGATCGGGCCCAGTGGACAGTTTCCTGAAGCAACCGTCCGACAAATTTGGAGCGAGTGTCAATACCTAACAACCAATACATGTGTACGTGATCGGTCCAAGGGTGAAGTTTTGCCAGGATACCTTGCTTGATTTAGGAAAGAAATCGAGTTTGGGAGACCGGCCAAAAGGCCCCATCTCCAAGAGTTCGTCCAGGCGTCACAAGAACAATGGGATTGGTTGGATAAAGAAGAGAGCTACAGGGCAGAAATAGGCATGCTGAAACAACAGATTAAGGATCTGAAATTTGAGAACAAAGTGCAGGTTGCTGCCGATGAAGGAGAAAAGAACAAATTAGCCCGGGAAAGTGAGATCCTCAAAGCTCAAATCCGGAAGATGAAAATGGATGCCGACAACCAACGGAGAAACCGGTCCGATAAAAGGCTGATAGCAAGATTAAGGAATCAGGTCATTGAAAGCCGAAAAGACTTGAAAATATCCAAGGCTAGCATAGCAAGAATGCGGTCCAGATGGGCAAAGGGTGCAGCAGCGCGGAAAAAGCACCTATGGCAAGTGAGAAGGGATTATGAAGGGAGCATTGCAATATTAAGAGAAACAAATTCCACTCTCAGAGATCGGGTCTTTAAACAAGCCCGAGATGCTAGGATGGACAGGGAGCGCTGCTATGATTCAATAGCCCGAATGGAAGAACAAATGGAGAGGTTCCAAGATCAGCTCATTGACAATACTCAAGTATTGGGACTAAAGAATCAACGAATAGAACAGCTGTGTATGGAAAGGGATAGAATCAGGGGTAGGATCGATGAGATTGGGCGCTACATTACCACGAAGTGCCTAACATGTGAAGAAATGCCCCGTGATACCCTTTTTGCCTCCGTCAGGGGTTATGTCCACCGGATCATGGAGGAATTAAAAAGCTTGCAAAGAGGCCTGGCCCCAAAGCCCGCGGAAAGGCCGAACGATGCCTCGCGGGCACCAAAATTCAAGGCTTTAATGTATCCCTAGTTCAAGTCTGCACTTGTTTGTTTTTAAAAAAGTCTATTATTTACCCCTCTGTTCTTTTTCATATCAAACAATGTTAATAGTGTGGAGTCTGTATTTCGCTTGTTTGTTTTTCTTCAAATGCGTAGCTTGTAATAACATATTTTGGTAATAAAATGCAAAATTGCGTCTTTATTTTTACTTATGGCAGAACTACGCTCGGTCTGATTCATGCGGGGACATGATACGTAGGCAATCCACATAAGATTCGACCATCACTAAGAAGAAAAAAGGGGGAAAAGGCAAAATGAATAAAAGAAAGAACATAAGCCGGAATGACGCATGCAGTCAAAGCAAAAACATGTTAGAAATGGTTAACTGCCTAGGAACATTGCATTCCTCAATGTGAAATTACAATATGTGTTAAACTCTAATGCTAACAAGTTTGTTGTTATTATCAGAGAAAGAGATTTCAAAACAGTTAGCTCGTTAGAATGTTCTGGCAGATTACCATTACCACACAAGATCAGAAGGGTCAATTCCGGAAAGTATGTCTGGTTCGGACAAAAGTGTTGAGGAGGAAAATACAGAGATACAAATGATGAAGGAGGAAGTAGACAAGTTGAGACAAGAGATAGTTGGGATGCACCTAGCCTGGGCTAAGGGGCAAACACCACCAATACTTCCCCCTACTCCTACCCTTTCACCAGCTCGGACTCCGGAACACCCTTCCACTGGTCCATCAACGAGTTTCCCCATTTCCCAATACTATCAAGGGGAAACTTCCCATAATCCCCAACCTTCACCACCCAAACAAAATCCTCCTCCACCAGTTGTTCCTGTTTTCGTGTCACCTCCACCCGCCGCATTGCAAAAATTACCCGATGAACCAGTGTTTCAGGTTCACGACAATCAATACTATCCTCCTGAACTCACCTTCAAAGCAACCGAGCCATACACTTACACCCCTCACCTTCAGCTCCCGACAGAAACTGAGAGGCCAGCTAAGAATCCGGAGCAGGACGAAGTGCTCCGTAAAGTGAAAAGCCTGGAGCAATCCTTCAGGAATATGCATGGATTGGGCATCCAAGTCAGTGTGTCTTATAAAGACCTGTGTCCCTTCCCCGATGTTCAATTGTCGGTAGGTTTTAAGATGCCAAAATTTGATCTATATGAGGGACATGGTGATCCCATAGCGCATCTACGAAGTTTCTGCAGTAAGATGAGAGGGGCACGTGGAAAAGATGAATTGCTGATAGCTTATTTCGGTCAAAGTTTAAGCGGGTCTGCATTAGAATGGTACACGAGGCAGGATCCTAGCAGGTGGTATACCTGGGACGATCTAGAACAAGCGTTTGCAGGTCATTTCCAGTATAACCTTGAGATCGTCCCCAACCGTCTTACACTATTAAAACTTGAGAAAAAGCCTGGAGAGAGCTTCAGGGAATTCGGATTCCGTTGGAGAGAACAAGCGGCAAGAGTCGATCCGCCAATGAGGGAAGGTGAAATGGTGGACTACTTCTTACAAACGTTGGAGTCAACTTACTTTGGTCACCTGGTGATGTCAGTTGGTAAATCTTTCAATGAAGTAGTAAAAATGGGCGGCATGGTTGAAGATGGACTCAGATCCAACAAAATAATGAGTTATTCGGCGATCAAGGCCACAACTCAAGCTATCCAAAACGGCACGGGAGGTGCGCTCGGGAAAAAGAAGTGAGAGGAGGTCGCAACAGTCGAAGCAGGTACTTGGTCCAGATCAAGAGGTCCAGCCCCTCGCTACCAAACCAGACCCCATTACCCAAATTATCCACACAATCCATACAACCCTCCACAACCTTATTATCCACCACAAGAGCCCCATTTCTCCGTCCATCATGCCCAAACTTACACCCAGCCTCCGGCTTGTCCGTAATGGCGTGCGCCGGCTCCCCAACATACATATCCACCTCCACAAAACACATATCCCCCTCCACAAAACACATATCCACCACCAAGGGCCTACAGGAATCCTTCAGGACCAAGCTTCCACGGAAAATCAGGCTTTCAGAAACGAAAGGATGCAGAAGCCGAGAACATTCACTCCGTTGGGAGAAACCTATACTACTCTGTTTCACAAGTTGAGGCAGATAGGCTTATTAAGTCCTGTTGAACCCAAATTGCCAAATCCCCTTCCCAGAAATCTGGACCATTCAGTAAGCTGTGAATATTGTTCGGGGGCTCCCGGGCATGATACTGAGAAGTGTTGGAAGTTGAAGACTGCCATACAAGATCTTATTGACACAAATAGGATCGAGGTTCAGGCATCAGAGGCACCCAACATCAATGAAAACCCGTTACCAGTACACCATGAGGCCCAAATGATCGAACTAGTGCACGAAGGAGGGAAACTTAAAACACCCTCACAAACGGTAATGATGATTCGTGCCAGTCCGAATGAAAATTCGACCAGTGGAAAGGCAGTGGTACAATTGGGAAAGGTAGATGACAAGCCATTTGTGGTAGTGGGGAAAGGTTCGTTTGTTGCTGCGAAGAAGCCAGAGTCAGTCAGGGCAGTGCTGCAGGGAGTATCAAGCAAACCAGTGTTGGTGGTGAAGGGGGTCCACGTAGAACCAATTGTTATCAGGCCAGTCATGAAGTTGCCGATAACAAGTGAGAAATCTATGACGTGGAGCTACAGTCAAGTGACAGTGATGCATAAGGGGAAGGAGGTTGTGGAAGAAGTATGCGAGGCTCAGGGGTTAACTCGTTCCGGAAGGTGTTTTGTTCCCGCAGAATTGAGAAGGGTCAATCCTGTAACAATAAAGAAGTCAGTGACAGAGGAAGAAGCAGAAGAGTTTTTGAAGAAGATGAAGGCACGGGATTACTCAATCATAGATCTGTTAAGGAAGACCCCAGCCCAGATTTTGTTGATATCCTTATTAATCCATTCAAACGATCATTTTCAGGCCTTAATGAAAATTCTGAACGAAGCCCATGTCCCGGACAAGCTCTCAGTGAACCATTTGGAGAAAATAGTGCACAAGATCTTCGAAGTAAACCTAGTGACATTCTCTGATAATGAGTTACCGGTAGAGGGTACAGAACACAATAGGGCACTCTACTTGACGGTAAAATGCGAAGACTCGGTGGTCACTCGAGTACTAATTGATAATGGGTCAAGTGCCAATATTTGTCCTTTGGCCACTCTGAACAAACTAAAGGTTGCTGAAGATAGAATCCACAAGAACAACGTATGCGTCCGAGGTTTTGATGGGGGCGGTACTGACACAGTGGGTGATATCGTACTGGAATTAACCATTGGTCCAATCGAGTTCACCATGGAATTTCAAGTGATAGATGTGGCGGTGTCGTATAATCTTCTGTTGGGACGACCCTGGAATCCACGCAGCCAAAGCAGTGCCTTCCACACTGCATCAAATGGTCAAATTTGAATGGGATAGACAAGAGATTTTGGTACACGGGGATGACGGTACACATGCCGTCAGTGATGCTATTGTGCCCTTCAGAGAAACCGACGATGACAAGGGCCCATGGGTTTATCAGGTTTTTGACGCAGTCTCAGTAGACAAAATTCCTGAGGGAGGGGGCCTTCCACTTCCCAGAATCACAGCTGCAACCTTCATGATAGCCTCAGAGATGTTGAACAGCGGGTTTGTACCAGGAAAAGGTCTGGGGATTGATCTGCAGGGAATGGTCCAGCCAGTTTCTTTGCCCAAGAACCTGGATACTTTTGGGTTGGGATTCAAACATACCGCAGCAGATGTAAAGCGGTCCCGCAAGTTGAAGAAAAGAGTCTGGGTCCTTCCTAAGCCAATCTCACGCCTGTCCAAATCATTTGTCAAAGCAGGGTGAAGAAAGTTGCCAGTCGCGGAAGTTCTCGGACCCCTGATCAGGCCAAAGGGAGATTTGAATGAGGGCTTTGAAAGAATGTTCACTAATGTCAACACAATAGAAGCTGAAGAGGGTTCTAGTAAGGCAGACATACAATTTGTAGGGCCTAGGGCCAATGTCAACAATTGGACAGCTACTTCTCTTCCTACTTGGAGGGAGTCCTGGTAGTTGGCTCTGATTTTCCTTTTTGTTTTCTGGATTATTCCAGGGTTGTAATCTAGATTCCTTTTTATTTCTATTATTGCTCAACAAAGTGTGAAATCTTGTTATCCCATAATTCAATAAAATGAAAAGTTTCTTCTTCATTCCTTATTTTATTTTATTTTTAATTTTTGTCCTTTCTTTTCTTTTTTCTGAACAGTTCTTTTCATATTGGTCTTAATGACATGGCATGCACAACGGATCTTCAACCTAGTCTAAAAGATCAATCTGATTCCGAACTAACCATACAAGAGGTCGATTATGATAATAAATCAGAATACGATGAGGATGAAGCCTTCAAAGAAATAAACAGAGAGCTAAGCCAGTTTGAAGAAAAATCCAGGCCCAACTTAAATGACACAGAAGCCATCAATTTAAGGGATGCAGGCGATATCAGAGAAACTAAAATAAGCATCCACATTGCACCAAATATCAGGGAAGAATTGATCAAAACACTTATTGAGTTCAAAGATGTTTTTGCATGGTCATATGATGACATGCCGGGGTTAAGCACGGATTTAGTAGTTCATAAATTGCCTACCGACCCGGCATGCCCTCCCGTCAAACAGAAGTTGAGGAAGTTCAAAACGAATATGAGTGGGAAGATTAAAGAGGAAGTAACCAAGCAGCTGCAAGCAAAGGTTATTCGTGTCACTCGATATCCTGATTGGTTGGCTAATGTGGTGTCAGTGCCAAAGAAAGATGGGAAGATCAGGGTGTGTATCGATTACCGCAATCTGAACAGGGCAAGCCCAAAGGACAACTTTCCTTTACCCAACATCCATATCTTGATCGACAATTGTGCCGGACGTGAGATCGGATCTTTTGTAGATTGCGATGCTGGGTATCATCAGATTCTGATGGATGAAGAAGATGCGGAAAAGACGGCATTCATTACGCCATGGGGAACTTATTGCTACCGGGTAATGCCATTTGGTTTGAAAAATGTTGGGGCAACATATATGAGAGCGATGACCACTGTGTTTCATGACATGATCCACAAAGAAATCGAGGTGTACGTGGACGATGTGATCATAAAATCCAAGCATCAGGAAAACCACGTAGCAGACCTAAGGAAGTTTTTTCAAAGACTTCGAAGGTATGATATTAAGCTCAACCCGGCCAAATGTGTATATGGAGTTCCATTTGGAAAGTTGTTGGGATTCATCGTCAGTCGGCGAGGTATTGAACTGGACCCGTCAAAGATCAAATATCCAAGATTTGCCGCCATCGAAGAACAAGACAGAAGTAATGAGTCTGTTGGGAAGGTTGAATTACATCAGCAGATTTATTGCTCAACTCATAGAAACTTGTGAACCCATCTTTCGGCTACTGAAGAAAGATGCTGCGGTAGAATGGACGGCAGAATGTCAGGAGGCATTTGACCAGATCAAGGGATATTTATCAAATCCACCTGTGTTGGTTCCACCTGAATCAGGGAGACCGTTAATTCTTTATCTAACGGTCCTGGAGAATTCGTTTGGCTGCGTGTTGGGGCAACACGACGTTACAGGAAAGAAGGAGCAAGCCATCTTTTATCTCAGCAAGAAGTTTACAGTATATGAGGTTAAGTACACTCAACTCGAGAAGACACGTTGCGCCCTAACTTGGGTGGCTCAGAAATTGAAGCACTACTTGTCCTCATCTACTACTTATCTCATTTCCCGCTTGGATCCACTAAAGTATATTTTCCAGAAGCCTATGCCCACAGGGAGGTTAGCAAAATGGCAAATATTACTCACGGAATTTGACATCATCTATGTGACGAGGATGGCCATGAAAGCCCAAGCACTGGCCGATCACTTGGCTGAGAATCCTGTTGATGAAGAATACGAGCCGTTAAAGATGTATTTTCCTGACGAGGAAGTAATGCATATAGATGAGTTGGAATTACCTGAGGAACCAGGTTGGAAGCTTTTCTTTGATGGAGCCGCAAATGCGAAGGGAGTTGGAATAGGAGCGTTAGTTATTTCTGAAACAGGACGTCATTATCCTGTTACGGCTCAGCTGCGTTTCTATTGTACCAACAACATGGCTGAGTATGAGGCATGCATTTTGGGTCTGCGACTAGTTGCAGACATGGATGTCCAGGACGTTTTGGTCTTGGGAGACTCGGACCTCTTGGTGCATCAGATTTAGGGTGAATGGGAAACACGGGATTTGAAACTCATACCATATCGACAATGTTTGCACGATCTGAGCAAGTGATTTCGATCAGTGGAATTCAGACACATCCCAAGAGTTCATAATGAGGTTGCCGATGTATTGGCCACTTTATCATTGATGTTACACCACCCAAATAAAATTCATGTTGACCCGTTGCACATTCAGGTTCGTGATCAGCATGCTTATTGCAACATGGTAGAGGAAGAAGTGGATGGCGAACCATGGTTTTATGACGTAAAGGAGTACCTCAGGATGGGGATATACCCGAAGCAGGCCACTGGAGATCAAAAGAGAGCCATTCGACGATTGTCAAGTGGATTCTTCCTCAGTGGATGAGTGTTGTACAAAAGAATCCCAGATTTGGGATTGCTGAGATGTATAGATGCCAGTCAAGCCACGACAATTATGACAGAGGTACATGCTGGAGTTTGTGGGCCACATATGAGCGGATATGTATTGGCAAAGAAGATTCTTCGAGTAGGGTACTATTGGCTCACTATGGAGCGTGATTGTATCAATTTCGTGCGGAAATGCCATCAATGTCAGATACACGGAGATTTGATTCATTATCCGCCGACAGAATTGCATACAATGTCAGCGCCATGGCCATTTGTTACCTGGGGCATGGATGTCATTAGACCTATTGAGCCGGGAGCTACCAACGGTCATAGGTTCATTCTGGTGGCCATCGACTATTTTACTAAGCGGGTTGAAGCTAAAACTTTCAAGTCGGTAACCAAGAAAGCAATGGTGGATTTTGTTCACTCCCATATCATCTGTAGATTTGGGGTCCCAAAAGTGATCATCACTGTCACACCTCCTTTTTCCGCCCCCGCGAGGGTGCATAGGGAGTTTTCTCCAATTAAAGGACAGTCGAAACGGGATTTGTTTGTTTGTTTCAGAGTCGCCACCTGGAAATTTTAAGGCGTCCCAAGTCACCAATTTTAATCCCTGAATCGAGGAGAATATGACTCTGTTTATTATTCTGCGAACCAGAAATCCGGATAAGGAATTCTGTTAACCCGGGAGAAGGTGTTAGGCATTCCCGAGTTCCGTGGTTCTAGCACGGTCGCTCAACTGTTATATTTGGCTTGATTATTTTGATTTGTTAAATACATTTTTATTGCATGATTTTATTATTACCGCTTCTATTTAGATTGTTTATAATTAAAGACCCTTCTTCGAATCGAATCACGCGTACGTGTATTCGTTTTATATATTAATATTTTTTAACGTGAAAATCGTGTCACGCGTACGTATACACAATGATAATATAATTATTATTATTCTTTTTCGAAAATTTTTTATTATATATAAAAAAAAAGACTTAAGTTCGAAATTGTGCTAAAAATAAAATTAAGAACGTTCGTCGCTCTTGTATAATTAAATATTGAACCGCACATCTCGAGTTATATGAAATTAATATTGATATTCTCCGAAGAGCCCCCTTTTTATTAAATGTTCGTTCGAAGTTGCGCGAACGCATAATCCGAATTGCTTTTAGAAATATAATCAGGTTACGCGAACGCATCCCTAATCACGCAAAAGATTCTTAATAGTAGTATAGATTTTCCATAAATGTTTATTGCATCCATCTATTTTTAAATGTAATAATCGTGGAGAATTACCGATTGGGATGCCACCAAATTTCTTGACAAAGAATTCAAAATTTATTAGGCGTTGCTACAAGTCTTATTTTACGCGTATGAATTATATACCTCAAAACTATTCAAATTATAAAGAATTAATGATATGAAAAAGAGACAAACAACATGTAACTAAAAATACTACCATTTTTATCGTGGATACAACATTAACATATCCAAAAATCGAATCGCATATAAAACTGGAAAAAGAATTAATTTGATAAACAAATTAATAGTTTCTGAAGAATTTTTATTATTATATTTAATGCGAATTCTATTTCTACATATCCTTGACATAAAATGTTGCAATTCGTGCTTGTAAATCCCATATCCTTCTCATATACTTGTTTTTTGTCCAAAGTTATAATTGTTTGGTTAATTTGTTTACAAAGATTGAGTTTGAGATAAATAAACCAATTCTTATTCTCTGCCTATGCGACTATTTGCAAACACTTAACTCTATATTTTGTAAAAAAAATCATTGACATTATTTCATATATTAAAAGAAATGAGTTGATCGCGTTCCTAAAATAACTAAGCCATTAGTTATTAAGAAAGAGAACTAATCTACTAATTGATTTAATACTATATTAACCAACTAAAACAAAACTGAAATTTAAACTAATAAAATTTAAATGAGTAGAAGACATCCTTATAATTCCAAACTTCATTTACTTGCCATGTTGAAGCTCTTCACAATATGAGTTTAAAAGATATGTACCTGATATTGGAAGCAAAAGAAAATGAAGATGAAAATCAGCAGCAATAATAACAGTACAATAGCAACAACTGCCCAGCGAACAACCCAGTAACAGACCGGTGGAGTAGTAATCCCAAAAACAAAAGCTTTAAGCTTTAAATGAAACAACAACCATTAATACTAATTTCAAACAAAGAAAGAAAGCAGTAGATTTTTTCGGAATTTTTCTCTCTTCTATTCTCTGTCCGTTTTTTCTCTCTATCTGTGTGTGTATTTTTTCTCGTCTGTATGTGTTCTCTCTCTGTATTTCTCTTTCTTCTCTTGTGTTCAAGACTTCACATATATATAATCCCATCCCATAAATCTTTTAATCAATACTTTTTCTCTACCCAACCCATTATCTTCCCACTCATCCCCATTACATTAAATAAACATATCACACCACCCCATTATATTTTGTCCCCCATGCTTTATTTAAAATAATGCAAGATTCCCCTTTAATTTAAATCTTGTCCCCCCTTTATATTAAATAATCATATCACAACCCACCCCATTACATTTTGTCCCCCATGCTTCAAATAATCAATTTCAAAATGTACAATTCCTAAACTACCCCCTCCGACCTTACTGAAATTACCAAACTACCCCTGAACGTACTACAAATTTACCAAACTACCCATCAGCTATAACACATCAATTAATCAAACTTAACCAAAATATAGACAATATGATCAATTTCTAACAATGTTCAAACAACAATATGAACATGGATGAACATCATAACAACAATATCACATGAACACGATTTTAACAACATTTCAACAACAAGTCACATGAACACGAATTGAACAACAAAGAACAACTATGATTGAACAATATTTTAGCAACAAACAATCCTATTTTCGGATTCAACAAACAACAACAAACAAAATATGAAGATTTCTAAATTCAATCATATTGAACTTAAAAATCAACTCTAACAACATTACAACAAACAATTCTTATATTAAACTTAAAACAAGATTATGAGAACAATTCAAGCAATAATCATAAATGGTAAACAAGAAATCAAACTATACAAAATTCGGATTCAAGATCATCCAAACAAAGTATGAACATGAATGAATCTATTTTAAGACAACAAACATGACGGATTAAACGATTAAAACAATATATTCCTTTAATACAACTAAATTCTTTAAACAAATAACAAGATCGACGAAGAAACAATTATGAACTTAAACTTGAACTTAACAATATTAACAATTTCTAACAATACATAAACACATGAAACAAATTGAAGAAATAGTTGATTAAATTTCAATTTGAATCTAACAAACATCAAACTAACAAATACTTACTTAAACAACAATACAAACATGAAATAAACATGAAAACAACTAATTAAACTTCCATTTTAAAATCTGAAAATTAATTTAACGAAACATATGAACAAACTAAAATTATTTCAACTACGGACAAACAAAACAAACATTGAATCATTTATCGATTTTGAATCCGAAAAACAACGAACAACAAAAAAATATGGACGAAATTTGGAAACATAAACCAACTAACCGATTCGAAACAACGACGAATAAACGAAGAAGATGGAGAGGAAGGAGCAGCAGTCCGCAGCTGAACGCTCATGGCTGCTCGTCGCAGCTCCTCGCAGCTGAACGCTCATGGCTGCCCGTCGCAGCTCGTCGCAGCTGAACACTCATGGCTGCTCGTCGCAGCTGAACGTTCATGGTTGCCCGTCGCAGCTCGTCGCAGCTGAACACTCATAGCTGCTCGTCGCAGCTCGTCGCGGGCAGCAGTTGACGTGTTCGGAACAGGAGCAGCTGGTCGACCATGGCAGCAACTCGACGTGCTCGGAACAGGAACAGCTGGTCGGAGGAAAGGAAGCCGCAACAATGGGGTTTCTCCTTCGTTGGTCGAGGGTTTTTCCGGCGTGATTGGGGTTGGGGTCGCGAAAGAGGTTGTGTCGTTTGGTGGTGTTTGGACGGTGCTTGGGTGGTGTTCGACGAAGGGGGGTGGCTGCTGGGTAGCCATGGCAGCTCACTATTTTGGAGATGGAGAAGAAGAAGACAAGGGGAGGGGGGCGGATAGCTTTCCTTAGTTTTTAGGGTTTTTTCTTCTTTTTTCTTTTGTTTTGTGTCTTTGAAATGCAAGATAGGGGTATTGGGTCTTTTGGGTTATGGAACTGGGTCGACCCAGTTCGAAATGGACTGGGTCGTAGGGAAGATTGGGCCATTTTTTGGGCCTGTGGCTTGAAATTGAAGAAGAGGCCTAATTCCGACTTTCTTTATATTTTCGCTCTCTTTTCTTCTTTTATTTTTTCTAAAACTAAATTATAAAAATACTTAAACTATTATTAAGAACTAAATTAAGTTATAACAGCGCAAATTAACTCCCAATAACAATTAACGCACAATTAAGTATTAATTAAGCATAAAATTGTATATTTGGACATTAAATGCTAAAAATGCAAACGATGCCTATTTTTGTAATTTTTAATTTTTTAAAACAAATTTAATTACTAACAATTGTAGAATTAAATCCTATATGCAAAATGCGACATATTTTTGTATTTTTTATTAATTTAGCAAATAAACATGCACAGATAAATACAAATAATTATTCAAAATATCACAAAACATCACAAAATTGCACACCAAGAAAAATTACTTTATTTTTTGAATTTTTTGGGAGTAATTCTCATATAGGGCAAAAATCACGTGCTTACAGCTGCCCCCTCTTTGCCCGAAGACATGAAGGGTTTTCGTGCAAAGATAAAGCGAGCGATTTTTGCCCATTCGCGTACTCCGTTGAAGCATTTTTTTGAAAAAGATTTGACCGAACCTTTGCTTCAAAGGTTTCCTACATATCCTGGGCTAAACAGGAATCAGGTCAATGTAGTTCGGGAAACTTTGGTAGCTGGGACTACCGTTGGACTGCACTGTTACTGTTGTTGCATGCTATTACTACTGCTTACCGATCTCCTTGTTACAACGTGCTTAAAAGAAAACAAGAAGCTAGGCTAGAGTACAATTTATTTTTGTTGCCTTGCTTCCTTGTCTGCTTGCATTTCTTCCGATACTTTTCTTCTTTTGACACATGCACTTGAGTTTGTGCTGTGACCTCTTGTTGCAACCTTCTGTTTCCCGGTGCCGGGGAATTTTATTGTTTCCTGCTGGGGATTCCTATTGTAACCCTCTGTTTTATTGTCCTCTGACTTGATCTTGAAATGTATGCCTCTGTTATCTGGGTGGGCTCCCAACTTCAATACTTGAAAATTAAAGACTTGAAACGTATGCCTCTCTCTTCAGGCGGGCTCCTGACTTCAACAACAACTTTGAAAATAATTCGTCATTTCTCTCTTCAGGCGGGCTCCTGACTTCAACAACTTTGAAAATAAAATCCTATTCGAGGGCGGATGAACCCGAAATATCCTATTCGAGGGCGGATGAACCCAAATATCCTATTCGAGGGCGGATGAACCCAAAATATCCTATTCGAGGGCGGATGAACCCAAATATCCTATTCGAGGGCGGATGAACCCAAAAATATCCTATTCGAGGGCGGATGAACCCAAATATCCTATTCGAGGGCGGATGAACCCAAAAATATCCTATTCGAGGGCGGATGAACCCAAAATATCCTATTCGAGGGCGGATGAACCCATAATATCCTATGCGAGGGCGGACGAACCCAATATATCCTATTCGAGGGCGGATGAACCCAAAATATCCTATTCGAGGGCGGATGAACCCATAATATCCTATTCGAGGGCGGACGAACCCAATATATCCTATTCGAGGGCGGATGAACCCAACAATATCCTATTCGAGGGCGGATGATCCCATTTTCAAAATCTTGGAATTGTCTTACCTCCGACTGTTTTTCTTCGAATCGTGTTGTCTTGCTATCTCTTAAAACTTGAATTAATTTCCTCGTTCCTCCGAGAAAATTTTCTACAATGGCAGAAAATTTTCTGCCCCAGTTTTGGTGTTTTTCTTTGTTCTCCAGGTGGACGCCTGACTTCTGATATTTCAACTCTTCTTCTTTGTTCTCCAGGTGGATTCCTGATTGCTATTTCAACTGTCCTTCCTTGTTCTCCAGGTGGACGCCTGATTTCTGATAATTCAACTGTTTTCCCTTGTTCTCCAGGTGGGCGCCTGATTTCTTCTTCGATTTTTCATCCTTATTCTCCAGGTGGACGCCTGACTTCTTTTCCAATTTTTCATTTTTTTTATTATTATTATTATCCTAGGAGAAAATTCATCAGACTAGGATTTGATATCTTATCTTAGGAGAAAGATTCATCTGACTAAGATTTTATCTTGGGAGAAAAATTTCATCAGACCAAGATTTTGACTCTAGGAGATAAATCGTCAGACTAGGTCCATTTGTTGTGATCTTAGGAGAAAGATTCATCCGACTAAGATTTTATCTTGGGAGAACAATTTCATCAGACCAAGATTTTGACTCTAGGAGATAAATCGTCAGACTAGGTCCATTTTGTTGTGATCTTAGCAGAAAGATTCATCCGACTAAGATTTTATCTTGGGAGAACAATTTCATCAGACCAAGATTTTGACTCTAGGAGATAAATCGTCAGACTAGGTCCATTTTGTTGTGATCTTAGGAGAAAGATTCATCCGACTAAGATTTTATCTTGGGAGAACAATTTCATCAGACCAAGATTTTGACTCTAGGAGATAAATCGTCAGACTAGGTCCATTTTGTTGTGATCTTAGGAGAAAGATTCATCCGACTAAGATTTTATCTTGGGAGAACAATTTCATCAGACCAAGATTTTGACTCTAGGAGATAAATCGTCAGACTAGGTCCATTTTGTTGTGATCTTAGGAGAAAGATTCATCCGACTAAGATTTTATCTTGGGAGAACAATTTCATCAGACCAAGATTTTGACTCTAGGAGATAAATCGTCAGACTAGGTCCATTTGTTGTGATCTTAGGAGAAAGATTCATCCGACTAAGATTTTATCTTGGGAGAACAATTTCATCAGACCAAGATTTTGACTCTAGGAGATAAATCATCAGACTAGGTCCATTTGTTGTGATCTTAGGAGAAAGATTCATCCGACTAAGATTTTATCTTGGGAGAACAATTTCATCAGACCAAGATTTTGACTCTAGGAGATAAATCGTCAGACTAGGTCCATTTGTTGTGATCTTAGGAGAAAGATTCATCCGACTAAGATTTTATCTTGGGAGAACAATTTCATCAGACCAAGATTTTGACTCTAGGAGATAAATTGTCAGACTAGGTCCATTTTGTTGTGATCTTAGGAGAAAGATTCATCCGACTAAGATTTTATCTTGGGAGAACAATTTCATCAGACCAAGATTTTGACTCTAGGAGATAAATCGTCAGACTAGGTCCATTTTGTTGTGATCTTAGGAGAAAGATTCATCCGACTAAGATTTATCTTGGGAGAACAATTTCATCAGACCAAGATTTTGACTCTAGAAGATAAATCGTCAGACTAGGTCCATTTGTTGTGATCTTAGGAGAAAGATTCATCCGACTAAGATATTATCTTGGGAGAACAATTTCATCAGACCAAGATTTTGACTCTAGGAGATAAATCGTCAGACTAGGTCCATTTTGTTGTGATCTTAGCAGAAAGATTCATCCGACTAAGATTTTATCTTGGGAGAACAATTTCATCAGACCAAGATTTTGACTCTAGGAGATAAATCGTCAGACTAGGTCCATTTTGTTGTGATCTTAGGAGAAAGATTCATCCGACTAAGATTTTATCTTGGGAGAACAATTTCATCAGACCAAGATTTTGACTCTAGGAGATAAATCGTCAGACTAGGTCCATTTTGTTGTGATCTTAGGAGAAAGATTCATCCGACTAAGATTTTATCTTGGGAGAAAAATTTCATCAGACCAAGATTTTGACTCTAGGAGATAAATCGTCAGACTAGGTCCATTTTGTTGTGATCTTAGGAGAAAGATTCATCCGACTAAGATTTTATCTTGGGAGAACAATTTCATCAGACCAAGATTTTGACTCTAGGAGATAAATCGTCAGACTAGGTCCATTTGTTGTGATCTTAGGAGAAAGATTCATCCGACTAAGATTTTATCTTGGGAGAACAATTTCATCAGACCAAGATTTTGACTCTAGGAGATAAATCATCAGACTAGGTCCATTTGTTGTGATCTTAGGAGAAAGATTCATCCGACTAAGATTTTATCTTGGGAGAACAATTTCATCAGACCAAGATTTTGACTCTAGGAGATAAATCGTCAGACTAGGTCCATTTGTTGTGATCTTAGGAGAAAGATTCATCCGACTAAGATTTTATCTTGGGAGAACAATTTCATCAGACCAAGATTTTGACTCTAGGAGATAAATTGTCAGACTAGGTCCATTTTGTTGTGATCTTAGGAGAAAGATTCATCCGACTAAGATTTTATCTTGGGAGAACAATTTCATCAGACCAAGATTTTGACTCTAGGAGATAAATCGTCAGACTAGGTCCATTTTGTTGTGATCTTAGGAGAAAGATTCATCCGACTAAGATTTATCTTGGGAGAACAATTTCATCAGACCAAGATTTTGACTCTAGAAGGAGATAAATCGTCAGACTAGGTCCATTTGTTGTGATCTTAGGAGAAAGATTCATCCGACTAAGATTTTATCTTGGGAGAACAATTTCATCAGACCAAGATTTTGACTCTAGGAGATAAATCGTCAGACTAGGTCCATTTGTTGTGATCTTAGGAGAAAGATTCATCCGACTAAGATTTTATCTTGGGAGAACAATTTCATCAGACCAAGATTTTGACTCTAGGAGATAAATCGTCAGACTAGGTCCATTTTGTTGTGATCTTAGGAGAAAGATTCATCCGACTAAGATTTTATCTTGGGAGAACAATTTCATCAGACCAAGATTTTGACTCTAGGAGATAAATCGTCAGACTGGGTCCATTTGTTGTGATCTTAGGAGAAAGATTCATCCGACTAAGATATTATCTTGGGAAAACAATTTCATCAGACCAAGATTTTGACTCTAGGAGATAAATCGTCAGACTAGGTCCATTTTGTTGTGATCTTAGGAGAAAGATTCATCCGACTAAGATTTTATCTTGGGAGAAAAATTTCATCAGACCAAGATTTTGACTCTAGGAGATAAATCGTCAGACTAGGTCCATTTTGTTGTGATCTTAGGAGAAAGATTCATCCGACTAAGATTTGATATCTTATCGTGGGAGAAAAATTTCATCGGACCAAGATTTTGACTCTAGGAGATAAATCGTCAGACTAGGTCCATTTTGTTGTGATCTTAGGAGAAAGATTCATCCGACTAAGATTTTATCTTGGGAGAAAAATTTCATCAGACCAAGATTTTGACTCTAGGATATAAATCGTCAGACTAGGTCCATTTTGTTGTGATCTTAGGAGAAAGATTCATCCGACTAAGATTTGATATCTTATCGTGGGAGAAAAATTTCATCGGACCAAGATTGTATCGGGAGGTAAATTCATCAGACTAGGACTTTTTATCCTAGGAGAAAAATGTAAAGATCAATGATTTGAGAAACTTACCTTCGTAATTTCTTCTTTTCTTTTCTCCTTCCTTCGTGCTGCTTTGTTCTTGCTTGCTGGGGATAATACCACTGCGGGATTTTTCTTTCTTCCCATCCTTCAATTTTTTTTTCAGAATTTATTTTCTCTCAACACTGCTGGGGATAAAAGTGTTATCTTCTTGGGATAACGTTGTTGAGGATAACGCTGCTGGGGAATTTTATCCCTTCAAATCGATGCTTCATTCTTCTGGAAGCTGCTGGGGATGATAATGGCTTTTTGCTTTTCTGAGCACAAGCGTCATCCCTTTATTCTGTCTGCTGGGGATCAATTTCCTCCATTGGAAACTTATTATGTTGGGGGCAACCCTGGTTCAAAGACCACTTCCTTGGTGCTATCTTTATTCTTCCCCAAATGGGTACCTGATTTTCCAGAAAATTTTCTAACTGAAAAGAAAATTTTCTGCCCCAGTTTGACAATCTTTCTTGCGGCATGCATTTCCGACATCAATGCCATTTCCTTTACCTTTTTTAACTCAAACAAAATTTGTTAGCTTAAAGCGTGGTAGTTGGTTGTGATACTCCACTGGGATGGCTTTTCCCTTTCTCCTTCCTTGCTCTGCATTCCACCAGGGATGATATTATTTGCTGGGGATAATCCTTTTCTGCTAGGGATATCCCTCTTCTTTCGTGACATGGCTCGGAGACTTGCATTTTTCCGACCTTTTAGTCTCGCATGAATTTTCCAAGTCATGCTTATTGCTCTCCTTGTTTGTCCATGGGCCTTGGCCTTGAGGTTTTAATAACCTCTGATTTTGGCAAGGATATCCCTCTTGACACTCGTTGATCTTTTTGTCAATTCCCTTTTGCTGGGGATATCTTTTTTTTTTACACTGGCCTCGCGCCCCTTGTTGACTATACCATTTGTATGTATTAGTCAGATCTTATCTTGGAAAGCTAATGGCCTATTTTGAAGTCATTTCCCACTGGTTCTGACCAAACAGACTCTACTGGGGAAATTTCTATGAAAGGAAAAGATAAAAGGGAACAGAATAAAAGACAACGAAAAAGATGACTCTTTAACAAAAGAAACTATAAATAAAAACCTATCAAACGCAAATACCGACTCTAATGGTCATGACATGCACATGTGGCCTATCCTTCGTCATCAATCGTCTTTCGAGATCTTCCCTTAACTTGGTGATTCCCCATCTGATTCCCAATCTTATTCGACCTGTAGTGCCCGAAGGGTTTTCACTATCAAGTCTCTCTCATTTTGGTTTTTCTCTCAGCTTGCGTCGCCTTATGGTGTCCGTAAAGATTTTCACCGATAAGACTCTCTCATTTGTATCACTTTCCAGCTGGGGATTCGGAGTGTTGCCGGTATGACTCTCTCTGCTGGAGATTAGAGTCTTTTCTGCTGTGGAACAGAATGTTATGTTCGCCGGTAAGACTCTTATTTGTCTGACTTGGCATCTTTTGCAGACTGATCAGAAGGTCTTTCTTTGGACCGTAATGTGGGTTTTTTGGATAGGCTTAGAAATAAAGGGTATTAAAGGCTCAAAAACAAATCAATTTGGGGTTCAAAATTACAACCTTCGAAATCATATTTGTTTATAACAAGCGCAACCCTTGCCCCAGTTTCTTGCTTGGGGATTATTTATTTATTATATATATTTTAAATTTTTTTTTTGTTACACTATGCATATTACGCACATTATGCGCACTATGGACCCTATGACCGAGCTGTGAAGCGCCTACGTATCCTCTTTGAGGAATCAGGTCAAACGTAGTTCCCAATTCCTCTGTTTTCTTCTGACTTTCTTTTATCATTTTTCTCTTATTTTTCGTTTTTTTTTTATTATTTTTTTTTTTGTTGATTTTTTTCTTTACCTTCCAGGCTCGTATTTCCTAGTCGTTGCTATTGATTCCGAACGAGGGGTATGAAAGAAAATAAAATAAGGCTCAAAAGGGGTAACGAAAGATAAAGTGTTTAGGTAGCAGGACAAAATGCCTTCGTCATTCCAGTCTTCACAACATGCCAAGTGCAAACAACACAATTGAACATAGATTTATAGTCTCTTCCGACGGTGCTGGCCTTGACAATTATGTTAAACACTTACTTTTCATTTGTCCTTTCTAAAGCACTGCTGGGCGACACTCTCACTCTCATGCACGACCCTCATGTCAATTTGGCGAATCTTGCATTTAACGGTTTTCTTTATGTTTTACTTGCCCCAGTTCCACATGACTCGGGCTTCAAATAATCTCAAACCGTTCTTATTTCCTTTAAATGCTTTGATCACCTTCCCAGGGTTTTATGATTAACTTTATAGACTAGGCCCAAACTGTGTGCGCATGTCATGTCCCTAGAATCGGCATTGAACGAAAATGACAAAAGGACTAAATAAAAAGATGACTGGAAATAATAAAAGACCGGCTTTTGTATTAAACTTCCGGCGAAATGGTTAGAAAAACAAACAAAATAACCAGAATAAAATCTTAACACAACATCAACGAGACTTAAACAAACTGATACGACAAACATGGAAAGATAAGAAGGTTTGACACAAGACAATATTCGGATTACAACCCTAAGAATAATCCGGATAACAGAAATGACAACAAAATAACCACCAACAGCTTCTCTCTTGCTAACCAAGGAACGGAGCGTCCTCCCATTTTATCAAAATTGGCATCTTAGCCACTAAGCTTTGCATTAGTATTGCCAAGACCATTATCAGCTTCCATATCATCAACCTTCGTCAACAAGTTCTCGATAGGGTTCGAGTGCTCCATGTTACTGTTATCGATCACAATCCGCCCTTCTTGGATCATTTTCTCTACTTCCCTTTTCAAATTACGACAACTCTCAATGTTGTGCCCTATGACATTGGAGTGGTACGCGCATTGCGCTGCCGGATCAAAGTTTCTTGCATGTGGGTCTGGAGTATATGCGGGGAGCGGCTCAATCAAGCCAGCATGCTTTAGCCTTTCAAACAGACTTGCATAAGATACTCCGATAGGGGTGAGAGCCTTTCCTCGTTTCAACAACCTTTCGTTCCTAAATGCTTGATTGGGCCGGAAACCTGATCCAGGGGGCTTCCGGTAGGCTTGTGAGGGTGGATAGGCCTTCTGTGGAGCTGGGTATTTGGAAAGTGAAGCCCATCTTTGGGAACCTCGTGGAGAGAAGTAGCATCGGGGAGGGGAGTAGCGTGGGCGAGTGATGGAGCTACTCGGGTAGCTAGGAAAACTGTCATAAGTGGGTTGGGATGGAGAGTATGGGGGATGGGTAATGCCAGAGTTTGAAAAGCTTGGCGGTGGTGGGGGTGGTGCTTTCCCAGTTATCCATGCTTGATACATGTCTGCCACATGTTGTCTCAGCATTTTCACTTCTTCTACCAACCCGTTGTTCTGTTCGACCAATTGTTGTCGGTCATCAGTACCGACCCATCTTGTTCTGAGGTTCTGTGTCATTTGCTTTGCAGGGAGGAGTTACCACAACCAACCACTTTTCTATATATGAACACAGCAAAGGGAAGCCATCATGTTAGTGTCAGGGCATTTGACAGATAATCATATATTAGAGATGCAATGCACCTAAGCAGTTAAACTGTTCTATCAGAAATGCGATGCACTTGCGCTTTCTTTTATTTTTCTTTCTTCCTTTTTTTTCTTTTTCAGTGGTGGTCGAATCTTATAGAGATTGCCTACGTATCATGACCCCGCATGAATCAGACCTTGCGTAGTTCGGACCAATAAAAGATAAGCAATACTAATCATTTTTTTTCAATTTTCATATTGGGTTTCAAAGGTTTAAAAATGACCTACAAACTTGAAAATCAAACGACCCACATATTATAATCAAAAGTTTTACAAACTCCAAAACAAACGGCCAGCTTCCTTTCTCCGTTTGACAAATGCAACCAAACGGTTATTTTTGCAAATGTGGCCCCGTCCAAATTTTGAGGCCGGAGAGGATTATTTTATGACACTTTACACACTTGTCCGTCTTTTATAAAAATAGCCTTTCGACAACTGAAAGATACTCTGAGGCTATTTCGGCAAGAACGGTTTAAGACGCGGCCGAAGCTGGCTCGGCTTATTTTGACCAAAAATCTAAACGGTATTCACCTGACCGTTGACTCTTTTTTTTTCAAGTTATAATAAAACCGGGTGTTTCAAACATGGCCCTTCAGCGCCTCGGGGACGAAGATTTTTTTTTAAGGCTGTGTAGGTCAACTGGACCAAAAATCCTAAATATGACCCAAAAGGTGGCTGTTTATGCAAAGTCAGCCTTCCGGCGTCCCTTTCGGGAACATTCGGCTATGTCTTGATAAATCAGCGTCACCCGACTTCTTTCAAAATTAAAATTTGACATATTTTTTTTTGGCTATTTTTTTTTAGCAAAAGGGGAGGCTAGACACCGCCCGACTTATTTATGACAAAATTAAAATTTTGACACGTTTTTTATTTATTTATTGGTTTTTGGCTATTTTAGCAAAGAAAATTGGGTTGGACCCGATGAGGGTTGCCTACGTATCTCACACCCGGTGAGAATCAAACCCGCGTAGTTCGGGCAGGTCATGAATAAAGTAAGTAAACTAATTTTAAATTATTATTATTTTGAATTTGTAAAAGAACTGCTTTGAAAGAAGAAATGAAGTATATATATTTTTTTTGAATTTTTGATTGATTTTCTTTTTGAAAGAAAGACTTCTAAGAATTCCTTTTCTTTTGATTTGAACTTTGAGAATTTCAAAAGTAAAAGGAAGATTTTTTTTTGTTCTTTCTTATTCTAAGAAGAAAGAAAATATTTTTTTGGAATTTTACCTTTAATAAATGAAATGCTTTCTAAAAAAAATATTTTTTTTTTGAATTTTGAATTTTCTTTTCAATTTTTAAAGAAGAAGGAAAATATTTTCGAATTTGTTTTATTTTATTATATATATATATATATATATATATTTAATAATTAAAAAGACTTTCTTAAAGAAGTCAATAATGGAAAATATTTTTGGATTTTTTGTTTTGAAAATTGGGAGTCTAAAAAAACTTTTCTAGAATTTTTGGCAGGACAAATATTTTTGCAACAAATAAAGATATATATACATTTCTGGAAATAAAGAAAAACTTTTTGGATTTATATATATATTTGCAACAAATAATAAAACCACTTTCAACGCGATTCTTTTTATTTTATTATTTTGAATTTTTCAGAAACGAATAAAAAAAACTATTTTAAAAGTAAGACTCTTTTTCATTGTCATTTTCAGGGGAAGACAAACTATTTTCCTTTATATATATATAAGACAAAACAACGATTTTTTTTTTCTTTCTATTTTTTCTTTGGTTTTAATAAAACAAACTAATAAGACATTTTTTTATTTTCTCAAAATTTCGACAGAGTTTTGACAGTATTTGGGCATTGGTTTTTTTTTCAAAAATAAACAGTCAATTCCCTAACCGCTATTTCTTTTTTTCAATTTTAAAATATTATTCATGATATTCAAAAGTCAGTCAACACACAAATCCGGATCAAATAAAATGCGCAAGTAGCAGCAAGTAAGATGCATCAGGATGGTCATTTTTTTTTTGGTACACCTGTCCTAGACAGACCCAACCCCTGTGTTGAGTCTCCAAAGTCAAATGCACGTGATGCAAACAATCGCTCCTACTAGGGATCCGGCATGAAGCTGAGTTATTCTAAGTGAAAAAAACCTGAGGCATATTGATCTAGCCCTGGCTTACCCAAACGGAAGTTTGAGCCGAAGCGGGGGCAACGTACCGGGAGCACGAAAGTCTACCCGGCCTAGTTACTTGTCCCAACTCCGTCTTATTTGGTATGACTTTAACATAAAGGTGGGTCACGCGCACGTGTACACCATAAATTCAGAAGACTCAGAAAGAAGGGGGTTTTGTAGCAGTTGTATATATTCATAATTCAAATAATATTAAAGCGGTAAAAGTGTCATTTAGCACATTGGGCATATATCATGTAAAAAAATCAGATAATAAATAAAGCCAACTATAACAATTATTTTAAGCTCGAATTCTTGAACCCTGAACCAGTGGTTCTGGGTTTTGTTCCCCAGCAGAGTCGCCAGAGCTGTCACACCTCCTTTTTCCGCCCCCGCGAGGGTGCGTAGGGAGTTTTCTCCAATTAAAGGACAGTCGAAACGGGATTTGTTTGTTTGTTTCAGAGTCGCCACCTGGAAATTTTAAGGCGTCCCAAGTCACCAATTTTAATCCCTGAATCGAGGAGAATATGACTCTGTTTATTATTCTGCGAACCAGAAATCCGGATAAGGAATTCTGTTAACCCGGGAGAAGGTGTTAGGCATTCCCGAGTTCCGTGGTTCTAGCACGGTCGCTCAACTGTTATATTTGGCTTGATTATTTTGATTTGTTAAATACATTTTTATTGCATGATTTTATTATTACCGCTTCTATTTAGATTGTTTATAATTAAAGACCCTTCTTCGAATCGAATCACGCGTACGTGTATTCGTTTTATATATTAATATTTTTTAACGTGAAAATCGTGTCACGCGTACGTATACACAATGATAATATAATTATTATTATTCTTTTTCGAAATTTTTTATTATATATAAAAAAAAAAGACTTAAGTTCGAAATTTTGCTAAAAATAAAATTAAGAACGTTCGTCGCTCTTGTATAATTAAATATTGAACCGCACATCTCGAGTTATATGAAATTAATATTGATATTCTCCGAAGAGCCCCCTTTTTATTAAATGTTCGTTCGAAGTTGCGCGAACGCATAATCCGAATTGCTTTTAGAAATATAATCAGGTTACGCGAACGCATCCCTAATCACGCAAAAGATTCTTAATAGTAGTATAGATTTTCCATAAATGTTTATTGCATCCATCTATTTTTAAATGTAAGAATCGTGGAGAATTACCGATTGGGATGCCACCAAATTTCTTGACAAAGAATTCAAAATTTATTAGGCATTGCTACAAGTCTTATTTTACGCGTATGAATTATATACCTCAAAACTATTCAAATTATAAAGAATTAATGATATGAAAAAGAGACAAACAACATGTAACTAAAAATACTACCATTTTTATCGTGGATACAACATTAACATATCCAAAAATCGAATCGCATATAAAACTGGAAAAAGAATTAATTTGATAAACAAATTAATAGTTTCTGAAGAATTTTTATTATTATATTTAATGCGAATTCTATTTCTACATATCCTTGACATAAAATGTTGCAATTCGTGCTTGTAAATCCCATATCCTTCTCATATACTTGTTTTTAGTCCAAAGTTATAATTGTTTGGTTAATTTGTTTACAAAGATTGAGTTTGAGATAAATAAACCAATTCTTATTCTCTGCCTATGCGACTATTTGCAAACACTTAACTCTATATTTTGTAAAAAAAAAAACATTGACATTATTTCATATATTAAAAGAAATGAGTTGATCGCGTTCCTAAAATAACTAAGCCATTAGTTATTAAGAAAGAGAACTAATCTACTAATTGATTTAATACTATATTAACCAACTAAAACAAAACTGAAATTTAAACTAATAAAATTTAAATGAGTAGAAGACATCCTTATAATTCCAAACTTCATTTACTTGCCATGTTGAAGCTCTTCACAATATGAGTTTAAAAGATATGTACCTGATATTGGAAGCAAAAGAAAATGAAGATGAAAATCAGCAGCAATAATAACAGTACAATAGCAACAACTGCCCAGCGAACAACCCAGTAACAGACCGGTGGAGTAGTAATCCCAAAAACAAAAGCTTTAAGCTTTAAATGAAACAACAACCATTAATACTAATTTCAAACAAAGAAAGAAAGCAGTAGATTTTTTCGGAATTTTTCTCTCTTCTATTCTCTGTCCGTTTTTTCTCTCTATCTGTGTGTGTATTTTTTCTCGTCTGTATGTGTTCTCTCTCTGTATTTCTCTTTCTTCTCTTGTGTTCAAGACTTCACATATATATAATCCCATCCCATAAATCTTATAATCAATATTTTTCTCTACCCAACCCATTATCTTCCCACTCATCCCCATTACATTAAATAAACATATCACACCACCCCATTATATTTTGTCCCCCATGCTTTATTTAAAATAATGCAAGATTCCCCTTTAATTTAAATCTTGTCCCCCCTTTATATTAAATAATCATATCACAACCCACCCCATTACATTTTGTCCCCCATGCTTCAAATAAACAATTTCAAAATGTACAATTCCTAAACTACCCCCTCCGACCTTACTGAAATTACCAAACTACCCCTGAACGTACTACAAATTTACCAAACTACCCATCAGCTATAACACATCAATTAATCAAACTTAACCAAAATATAGACAATATGATCAATTTCTAACAATGTTCAAACAACAATATGAACATGGATGAACATCATAACAACAATATCACATGAACACGATTTTAACAACATTTCAACAACAAGTCACATGAACACGAATTGAACAACAAAGAACAACTATGATTGAACAATATTTTAGCAACAAACAATCCTATTTTCGGATTCAACAAACAACAACAAACAAAATATGAAGATTTCTAAATTCAATCATATTGAACTTAAAAATCAACTCTAACAACATTACAACAAACAATTCTTATATTAAACTTAAAACAAGATTATGAGAACAATTCAAGCAATAATCATAAATGGTAAACAAGAAATCAAACTATACAAAATTCGGATTCAAGATCATCCAAACAAAGTATGAACATGAATGAATCTATTTTAAGACAACAAACATGACGGATTAAACGATTAAAACAATATATTCCTTTAATACAACTAAATTCTTTAAACAAATAACAAGATCGACGAAGAAACAATTATGAACTTAAACTTGAACTTAACAATATTAACAATTTCTAACAATACATAAACACATGAAACAAATTGAAGAAATAGTTGATTAAATTTCAATTTGAATCTAACAAACATCAAACTAACAAATACTTACTTAAACAATAATACAAACATAAAATAAACATGAAAACAACTAATTAAACTTCCATTTTAAAATCTGAAAATTAATTTAACGAAACATATGAACAAACTAAAATTATTTCAACTACGGACAAACAAAACAAACATTGAATCATTTATCGATTTTGAATCCGAAAAACAACGAACAACAAAAAAATATGGACGAAATTTGGAAACATAAACCAACTAACCGATTCGAAACAACGACGAATAAACGAAGAAGATGGAGAGGAAGGAGCAGCAGTCCGCAGCTGAACGCTCATGGCTGCTCGTCGCAGCTCCTCGCAGCTGAACGCTCATGGCTGCCCGTCGCAGCTCGTCGCAGCTGAACGCTCATGGCTGCTCGTCGCAGCTCGTCGCAGCTGAACGTTCATGGCTGCCCGTCGCAGCTCGTCGCAGCTGAACACTCATGGCTGCTCGTCGCAGCTCGTCGCGGGCAGCAGTTGACGTGTTCGGAACAGGAGCAGCTGGTCGACCATGGCAGCAGCTCGACGTGCTCGGAACAGGAACAGCTGGTCGGAGGAAAGGAAGCCGCAACGATGGGGTTTCTCCTTCGTTGGTCGAGGGTTTTTCCGGCGTGATTGGGGTTGGGGTCGCGAAAGAGGTTGTGTCGTTTGGTGGTGTTTGGACGGTGCTTGGGTGGTGTTCGACGAAGGGGGGTGGCTGCTGGGTAGCCATGGCAGCTCACTATTTTAGAGATGGAGAAGAAGAAGACAAGGGGAGGGGGGCGGATAGCTTTCCTTAGTTTTTAGGGTTTTTTCTTCTTTTTTCTTTTGTTTTGTGTCTTTGAAATGCAAGATAGGGGTATTGGGTCTTTTGGGTTATGGACTGGGTCGACCCAGTTCGAAATGGACTGGGTCGTAGGGAAGATTGGGCCATTTTTTGGGCCTGTGGCTTGAAATTGAAGAAGAGGCCTAATTCCGACTTTCTTTATATTTTCGCTCTCTTTTCTTCTTTTATTTTTTCTAAAACTAAATTATAAAAATACTTAAACTATTATTAAGAACTAAATTAAGTTATAACAGCGCAAATTAACTCCCAATAACAATTAACGCACAATTAAGTATTAATTAAGCATAAAATTGTATATTTGGACATTAAATGCTAAAAATGCAAACGATGCCTATTTTTGTAATTTTTAATTTTTGTAAAACAAATTTAATTACTAACAATTGTAAAATTAAATCCTATATGCAAAATGCGACATATTTTTGTATTTTTTATTAATTTAGCAAATAAACATGCACAGATAAATACAAATAATTATTCAAAATATCACAAAACATCACAAAATTGCACACCAAGAAAAATTACTTTATTTTTTTGAATTTTTTGGGAGTAATTCTCATATAGGGCAAAAATCACGTGCTTACAATCACGGATAATGGTGCTAATCTTAACAGCAATTTGATGAAAGAAGTATGTCAACAGTTTAAGATTGCACACCACAATTCCACCCCATATCGTCCCAAGACGAATGGAGCAGTTGAGGCAGCCAACAAGAACATCAAGAAGATACTGAGGAAGATGGTATAAGGGTCCAGACAATGGCATGAAAAATTACTATTTGCATTGTTGGGTTATCGCACCACTGTCCGGACTTCAGTAGGCGCAACCCCTTATTTGTTGGTATATGGAACTGAAGCAGTAATACCGGCAGAAGTTGGAATTCCATCCCTTCGGATTGTCGTTGAGGCTGAGATTGATGATGACGAGTGGGTCAAAGCCCGGTTGGAGCAGTTGAACCTAATTGATGAAAAGAGATTGCCAGTTGTGTGTCATGGCCAATTATATCAAAAGAGAATGGCGAGAGCCTACAACAAGAAGGTGTGCCCCAGAAAATTTGAGGTGGGGCAACAGGTGTTGAAACGAATCCTGCCACATCAGGCCGAAGCAAAAGGCAAGTTCGCCCCGAATTGGCAAGGACCGTTCATTATAACCCAAGTATTGTCCAATGGCGCTTTATGTTTAACAGATATCGACGGGAAATGCGTCGACATGGCTATCAATTCTGACGCAGTTAAGAGATATTATGTATGATTTCTTTTGATTGTAATTATTGTTTGTTTGTTTGTGGTTGGCATTTATCGGAGAATGAAATGACGGAGACAATTCTTTCTTTTATCCAAACACTTTATCCTTTGCTTCCCCTTTTGAGCCTTATTTATTCTTTCATATCCCTCTTTTGGAATCAGCAATTAAAATGAAAGAAAAAGAAAAAGAGAAAAATAATGATGATAAAGACAAAAGAAAAAATCACAAGAAAAACAAAGGAATTGGGAACTACGTTTGACCTGATTCCTCAAGAAGGATACGTAGGCGCCTCACGGCTCGGTCATAAGGTAACAAAAAGTAAAAATCCCCAAGCAAGAAAAACTGGGGCAGAAGTTTGTGTTTGTAATTCTGAAAAGAAAGTTCGATTCCAAGAGTTGTAATATTTTACCCATCAAAATTATTTTTGAGCCTTTTGATACCCCTTTTCCTTTCAGCCAGACACGAAAATCCATATTGATGTCCAAAAAAGACTTCTCGATCAGTATCTGAGAAGTGCCAAGTCATGCATAACACTCTGATCCCCAGCAGAGAAGAGGATCAAACTGGAAATGAATTGACAACCGAAAAGAATCCCCAGCAGAGAAAGCCATATCGGCAGCACTCCAATCCCCAGCTGAAAAATAAAATAAAATGAGAGAGTCTTATCGGTGAAAACCTTCACAGGCACCATAAGGCGACGAAAGATGAGAAAAATAAAACGAGAGAGTCTTATCGGTGAAAACCTTCACAGGCACTATAAGACGACGGGACTTGAGAGAAACGAGAGAGTCTTATTAGTAAAAACCCCTCGAAGGGCACTATGAGGCGACAAGACAAGATTGGCGGAAGGGATCCGCATTTGGCAAAGAGATGAGTGTTTGTTTATCCCCAGCAAGATGAGGTCGTCCGAAATATTGATTGATACAAATAGACTGGGTTGATCGATCCGGAATGCACGACATGATCGTTAGGATCGGTTATATCTCAGATAAGTTCTTTTCTTTCTTTTTCCCCAGCATTTGTTCAGAAACACTTCTTCTTTTTCTATTTTTGAAATCATCACTTTATCATTCTTGGTTTAAAGACTTTACCTCCCTAGCAGTTTGTCTTTGAAAAGGATTTTTAGAGCTTACTACCAGTTGCCAAAATAATGCAAAACAAAATGCAAATAGGACAGGCCAAGGATAAGGCGACAAAGCGAAAAGAGGTTGGTCGCAAGACCAAATGATGAATGGGTCTAGAGCCCAAGAGGACTAAATTTCCAGGGGAAGTTGGAGAAAAATGAAAAAGCAACAGTTAAAAGGTTATGAGGATCCCCAGCAGATTTGCGAAATACAGGAACAACTCCGACAGGTTCTCGATCAAGTTCCGCAATGGTTGGACAACACAGAGCGGGGAAGGAAGAGAAAAGAAAAACCATCCTCAGCAGGAGTATCATCCTCAGCAAATAATATCATCCCCAGCAAGTTTTATAGCAAAGCAGGGAAAAGAAAAGGGAAAAACCACCCCCAGCAGAAGTGGCATGACCACTCGCCACGTTTTAAACTAACAAATTTCTCTTTGATTTTAAGCAGGGAAATGAAATATTATTGACATCAGGAAGACAGGGTCACAAAGAAGATTATCAAACTGGGGCAGAAAATTTTCTCTCATTACGAAATTTTTCTTGAAATCAGATAGCCATTTGGGAAAGAGAGAAGATAACACAAGTTTTAAAGGAAATAAAATCCCCAGCAATATACGAGAAGGGAGAGAGCAATCTTGGAAGAACCAAGATAACCCAAAGGTGTAAAAAACAATGACCTTTGAATCAATATCATCCCTACCATTGTTAAAAGGAGGAAGATAATTCTCCAGCAGTGTTATTCTCGGCAGGTTTCAGGGAAGTGAAAGCGCCAGTTTTAAAGGAAATAGTCTTTGAAGAAGGAAAATGACATATTGATGAAATAAAATATCGGTGTTATCCCCAGCAGTTTTTCAGAGGAATAAAACACCATTTTTGAAGGAAGCAGTTGTTGAAATCAGGAGCCTGCCTGGAGAATGGAGGTGTTATTTTAAGAAATTGTTGAAGTCAGGAGCCCGCCTGGAGAATAGAGGTGTTATTTTAAGGAGTTGTTGAAGTCAGGAGCCTGCCTGGAGAATGGAGGCTGAATTATTTTGAAGTTATTTTTGAAGTCAGGAACCCACCTGGAGAATGGAGGCTGAATTATTTTTAAGAAGTTATTGAAGTCAGGAGCCCGTCTGGAGAATGGAGGCTGAATTATCTTGAAGAAATCGTTGAAGTCAGGAGCCCGCCTGGAGAATGGAGGTGTTATTTTTAAGTTGTTGTTGAAGTCACGAGCCCGCCTGTAGAACGGAGGTTGTTATATTTTTAAGTTGAAGAAGTCAGGAGCCCGCCTGGAGAATGGAGGTGTTATTTTTAAGAAATTGTTGAAGTCAGGAGCCCGCTTGGAGAATGGAGGTGTTATTTTTAAGAAATTGTTGAAGTCAGGAGCCCGCCTGGAGAATGGAGGTGTTATTTTTAAGAATTTGTTGAAGTCAGGAGCCCGCCTGTAGAACGGAGGTTGTTATATTTTTAAGTAGAAGAAGTCAGGAGCCCGCCTGGAGAATGGAGGCTGAATTATTTTGAAGAATTTGTTGAAGTCAGGAGCCCGTCTGTAGAGTGGAGGTTGTTTATTTTAAGTTGGAGAAGTCAGGAGCCCGCCTGAAGAACGAAGGTTGTTACATTTAAAAAAGGTTGGAGAAGCCAGGAGCTCACCTGTAGAATGGAGGTTGTGTCATCTTTCAAAAGTCAAGTTGGAGTCAGGAGCCCGCCTGCAGAACAGAGGAATACATTTCAAGATCAAATCAGAAGTCAGTAATGAGAAAGGTTACAACAAAAAATCCCCAGCATAACAAGCTCTAATGTAGGAAGCAGTGTACCCAGTAGACAGAGTGGAATAATAAAACTTGTGTTCAGAAAGGCAAAAGGCCAGTGTCATCCCCAGTAGTTTTTGAAAGAAAAGCACCATAGGAAACACAATCCGACAAGAAAGCAAGGCAACTAGAGCAAGTGGAAGATAGCTAAGATTTTGTAATTCCTAGTTTAGTCTAACTTCTTGTTTTCCTTTGGCACTGTGGAATAAGGAGATCGGTAAGCAGTAGCAACAGCATGCAGTAGCAGTAACAACAAAATTGCAGTTCCATGGTAGTCCCAGCTACCAAAACTTCCTGAACTACATTAACCCGATTCCCTTCTAGCCAGGGATATGTAGGAAACCTTTGAAGCAAAGGTTCGGTTAAATTTTTTTCAAAAAATGCTTCACACAGAGTATTCCAACGGGCAAAAATCGCTCGTATCCGCTCACTTTATCTTTGCACGAAAACCCTTCGTGTTTTCGGACAAAGAGGGGCAGCTGTGAACACGTGATTTTTGCTTCACAAAAACTACTCCAAAAGAAATCAAAAATAAAACAAAATTCTCTTGGTGTACAATTTTTAGGATTTGCGTGGCATTTTTGGATAATTGTTTGTGTTTTTGTCCTTAAATGTTTACTTTGTTTGTAGTTAATTGAAAAAATACAAAAAAAATACATGTTGCATATCTAGGATTTAATTATGCATTTAAGAATTAATTAAACCATTAATTGGCTCTAAAAGGAAAATCATAAAAATATGCGTTTTATTCTATTTGTTGTCATTGTGTGATTTTATTTTAAGGTCTTAATTTGTGTGTTAATTGTTGTAAATGTTAATTAATATTTGTGTAGTTTTATTTTTGATTTTACAATTTAATAAGGAATTGTGTTTAAATTAAAAAATTAAAGAAGAAAAAGGAAAAGAGTTCAAAAATGAAGAAAATTCGGACTGGGCCGGTTTTTAAAAAGAAAAGTCAGGCCCAAAGGTTGCACCCCCTACCTGGCCCAAGTCTGTCAACCCAAAGACCACCGAACGACGTAGTATAGGGCAAGAGCTACATCGTTTTGATGGTGCCCGTCCAATTAATCTCAAAAGACAACCAAACGACGTCGTATTGGCATTTTCCACCTGGACCGTTGATCAAATAGATCTAACGGGCCAGTTCAGTTCTTTCATTAAACCAAACGACGTCGTGTGATTGTATTTAATCGGGTCCGTTCATTGGTTTTGATCTAATGGCTCCCAGGCCTTCCCTCATGACCCGACCCACTCCCGTCTGAGACCGACCCAATCCCCACTCAACCAAAATGGCACCGTTCCCTTAAGTAAAGAGATCCTGGCCATCAATCTCACCTGATCCAACGGCCAGGATCCATCCCTCCCCTTCGTATATAAGCCCTCAATCTCACCCCACACCCCAAACCAAACACCCCCCTCGTCTTCCTATTCATCATCGTCTCAGAGACGAAACCCCCCAAACCCTAGCTGCCCTAGCTCCCCTTCGCCTAAAACCCGGCGGCAACAACGCCGCCGGCCACCACCTTAACACCCTAAGACCATCTGACCACCCCAAAGAGGTATTTAAGAATACTTCGATTAAATTCCGTTCGACCTCAAAGAGGTCAAGTCCGGTTCGAGACTGGGTCATTTTTGTTTTTAAGATTCAAAGGCATTTTCCTTTCCTTCTTTCTGTTCATGTATTCTATGTGTATCTCGTTGCCTATTTTAGTAGTTTGTGTGATTTTTCTACTTTTCTTTTAATTAATTCTGTTTCATCTTCAATAGACCTTTTTATTTGGTCCAAATCTGTCATTTGTTTATGTTTGCTGTAATTATTATGTGTGTAATCGATTAATAAGTTGCATCGATTAGTTAGTTTCCAGTTAATCCATGATTCTGTCAATAACACTGAAATTACCCAAATTGCCTATTTCTTTGTTGTTGATTTGTTCAGTGTCAGTTGTACTACGTAATCGACTAATTAAGCTTCGTTGATTAGGTCGTTCGTATAGTTTGAATCATTCGGCATTCTGTTGTTTATAGTTTTCAAATTGTTAGTTATCCGATTAATTCAGATTTTGTTTTGATTAGGAGCATTGTTCTGAATCCCTGGAACCTTTATATTTGATGTATTTTCTGCCTTAAAGTACTAGCTGAGTTGGTTATAGCTGTAATCAAATCAGTTTTGGTTAATTGTTAGTTAAATAGATTTCAGAATTAAGATTTTAATACAGTTGAATAGTTGTATTATGAGGTAGTAATATTAAGGGGTTTTTAGGGTTGATTTAGGAATGAAATAGTTAGGATTATATTTTAATATTTGTGCTTTGTTAGTGGAATATCAATTAATACACTAATGGGGAACAAAAGGGAATGGGGGGCTGATAATAAGGAAAAGATTGCCTTAGTTGGATTTAAAGTGAAAAAGTCAGATTTTAGTGGAAATTTTGATTTGAATAAAAGAAGGGGTCGGGCAGACTTGTATAAAAGGTGTTGGAGGGGAGTTAAAAAAGGGGACTTTTAAAAAACCTTGAGGAGAAGGAGAGAGAGAATTGCAGAAAGAAAACTAAGAAAAAAGAGAAGAAAAAGGAATCTGGGAGGAGATCTTGGGTTTTGAATCAGTTTGAAGAGAGAGTTTAAGGGCAAAAGATACTATTCCATTGAGTCATAGGCAGAATATAGGTTCCAAACACTGGTTTTTGTCCTTTTGATTGTTAAATCTATTTGGCAGTCCATTGATTCTGCTTTTGACTTTATCCGAACTCAGTTTGTTCAATTACTGGGTGTTTGTGTTGTTATTGGTATTGCTGGAATTCTGCTGGTCTGTTTAAATCTGTTGCTGGTTTATTTCTGTTGGTCGTTGCTGGTTATTGTTGCTGTTGTCTGCTACTGATCTACTAATCCTCACCTTCTTCTTCTGTTCTATTATCAGGTACATTACTTTGAATCACCTCGACGTTTGATTATTAAAGTCGAAATAAAATGGACAGAAGATTTCTGTATTTAATTATAGAATAATTGTATTTTAGTTAGATATTAGCTATGTGTTTCCAGTTATATGAAGGGTAGAGGCATGTTGTATTAAGACTATTCTTGTAATATCATTGATTAACAGCTAGATAGGGCATAACGTTAGATTACGGACCTAAGATCCTTAAAATGACGTGAATATATGTCAATACAGTATGCCTGTTTAATTTGAGCAGAATTGTTAGATTGTTGAACTATTGGACGTATTTCCGTAGGAATTGCATAGTTATCAGTTTCAGTTTTGTTAATTCATATGTTTAAAATAATGTAGCTTCGGAATCACATCCAACTCTAAATTGGTAATTAGTTAATGTGGTGATCGATTTAATTGGTTGGTAAAATCTAGCTTTGAACTCACGAATATAGGAATAGAAGTAACTTGAAGTTTGTGATTTTTTTTTCTTAGTAATAAAGATCCGTAAGTATTAGGCAAATATAATTGGTTAGTAATTTCGTATAATCCATAGGTTTGATATATTTGAAGCGCGATTCAATATAGTAAGGCTAAGAACACTAATCCCATAGGTTATTTAAATTAATGATCAAGCTTAAGCAAACTTTCGTAATTATTAGTAATTAAGGTTGGCTTAGTTTCAAGTATTTGAAAATAATTAGTTCCATCGGTTCATTTCATCTAATAAGGTGGGTTTAAATTAGTTATAGGATAATTAGTTTCTTTTTTTTGAAAATATATTGTTTGTCAATTCCGTCTTTATTTATAATTTCAATTTCAGTAGTATTGGCTTATAGAATAGGGTATGAAATAATCTTCTTTTATGCAAGTTTGATTGTAATATTTCGGTTGTGTTTTGCTTTAATCCGATAAATAAGTGATGGCCTTTTTTAAGCATATAATTAACTAGGATTTTTCTCTTTTATTTTAGAGACAAACTAAAAATAGAAAATGTAGTCACTTTAGGATTGTCCTTAAAATAAAGGAGGTGTGCCTCGCCACAGTAAATCACAAATTGTGGGGCCCTCAATAAAAGGACTCAATAACCGGATAGACTTTGGAGTTGGCCGTCTAGTGAATTTTCACGGCCTCTTCCCAAAAATAACGATACGATAGTCTCTTTAGGAAACGCCTTAATTAATCTTACATTCCTAAACTCGGACGTGCATTTATGCAACCCAAATCCAAATCTCGACAGAGTCAAAATGTGCCAACGATCACGTGTACACTGGTTGTGACGTGGTTTAAGATGCATTTCCACAACGCTGCAATTCCTCGTAAAATAATAACAATAATAATAAAATTGATAAAAGCGGTTCAAAGTTAAAATTCGCATATAAGTTCTTAATTGTTAAAAATCAGATAAATAAGCCGAATATAATAGTTGAGCGACCGTGCTAGAACCACGGAACTCGGGAATGCCTAACACCTTCTCCCGGGTTAACAGAATTCCTTATCCGAATTTCTGGTTCGCGGACTGTTAAACAGAGTCAATCTTTTCCTCGATTCGGGATTCGACCGATGACTTGGGATACCATAAATCTCCCAAGTGGCGAATCTGAATAAAATAAACAAATCCTGTTTCGATTGTTCTTTAATTGGAAAAACTCCTTTGTACCCCCGCGGGTGCCGGAAAAAGGAGGTGTGACAATTATCTGTTCTTCTTGGTAATCTAGTTGCAATTTGAGACCAGATTAGTCTTCCTTTTTCACAGTTCTTGTCGAGCACTCTATAAGTTCTATCCATTACTTGTATTCTCTTATCCATTGCTTCCTTGAATTTTCAAGAATAGAGAACCGTTTCATGGACATAGCACTTTAATTTTACTTTTTCATGTTTTATTTAACAGGAAAAATCTTTAAAAAGACCAGCTACTCAAGATGAGGTATTTGAGCATACACATATGAAGAAGCTAAAGGATGGAACAAAGACAACTTGGATCGAGCCATGGGCCGAGACAACCTATGTAAGATTTCAAGTTACTTTTTAATACTTTTCATTAATTAAATTTATTCATATAATAGTTGTAACTTTTTGCAGAATACTTTCAAACAATCCTTGGAGGAGTTCATTCAAAGCCGACCAACTGATGATCAAGGAAAGCCAATCCAACCATCCCAGGAGAATTATATGGACTTGTGGATTAAGGCAGTTGTTGGCGTACATAAGGGAAGAGTTTACGGCCTTGGATGAGAGTTTAGTTCTAGTCGTCGGTCTTTTGGATCTGGTGGATCTTCTTCCTCAAGGTCCTCGATTAACCAGGATGAGTTTGAGCTATTGAAAAAAAGAATAGCAGAGATCACTAAGTTGTATGCACAGGAAAAGGCTACGCAGGAGGAGGAGGCAAAGCGAAGGGAGGAGGAGGCAAAGCGAAGGGAGGAAGAAGATAGGCGGAGGGAGGAAGAGGAGAGGCGGAGGGATGAAGAAATGAGGCGAAAGGATGTTGCATTTACACGTGTCACTGGTGACGTTGAAACTCAAGACCCAGCTAAACTACCTCTTAGCATCTGGTGGATTTCCTGTGCCACGTTCTTCATCACGCTCAAACAAGACTAAGGAGTAGTTTTTTTTATAAATATGATTTTGGGTAAGACTATGATTTTGGATGTTATGTATCAATTGGATAAGATTGAATGCTGAATTTCTTATTTGAATGTTAAGTTGCATTATTGGTTTCTAGTATTTTCAGTTTTGGTTGGTTGTTAATTAACGAAATGGATCGGAAGATGTTGATCTTTGTGTGTGAATGTTTAATTGTATTAAGTTGTTGGTGGTTGTATTTTTTTGTTTGGCAGGTGGTGCAGTATATTTACAGCATTGTGCAGAAAAATAATTTCCAGATTTCCCACGGAATTGCCACTGATTCCGTGGGAAGGTTCGTCACTTTAGTTGCAGAACTTGCATATTTCCAACTGATATCGGTGGGAAAGTTCATACTTTTTTTTTCATAATTTGCATTTATCCCACTGATATCAGTGGGAAAGATCATACTTTTACTTTCAGAATTAACACATTTAACACGGATATCGGTGGAATGTTCATACTTTATTTTTCAGAACTTGCATATTTCCCACGGTTATCAGTGGGAAAGTTCATACTTTATTTCCAGCTCCCCATGCATTTTTCCCATCACTTCCCTGGCTAATGTGTTAAAATTAATAAAAATTACTAATAATAGTTCCCACTGATTGTTAGTGGGAAATTTCATTATGTTTCCTATTAAAGTTTCTCTAGGAAGATATTTCCCACCAGGCGTTTTCCTGGTGACTTGTTTCAGTGGGAATGCGGTGTGAAAACTCAATTTTCCCACTAGTTTCCCACTGATTTCGCTGTGTGAAATCCATATGTTTCTAGTAGTGTCACATCTCTTGCATCGTCGTGCTAAACTCTGTCCTTAAGGACAAGCAAATGAAGATCATCATACTGACGCTTTCTGATGCGATCAAATAAGGAAGACCGAGAAATCACACAAGCCAACACCCGACTAGGCTCCGAAATATTTAACCTCACGAACCGATTGGCCAAGGCCTGAACATCAACTGCAAGAGGTCTCTCCCCAATAAGAATATACTCCAAACTCCCCATACTCACTGCCTTCCTACTCAAGGCATCGGCCACCACATTGGCCTTCCCCGGATGGTACAAGATAGTAATATTATAGTCCTTTAGCAGATCCAACCATCTCTGTTGCCTCAAATCCATGTCGTAATGGTGCCTATCGTGATACTAGGCCAGCCACTTATTTCCAAGTACTCCATTTTTCAAATAAAACCTAAGTAAATCATAATTATTGTGATTTGCAGTTCATTATCTTAATCACAAAATTACAACACAGATGTCAACATAAAAGAGTCACTAAGCGGTGTCATAGAATGATCCAGACCGTATTTCTCACGGTGCACGCCCATATGCCCATCACTTGGCGTTGCGTCACCTCAATAGTAATCATAGAACACACAGTCCGGGGTTTCGAACCCTCAGAATCAAGTTTGGAAGCGTTACTTACCTCAAGCCAAGCTAAACTCTAGCCCATGACGCCCTTGCCTCTACCATGGCCTCGACCGCGTCCTTGGCCTCTAGCGGCCCTAACTGGTGGTAGTCCATCCTGATCGGTAGCACGTGTCCTCATCATCTATGAGAGAATAAAATAACAGAAGTTTAGTTACCAGAGTCAACAGATACGCACGACAAGAATTCAAGAATGTGAAATTTTTCCTAATGGTTCTACAGCCTCCCGAGGATAAGTACAGACGTCTCTATACCGATCTACGAGACTCTACTAAACCTACTCATGACCTGTGAGACCTATGTAACCTAGGCTCTAATACCAACATGTCTACATATACCATAACATCATTCAAACTTGTTCCAACCTTCGGAACTCTCAAAACAATATCAAAACACCAAATTAACATTGGATTCAAGCCTAAGAACTCCAAAAACTCCCAAATTCCGCTTTCGATCAAAATGTCTATCAAACCTCGTCTAAACGACCTGAAATTTTGCACATGTCACAAATGACACAACGGACCTACTCCAACTTCCGAAATTCCATTCCGACCCCTATATCAAAATCTCCCCTATCAACCGGAAAACGCCAAAATTTCAATTTCGCCAATTGAAGCTTAAATCTACTCTGGACATCCAAAACACATTTCGATCACGCTCCTAAGTCCCAAATCACCTCCTGAAACTATCCGAATCACAAAACCATGTTCTGAGATCATTTACTCACAAGTCAATTTCCGATTGACTTTTCCAACAAAAAGGCCAACTTAAGAGACTAAGTGTCTCATTTCTCTACTAAACCACTCTGAACCCAAACTAACCAATACGATAACACATAATACAACTGAACAACATATAAAGAAGTAGAAATGGGGAAAATAGAGCAGTAACTCATGAAATGACCGGTCGGGTCGTTACATAAGTTCTTGTTGGGATTTCTAGTTTTCTACTGAAAAAGGCTGAAACTTCAATTAGGATCTACGTGGAATGAGGTGATATTTTGAATGATGAAAATGTGGGGAAAATGTTGGAGATCTAAAAGTGATGAAGTGAGAGAGAGATTGAAAAAGGAGGTGAGGACACGGGAGAAATTGGGGGCGCTCACTGATCTTGTATGTTGTAAGAGGGGAAAGAGGAGAGAAAAAAGGAAAAATGGTATAACTAAATCCCTTGATTGAAGGTACAAATAATGGATTGAGAGCCTTTTAAGGTGAATTGTATATATTTTGTAACTAAAATGTGCTTAGGTCGGGTAAATACCAAAACATGGACATTTTTCGTAATAAGGTTTCAAATAGTGTATAGGAATGAAAAAATCCCTAGAGATTAGAAAGAAGAAGTTGGCCCTATAGCTCATTAGCCATATATATAGATTATACATTAATTATATACGATTATACACATATAATACATGAACTATGCATATATTATATTTCCACCTGCTATTTTTAGTTTAAGCGGTTGGATGCACGGCTATTTGAGTTAATTCTAGGAAATTTTACTTCCTACAGCAAAGGTATGTACCCTATTTATTATAAACCAAAATAATTTTAAAATATTATTTTCTATAGCTACCTTTTATATTTTATAGCAAAATAGGTATTCATAGTGTACACTACCATTGAGGCGTAGAATACGCTATTTACGTTTTTTCTCTCTCTTTCTTTCAATTAATACACGTTTCTCTCTCAAAATCTCAGCAAAACTTTTCTTCTTTCTCTCTCTCTTCGAGCAAAATACTTGCTTTTAATCTTGAATTCTCTGGCCGAATCCTCTAGGGTTACTGCACTTAAAATTACTTCTACATATTCAGTCAATCTAAGTGTGCACCAACATGAACGTTGGACAAATAATAGGGCAGAAGTTCTTAAAACTTTGAATCATCAATTTCTACATAACTATGAGTCAGAATCGTCGTCATCATCATCCACTATTGGTTCATCCTCTTAGGCGAACAAATCTCGCCATGGCTACGCCGGAGAATATTTGAGGGTTGAATTTTTGTTCGTCTCCATTTTTAGTTTTAATATAATGTATATAATATTTTGCTTGCTGAAAAATGCCATCTTCGACGAACTTTCTTTTCTTCTTTGCTATTTAGTCACATACAGTGATACAAATATATTGTATTATGTACAAATTCATTCAAATATATTGTATTTTTGCATAAATATATTATTTTTTGCATGTATTTATGTACTCTGAAGGTCTGTATTTTTTGAATACAGCCGATATCACTGTGTTTTTGTGATTTATTGTTGTTTGGATACAGTCGAACTGAATACGGCGAATTGAATACAATGTATACAGTCGAATTGAATAGAGCGATATATACCCTATTTTTTTTGTTTGAATACAACTGAATTCAATGTAGTGAAATTGAATATAATTCAATCTTTCGCCTTCCGTTATTAAACACCTGTAATCACTATTTTTTAGGCAGATTATCTCAGTGTATTTATAAATGCATTCACGCGAATACATGAAATACATAATTAAATATCTGTAATCCCTGTTTTTACCTCAATATATTTATAAATACAATCGCGCAAATACATGAAATACAATACAGTAGCAGCAAGTAATCCGCACAAATACAGTGCTGATGAGCAAGAGCCAAGAGGCCACGTAGTAGAGGAGCAAATCATGTATTGCCATATCCCATCTCATTCTCAAGTTTAGAAGTGTTGGATACTTGAGAGAAATGTATATTTTTAGTCGCTTCATATGTTTTGGCCAGCGAATGCAATTAGTTTCCGATCAACCAATTGTGTATTTTGCCCTAAACTAAATAATATGTATAGATATCCATCTCTAACAACTTTAAAGTTTAAGTTATTCTCCTTCATAATAACTTACAAGCAATATTAAGAGACTGACAATTGGAGAAAACTTTGAGTTGGTACTATAGCAATTTTAATTTGCACTCTCTCTTTCTCTTTTTCTCTTTTTCTCTTTGTTTCTTCTTTCTAAAGAAAGAACTTTCTTTTATGAAATTATAGACACTGGATTTCTTATTCTCACTAACTAGTGCAAGTATCTTTTACAAAATAAGAAAATGGGAAAGTAAATGTAATTAATGTTACATTGCATGCTAATTATAACGTATATTTAGTTATTTGAAAGATAGAGCTGAAAAATGACACTTCTTTCAGCCTTTTTCATTCAACAAAAGAATAAAGCTTATGACAAAAAAGAGTGATCTTTTTCTATACATCAACAATCATATGAACTTTGATTATCCAATTTACCTTTTATCGAATTAATATAATATACTAACAGATAGTAAATTAAATATCTGTAGATTTGAGTGGCAGTTTAAAATTTGTGGAAGCCACAAGGTGCAAAAATGGGTGCATATCAAATTTCCACGACCATATTGTAATTGTGGCAGAAAAAGACCCCCAAAAATCCTATGAAGCAATCTCAATCACCAGTCTCCTCTTCTCATCTTATCCTTTTCATTCAATATCTCCTATCATATTTTCACCAATCATTTCATTTTAGTATCTTTTTCTATTGTGTGCTAAGATATTGTTGGGACAACTTCTTCCTTTGACACTTCTTAAATCTCTTTTTTTCCCAATAAATCTGCAATCACAAAAAGAGTAATTTAATTAATCACTTGTGAATACAATTCTCTTTGTTCCCGTGATCTTTTTTTCATACTGTTCTCCATAATTCGAGGACTGAAGCAACATGCTTCGAACATAGGATGATGCAGACCTTGTTGGAATATATTTGTATCTCTATGAGAGAATGTTATGGATCTTTTTTGAAGTATTTGGTTGTCAAGAAGTATCCAATCACATCTTTAAAAATATTCTATGAGTTTACGAAATTGTCGAGAAGACACTTTTTAAATCTTATAGTCAAATAATTCAAAAAGGAGAACAAAACTATTACTATTATAAATAGAATTTTATTTATGGTGAATGTCTATATTTAGAGAGATCGCAGGGTTTATTACTTGGTGACTAAGTCACTCTTTCCCTATAAATAGAGGGTTCTATTCCATTGTATTTCATCCCATATCAATAAGAATTCTCTTCTCTCTACTTTTCTCTGCAATATTTTTCTTCTTCTTTTATTGTTTCATAACACGTTATCAGCACGAGACTCTAACCAATTGAGTAGAAGTTTTGGGATTGAGCATAATGATTGTAAATTATTCCATGAATTTCCTTCATGATTAAATTTTGGATTTAAGGTAAGTATTTTACTTTATTTTTCTCTTTTAAATTCTATAATTTGATTTTATATACAAGCAAAAACAACAAATTTTGATTATAACTCTAGTGGAGTTTAAAAGAAATTATAACCACCCAAAATTGTAAAATTTTTATGTCTTGCCATGATCAAATTCATGTATGATTGTGGGCGAAGAATGAAAACCCGTCCCATTGAATTTGCTCCATTCTCATTCCCTTAAGAGAATGTGATAGCAGTATGTAATACATCTGAAAGAAGACAAATTTATTACCGTGAATGATCAATGGATGTGGACGTGGCAATAGACGAAATTATAATCGTCATCATTGTGATAATGGGAATAATAAGGATTCTCAAAATAATCTTTCACTTTGCGAAAGTAATATTTGTCATCGATTTGACATGAGATTTTATAAAGCACATATAGATGATTATGGCCCATTCATGATGTGAATGTGACAACATCATATTTATGAATACATATTCATCTTGGAAGAATATGAACGTGCTAGTGGTAGTGAATATACCACACTCACCTCTAGAAGGAGGTTTGAGATGATATAAGAAAATAATGTCATTATTATGGTATGAACGGTCATTGGTCACGTACCTATTGCACACCAAAATATTTTGGTAATGCGATTATTAAAGAATAACATTAATGCAAGAAACATATCTTGCATATAATTTTGACCATAACCATAATGGTATAACTTTCTCTTTAAAAGAGATATTCACCATATTGATGTTGATGAATATGTGGTAGTACAAAATTAATTGAGAACTCTGCAAGAGCCAATTATACTATTTTGGAGAAACACAATTAATTACCAATAACGTATTGTGTTGTAGTAAGTCTCAAAGAAACTTATTCAGTTTCCAAAGTATACGCGAAAACGGTTGATTATACTGAGACTATAAATAAAGGAAAGATTTAATATCTTCTATTACTACAGCTTATAACGGGGTAATATTTATGTAAAAAGTTACCCGTTTTATTCTCCAGTTTGTACTACACAAATAAAAGAATGCCACAATAAAGTAAAAGTTTATTGAATAAAAACCATATCATAATAAACTTGGAGTTTATTGATAATTACACACATCATGGTGTAAACCTGGAGTTTATCAATATTGATAATTTATTCAGTTGGCATAATTGCTTTAGCCATTTTAATCTAAGTATGATGTGCAAAAATAAAAGAAAATTCATATGGATAAATATTAAAGAACTAGAATTTTTTTACGAATTCTATTATATTGTTTGTTCTCATTAATTAATATACCAACTAAAATTGGGATTGAATCCCATGAATGTTGGAAATATCAAAGGTGAATATGTGTTCATTCATCTGCCATGTATACCACATAAGATGCATCTATGAGATGGTTACATGTGCGATTATTATTAACCCGCAACCTGATGTTTGCGAGGTAATTTGCTCAATAATTTAATTTAGAGAATAATTTTCAGATTTCTATTCAAGACAGTTCATCTTGATAAGTTAGTTTACATCACAGTTGGTTTAGCAAAATAATTTATTGAGTGCCTCTACTTAATAGCTAAACTATTGCTTATGAGAACAAAGTTATTTATATCAGTTTGATATAGGTTATATACGAAAGTATATTATATTCTCCCCTCATAAGTGGTTCGGGGTCAGGAACCAAATAATTTCATCTTATTATTATTGATGTACACTGTATATTTTGATTAGTACCATAATACACAACGATGGATTTCTAAAGTTGAGGAAGCAAGTTAGTTTTTCTAACATGAGGGGGGGATGATAAACATTTGAGAAAAGGTTACGTGGAATAAATTATCATGTGTACATCTAGATCCTCGAATAAAATAATATGAACTTGAAGTTCAATAAAGGATAATTCATTTGCAATATATTGCAAAGTATGCCAGACACATTTGTTGACCCAAAGAAAGTAACTATATTCTCATTGCAAATGCTCATATTAAGTTCTAGAAGGACAAAGTCTATGTTACGCTTAAAGCATATAGACAGATCGGTTTCAAATAACTTCTTGATAAAGAAGATGAGCAAATGATTATATTAAGGAGGCAAGTGATCTAGAAGATCACATGACATGATACTTCATAAAATCTCAAGAGAGGTTCAGGTACCTGAATATATGAATGAAGAGATCTCTATGTTATGTCTTTGTGAAAAAATATTGGAATCGATATAAAATGTTCGTCGACGACATCTATGATAGCGCTAAATATAGATGAGGATCTTAAGTCTGTCGCCTACAGACACAAAAATATTGGCCAAATGGAAGAGACATAATTCGAATAGAATTGGTTTCATATGAAAGACATATAATTTTGTCTATGTTGTTCAAATACTTGAAAGCATAAAGTCAATAGTGTGTGCAATCCCTTTATCTATCTTATATGTCCAGCATGACATGAAAACTTGATATGCATCTAAAGTCTATTATATGGCTTACATAACTTAACTTATATGACAATCCATGAAGAATTTAAGTTGCTTGAAGCATATACAGTTCTTGATCTTGAAGTAACACTTCCTCAGTGCAATTTGTGCACAATGTATCTTGCTATAAATATGGGCATGATAATATGATAGCAAGAGTTTTCACCTCTATGTGAAGATATTGAACTGACAATTCCAACAAGATCATATGAAGACAATACATATATTAGGGATGATGATTTCAAGGTGAAATAAATTTGTTCAAGTTAATATGGCTGATTTGTTCATCAAATCTCTACCAAAGATCTTTTGAAGATGGTGCACAAGATTGGAATGGGAAAGCTCAAGGATGTGAATTGATGCTCTCATCGGGGGAGTTAATACGCGTTGTACTCTTTTTCCCTTACAAGGTTTTGTCCCATTGGGTTTTCCTTGCAAAGTTTTTAATGAGGCAACCAAAAGGCGTATTGTTAGATATGTGTACTCTTTTTCCTTCACTAGAATTTTTTTCCCACTGGGTTTTATTTTAGTTAAGGTTTTAACGAGGCACGTTATCTGTTGAATAGACATTCAAGGGAGAGTGTTATAAATAGAATTTTATTTATGGTGAATGTATATATTTAGAGAGATCTCAGGGTTTATTACTTGGTGACTAAGTCACTCTTTCCCTATAAATTGAGGGTTTTATTCCATTGTATTTCATCCCATATCAATAAGAATTCTCTTCTCTCTACTTTTCTCTGCAATACTCTTCTTTTTCTTTTATTGTTTCATAACAATTACTATGATTTATTAGCGTTAATTTTGACCTATAATACTTCTCATCTTCACCCTGGTCGTTTTCAATATAGTATCTCTAATTACTGATGAAGATTGGGGTCATAGATTGATACTCCTTTAACTTTACTAGGTGTTCGCTTCTTTGAATTTACTATATTTTAAAGACGTAATATGCTTGATATATCCTATGAAATTTTGTAAGTTACATTACAACTTGTTTAAACACTACATTCCTAATTTGCAAGATTACACTAAGCAATGTACTTGAAATTCAAGCGAAAGTTTAAGTTTAGATTAGAGGTGGTAATTTATGCCCAAATCCATTTGACCCGTCCAATACGTTCAAGGGTGGCCTGGTCATTGGCCCACCCATTTGTTAAACTCAGCCTATCTTGACCCAACTCATTTCAACTCATATAAAGTTGGGCTAATTTTTAGTCCAAGTTGATCTATGAGTAACTTTGCTAAAATAACTTTTAATTATTTTTTTTGTTTAATATGTTATATATAACAATAACAAAAGAAAATAAGTCTTATTTGATAATTAAATAATTAATAAGAAAACAATACACATTATTTAAAGCTTGGTAAGAGTTGGGCGGGTTGAGTTATAACCCAAATTTTAACCAAATTTGACCCAACCCATCTCAGCCCAAATTACTTTTGGACAGGTTAATGACCCGCCTAAACTCAACCCAACCCGCCCATTTGACATACCAAGTTTAGATCAAAATCCTACATAAATTAAAACAAAAACCGGAAAATTAAACAAAAAAAATAAGTTCAAAGCATTAATCTAATGGTCCTAATTTCAATTAAGTGTACAAATTCATCCCAACCAAAACATTTAAAAAAAAAAAAAGATATAGAGAATCCAAAAAAAGATGTCCAACGAGTTGGTGGATAGAAGTTAGTGAGTGTGGATAAAACGACAGCCAATCAGAACTCATGGAAATCCCCAAAAAGCCTTAATATCATCTTTTGTCCCAACCAAACCACCTCAAAATATAATTACAAAAATTACAGACAGGCAGTTGAAATATTTACATTACAAACAGAAGAAAACTCAAAAGCAGAAACTTTTCCTCCATCGAACGCCACACGCCTTCCACCATTTCTGGCCACAGAGAGAGCTACTAAAACCCCCAATTCATATCTCCTTCATCGACGCTACAAATTTTAGGGTTAGGGTTTTTGGTAGCTCAAATTTTAATTGCCAGCAAATGGCTATTCCAACCGCATTTTCCGGTGCCAAGCTCGAGTCTTTATCATCATCGGCAACTTCTCCGGCGCCTATCGGGTTGTTCTCCCATCCGGGTCGGGTCAGACGATTGCCAATTCAGAAGGGGTTGTTTAATTTAGGGATTAGGTGTGTGGTGGCAGCATCTGATGTTTTGAGTCAAAGTCAAAATTCCGAAAATGTGACTTCATCTTCCAGCCTTTCTGCTCTTGAACAGCTCAAAACCTCAGCTGCAGACAGTATGTATTTCATTTGTCCAAAGTTTGTTTCTTTTATTCACTTTGATATGATATATTTTGCAAATTTGGAACTTTTACGATTAAATGTTGGAGAATTTCTATGTTTCATATTAAATCTGGTGATATGATATGATTCTTTAGCTGCTCAGCAATTCTATTTGTTCAGTGTGTTGATTGCTGCATCCTTTTATTAGCTCCATGTTAATCAGTCTTATTTACTGTTACTCTGCTCTTTTGTTGTTAGAGTAGTTTCTCCCATTTTCTCCGAGGTTTATTCTTTATGCACTTATTTGGAAGAAGCATGTATAGTGACTTTACTTTGTGTTCTAGTGAAGAGCTTTTGGTGGAATATGGTCTTTAGTCAATTCTTTGTTTAATGAGGATATTGTTATGTTACTAGTTTTCCATATAGGGTTAGGCCACAAGTTGTTTGTGCTTATCGCAGCTTCCTTTTTCCATGATAACTTGGAACATGAATGTCAATTAAATAGTGCAACAAGAAGTTGGACCTCATGTTTTTTATTGATAATGGTGGTGTTTGGTCCAGCTGTGCGTATCTCGACTAATTCGCAGGGTACGTGTTGCCTCACACCAACACAACTAGCGGGTATCTATGTCGATCAAGGATTAGGTAGATGGGAAGAAATCACCTAACATTTTGTTTTTGCATCCTGAGCGAATATTTGATAGTTTCCTGGCCTTTCCTGGCGATGAACTTTGCATGTGGTGCAGTTATATCAGTCCTTTCAGTTCTTAATGATCTGACAATATAGCCAATGTAATATCTTCTCGAATTAATATATAATATCATTGTGCCGGTCATAAATGTAATGTAATGTGTTTCCATTCCCTTGTTGAATCTTAAACAATGTACACTAAATAAAAAAGTGATACCTCAATTTTTTTAATCTTAAAATGCTTCAGGATATACCAAGGAAAGGAGCAGTATTGTTGTCATTGGGCTCAGTATCCACACTACACCTGTTGAAATACGTGAAAAACTGGCAATTCCTGAAGCAGAGTGGCCGAGAGCTATTGGGGAGCTCTGCAATTTGAATCATATTGAAGAAGCTGCAGTTCTTAGCACCTGTAACAGGATGGAGATCTATGTTGTGGCTCTTTCTCAACATCGTGGCGTTAAAGAAGTTACCGAATGGATGTCAAAGGTACTTCATTTCCCTTGAACTTTGCTATATAGTCTGCTATCTTTTTTCTTACAAAGATGAATAGAAAATAAAAAGTGAACCAATCGAACTATCCATTGTCATTTTCTTGGTGAGAGGTTTTCCTACTCATGTCTACTAAAATGTAAAAAAAGACGTTTGAATTGGAAAAAAAGATATCCCCCTTGAACAGATCTTAGCATATATTTTTTCATTATCTTTGCAATATCGGGGTTCTGCAATCAGGGTTTCTGCATTCTCTGCAACTAGGGATAACCATCAAACTGATAAGCAGTTCTCCTTTTCTTTGGCAGACAAGTGGAGTACCTGTTACAGAGATTTGTAAGCACCGCTTTTTACTGTACAACAATGATGCTACACAGCACCTCTTTGAAGTATCAGCTGGGCTAGACTCCTTGGTCTTAGGGGAAGGTCAAATCCTTGCTCAAGTCAAGCAAGTAGTCAAGGTTGGTCAAGGAGTTACGGGCTTCGGAAGGAACATAAGTGGGCTATTCAAGCATGCAATCACTGTCGGAAAGAGGGTTAGAACTGAAACAAACATTGCAGCAGGGGCAGTTTCTGTTAGTTCAGCTGCTGTGGAGTTGGCTTTGATGAAGCTTCCTGAATCCTCCCACGCTAGTGCTAGGATGCTAGTTATTGGAGCAGGCAAGATGGGGAAGCTTGTGATCAAGCACTTGGTAGCTAAGGGATGCACAAGGATGGTCGTCGTAAACAGAACTGAGGAAAGAGTTTCTGCCATTCGTGAAGAGATTAAAGATGTTGAGATAATCTACAAGCCCCTCAGTGAAATGCTTAACAGTGCTGCTGAAGCTGATGTTATCTTCACAAGCACTGCATCGGAAACCCCGCTGTTTCTGAAAGAACATGTGCTGGATCTTCCAGCTGTTGCTGCAAGTGTTGGGGGTTTAAGGCTTTTCGTCGACATCTCAGTTCCTAGGAATGTGGGTGCTTGTGTGAACGAGCTAGAGAATGCACGAGTGTACAATGTGGATGATCTAAAGGAGGTTGTGGCAGCTAATAAGGAGGACCGCCTTCGAAAAGCAATGGAAGCTCAGGCAATTATTTCTGAGGAATCCAAACAGTTTGAAGCTTGGAGGGATTCCCTGGAGACTGTTCCCACCATCAAGAAACTGAGGGCTTATGCTGAAAGACTAAGGGTTGCTGAACTGGAGAAGTGCATGTCAAAAATGGGCGATGATATCTCAAAGAAGACAAGGAAGGCTGTCGATGATCTTAGTCGCGGTATAGTTAACAAGCTCCTTCATGGTCCCATGCAACACTTAAGATGCGATGGAAGTGACAGCCGCACATTGAGTGAGACCCTTGAGAATATGCACGCGCTAAATAGGATGTTCAACCTTGAGACAGATATATCAGTATTGGAACAAAAAATTCGAGCTAAAGTGGAGCAAACTCAAAAATAAGGTCCATTATCTCAACTTTTTCGTGAAAATTCTCTCAGAGCCTCAACTGAATAAGAGGAAGAATTCCTCAATTGTGTTTTCTGTTGCCGGTACTGTAAATTCTCATTGAAATGTCTAACAGGACATGGTCCCTTGTCAAGATCTTTCCTGTTGATTTAATTTTGTCTAAGACATCTGCATACCTCTGATTGCGGATTCCTCTTGTGTCTTAAGAGTACATTTTGTATGTAACTGTCCTATTGAGACATTATCATTTGAACTTTGATCTTTGTAGCAAATGATGCATGGGAGATATCCATATACTCTTTCCACAAACAGTTTCTAGCCTTGTAACTAAGTCACTGATTCATTTACTATTATGATTATTACTTTGATGTATTACTTTTATTCAACTTGTTTTCCCTTTGAACCCTGCAGTGTAATTGTCAAATGGTTATAACAATGTTGATTACTGGAATGCTACTCTGTTTTCTTCAACACAATAGTGTCACACCTCTTTTTTGCGCGCCCGCCCCGAAGGGCAAGATGCGCGAGGGAGTTTTTTCCAATTTAAGTGACAATATTCGAAATGGGATTATTTATTTAGTTCAGAGTCGCCACTTGGGAAAGGTTTGGCTTTTGGTATCCCAAGTCACCGGTTTATCTTGAATCCCAAATCGAGGAAAATATTCGACTTTCCAAATGAAGTTTGCGAACCAGAAATTCTAAGTAAGGAATTCTGTTGACCCGAGGGAAGGTGTTAGGCACCCTCGAATCCCGTGGTTCTAGCACGGTCGCTTAAATTGTTATAATGGCTAGATATCTGATTTAATACATGTTATTACTTATGTGCTTTTATTAAGTTTAAACCGCTTTTATTATTATCATTTATTTTTTATAGAATTGCAACGTCGTGAAAATGCATCTCGAACCACGTCACAATCAATGCACCCGTAGTTGTTAACACATTTCGACTTCGTTGAGATTTGAATTTGGGTCACATAAATGCGGGTCACATAAATGCGCACCCGAATTTAAGAATGTAATTTAATTAAGTCGCGCCTAAAGAGTCTAACACGTTTTTATCTTCGGGGAAGGCAGTGAAATTCACTAAACAGTCCATCCCAAATTCTAAGTATTTATTATGATCAATTATTGAGGGCCCCGCAATTTGCATTTTTATTTGGCGAGGCTCGTCTCGTTATTTTTTTAAAGGATAATCTTAGCATGACTACATTTCTTATTTTTTGTTTTTTCTAAAAATAAATGAAAGAAAATACATGCTAATTAAATTACATGCTTAGCCAATTTGGCCTCTGATTAATTATCGGATTAATTATTTACGAGGCGGGGAATTGTTTTAAGTCTCATTCCATGAGCGAACATGCTTCTAATTTGACATAAAAAATTGTATACAAGATTAATAAAATGCTAAACTCACGCTAAACATTTTTCCAAGTTGAGTTGAGACTAACTTATTTGAACTAAGTTAATGGAATTAACTACTAGAGGATACTGCTAGTGAGATTCGAATATTATCCTACAAACTGCCTAACGGGATCCGATAAAATTAAAACTCAGAAGATTAAAACTACATTGTATTTGACAAGGTTAAAGCATTCTTCCCTATACATACAACATATTGTTGAAGGAAATCTAGTTATCACTATGCCAACTATTCGTGCATTCCACAAATTGCATGATTATATCATTCGTACAACCAAACAACTGTAAATCTCAATACTTAAACAGACTAAGCTTCAGTCAAGTACAAAAATTACCTACTGTATTATACTATTGAATTACAACCTAACAAGTTACACAAATCTAACAACATCTACAAAGCTGTAATTACTGCAGCAGATGATTAAAAATCCTTAGCGTCTCTTATTTCATGCTTTCACTGTTACATCAATGCGAAATTCTAGTGTGTACCTGGATGTTGAAATGCGAAAAGAAGAAGCAGAAGGTAGAGAAGTCAGCAGCAGCAGCAAAGAGAAATGGCAGCAGCAAAACAGTAGAGTAGAATCAAACCCCAGATGGACAAACCAGAAATAGCCCAATGAAACAAGTACCCAGTACCCAAACAATCACACTCAGCAGACTCAGTTGGGACTTGGAAATACCAATGTTAATCAACAGGCCGAAATAGGTGAAACCGAAACAACAATAGAAAACAGTTTCCGATTCTCAAACACTCAAAGGAAGGACCCTAAGTTTTGACAGAACAAATAGCAGGTTAATGCTAATTTTCAACAGAAAAAGGTGAGGAAAAACAGAGTTTTCAACTTAAATCAAGCAGCAGAGATTTTCTTTCTCTATCTCCCTTAATTCTTTTCTCTCTCTTTTTTCTGAACCCTTAATGTCCTCTATCTTCTCCCCCCTTTGTTGGTTTTAAAACCTTCCCCTTTTATAGCCCAAAATCCCCTCTTTAAACAGCCTGTTAAAACCCATATAAAACTGACCTCACCCCATGTCCTTTCTGTTTTTCCACTTACAAACTTAAAAGAAAAGCCCTCCCCATGAGATTCCCTGACAAAAACCTCTTTTTCATTATTAAAATGGTTTATCATTTTATTAAACTAAGCAAACATGGGTAGCAGGAATATACCCTGACAGCACATGCTGTCCAATTACCCCTAATTCATTAAAGAACTACAAATTGCCGTGCTTTCTGATTTCCTAAATCTAAAGTGAATAAACAAGGCTAGTAATCTCTATCTTATGTGCACAAACAGGGTCAGCACATCAATATCAATCCAAACTAGGCTTTGGTTCAATTCAAAACTAGTATGAATTCATATGTACATATATTCAGCAGAATCAACTAACAGGAAACTCTGAATCAGGGAATGTCAACAAAACTGGCACCAAACAGTTCGAAGGGAACAAATAAACTACAAACAATTAATCGACGAAACTTAATTAATCGACTACGTAGTGTATAACATACGACTGGCAACAAACAATCAGAACCAAACAGGCAGACTTGTGATTTCAATGGTATTGACAAAACAGGGGCTAAAAGGAAACTTAATTAATCGACGAAACTTATCGAATCGATTACACAGCCTGTTATATACTTGAACAACGAACAGAAATAATTCGACCAAATAAAAGGTCTGATTCAGAGAAAAAGAAGAACAAAGCGAAGAAATTGGAAATAAAATCATTCTAAACAACAAACGAACAACAAAACAAACAAACAACAATGGATCAAACGGAAAGAAACAAAAGAATACCTCAAGTAAACTAGGTGAAACGGACCCGAACTCAGACTTGACCTTTTTGAGGTCGAATGGACCTTAATCAAGTGTTCTCAACAGAGAACACTTTGACTAAAGTCTATTAGACCCTCAAACCTCTGCTAATTAGGACAAAAATCCTGATTTCTGGATTTCTAGGGTTCTTGGGGCTCAGATTAGGGGTTCAGGTTTTTCTGGTTAGATTCGGACCAAACCAAGCCTGGTTTGGTCACGGGGGAGGTCAGGGGAGTACCTGGCATGGATTTGGGGGGGTTTGGTGTAGGTCGAGGTTTGGTTCGAATCTTCAAATGAAGATTCGAGAATCTAGGGATTGATTCGAACTAAACGGTTTATGGATTTGGATTCAGGGTGGTTGAGTGTTCCTAGGGTGTTAAGATGGTGGCCGGTGGCGTTGATGCCGCCGGGTTTCAAACGGAAGGGGGCTAAGGCGGCTAGGGTTTAAACCCAGGTCCGTCTCTGAAATGAGAGAGACGAAGGAACAGTGAGAGGAGGGGGGTCTGGCTCGGGGGTGCGGGGTGAAAGGGGGGTAAGCTTATATACGGGGTGAGTGATTTGATATTGGCCGTTGGATCGCCAATGATCAACGGCCTTGATCTTTCCAACGAAGGGAACGGCGTCGTTTGGTCTCATGCTGGGAATGGATCAAGCCGGGTTTCAGTGGGTCGGGTCAGGTAACGGGTAAGGAAGATGGGACGAGGGCCGTCAGATCAACTTGGTTTGAACGGCTGAGATGGGTTGTTCTTGAAACGACGTAGTTTTGGCATCAAACTACGTCGTTTGGTGGCCTGGGAGATGGGTCTCTTGGACCGGCTGCCTTGGGCTGCTTTTGGGCCTCGAATTTTCCTAAAGAAACTGGCCCAATCCGATTTTTAGACCAATTTGCACTCTTTTTCTTTTATTTTCTAATTTAAAACACAATACCTAATTAAAGTAAAACTAAACACATATTAATTAACACTTAACATAATTATCACACACATATTAAAATATTTAAATAGGTAAAATCACACCATGGCAACAAAACATAAGACGAAAAGCATACTTTTGCGATTTTTCTTTAAAAACCAAACTATGATTTAATTAATTCCTAAATGTACAATTAAATCCTAAATAAGCAGGTAATATATTTATTTTATATTTCGCGATTAACTACAAAAAAGTAAACATTTACGGACAAAAATGATTACCAAAAATGTCACGCAAATTCTCAAAATTGTACCCGAAGGTAACTTGTTTTATTTTCGATTTCTTTTTGGAGTAATTTCCGTGAAGCAAAAATCACGTGCTCACAGCTGCCTCTCTTTGCCCGAAAACACAAAGAGTTTTCGTGCAAAGATAAAGTGAGCGGGTATGAGCGATTTTTGCTCGTCGGGTACTCCGTGTGAAACATTTCTTGAAAGCATTTGACCGAACCTTTGCTTCAGAGGTTTCCTACATATCCTGGGCTAAATAGGAATCAGGTCAATGTAGTTCGGGAAGTTTCGGTAGTTGGGATTACCGGGAGCTGTGTCTTTGCTGTTACCGATATGGTTGCTGTTGATGCTGCTTGCTGAACGTCTTTATTACACAAAAAGGAAAAATCGAAACTGAACTAGCTATGCCTATCAAACTATGAGTTACAAGATTCCTATCTACAATTCTCTTGAAACTTGATCTTGAGTCTTAGCTGATTCTGCTTGTAGACTTCGATCTGAATCTTGATGCTCGCAAGTTGTAGGCGCTTGTTTATTTCTGCAGCATTGAGTAAGACAGGATCGGCGGAGTTCGTGATTTTGACCAGATTTTGAGCGGTCCGCACTTTGTTTGCTCCAGTATTTGGGCATCCTCTTTTCGTTCTTTCCTTCCTTTCTTCATTCCGGATTGAGACTCACTCCATAGGTCATCTCGATCCATGTGCCTCGAGGTAAAACCTGCTCAGGCAACAAAACAAACAAACGAACGAAATTTTCTGCCCCAATTTTGCTGGGAAAATTTCGTGAGTTAAATGTCATAAATCTATAGAATTGATGAGGGAATCGGGAACCTCATGTATGAAAGGCGTAACTCAGGGGTTGGAGCCCTGATGTTTACACAAGGCAAATTGCTCAACTCAGGGATTGGAACCCTAAATTGGGAGGATTGCCAGATTATGCCGGAGAAGTGACCGGGTTATGCCAGAGAAAAAAAGGGAAAGGTCCACGGGTAATGCCGGGGAAGTCATCGGGTTATGCCAGAAAAGGAAAAGAGTCCTCGGGTTATGCCGAAAGAGGGAAAGAGTCCTCGGGTTATGTCGGGGAAGTCATCGGGTTATGCCGGAAAAGGGAAAGAGGTCCCTGGGTTATGCCAGGGAGGTCCACGGTTTATGCCGGCAAAGGGAAAGAGTCCTCGGGTTATGCCGGAAAAGGGAAAGAGTCCTCGGGTTTTGCCGAAAAAAGGAAAGAGTCCTCGGGTTATGTCGGAAAAGGAAAAGAGGTCCCTGGGTTATGCTAGGGAGGTCCACGGGTTATGCCGGGGAAGTCATCGGGTTATGCCGGAAAAGGGAAAGAGGTCCCTGGGTTATGCCAGGGAGGTCCACGGGTTATGCCAGGGAGGTCCACGGGTTATGCCGGGAAAGGGAAAGAGTCCTCGGGTTATACCGGGGAAGTCATCAGGTTATGCCGGAAAAGGAAAAGAGTCCTCGGATTATGCCGGGGAAGTCCTCGGGTTATGCCGGAAAAGGGAAAGAGTCCTCGGGTTATGCCAGAAAGGGAAAGAGGTCCCTGGGTTATGCCAGGGAGGTCCACGGGTTATGCCGGGGAAATCATCGGGTTATGCCGGAAAAGGAAAAGAGTCCACGGGTTATGCCGGGGAAGTCATCGGGTTATGCCGGAAAAGGAAAGAGTCCTCGGATTATGCCGGGGAAGTCATCGGGTTATGCCGGAAAAGGGAAAGAGGTCCCTGGGTTATGCCAGGGAGGTCCACGGGTTATGCCGGAAAAGGGAAAGAGTCCTCGGGTTATGCCGGAAAGGGAAAGAGGTCCCTGGGTTATGCCAGGGAGGTCCACGGGTTATGCCGGGGAAGTCATCGGGTTATGCCAGAAAAGGAAAAGAGTCCTTGGGTTATGCCGGGGAAGTCATCGGGTTATGTCGGAAAAGGGAAAGAGGTCCCTGGGTTATGCCAGGGAGGTCCACGGGTTATGCCGGGAAAGGGAAAGAGTCCTCGGGTTATGCCGGGGAAGTCATCGGGTTATGCCAGAAAAGGGAGAGAGTCCTCGGGTTATGCCGGGGAAATCATCGGGTTATGCCGGAAAAGGGAAAGAGTCCTCGAGTTATGCCGGGGAAGTCATCGGGTTATGCCGGAAAAGGAAAAGAGGTCCCTGGGTTAAGCCAGGGATGTCCACGGGTTATGCCAGGAAAGGGAAAGAGTCCTCGGGTTATGCCGGAAAGGGATAGAGGTCCCTGGGTTATGCCAGGGAGGTCTACGGGTTATGCCGGGGAAATCATCGGGTTATGCCGGAAAAGGAAAAGAGTCCACGGGTTATGCCGGGGAAGTCATCGGGTTATGCCGGAAAAGGAAAGAGTCCTCGGATTATGCCGGGGAAGTCATCGGGTTATGCCGGAAAAGGGAAAGAGGTCCCTGGGTTATGCCAGGGAGGTCCACTGGTTATGCCGAAAAAGGGAAAGAGTCATCGGGTTATGCCGGAAAGGGAAAGAGGTCCCTAGGTTATGCTAGGGAGGTCCACGGGTTATGCTGGGGAAGTCATCGAGTTATGCCGGAAAAGGAAAAGAGTCCTCGGGTTATGCCGATGAAGTCATCGGGTTATGCTGGAAAAGGAATAGAGGTCCCTGGGTTATGCCAGGGAGGTCCACGGGTTATGCCGGGAAAGGGAAAGAGTCCTCGGGTTCTGCCGGGGAAGTCATCGGGTTATGCCGGAAAAGGGAAAGAGTCCTCGGGTTATGCCGGAGAAATCATCGGGTTACGCCGGAAAAGGGAAAGAGTCCTCGGGTTATGCCGGGGAAGTCATCGGGTTATGCCGAAAAAGGAAAAGAGGTCCCTGGGTTATGCCAGGGATGTCCACGGGTTATGCCGGGAAAGGGAAAGAGTCCTCGGGTTATGCCGGGGAAGTCATCGGGTTATGCCGGGGAAATCATCGGGTTAGAAAAAATGCAGGAAAGAATTGGGAGGAGACTTCCCTTTTGGGTTGATTATTGCAGCATAGCTATTTCTAATCCTTGTGCATTTCCTTTTGGCTGCACCTGCCTCTCGCAGGGTTGTACCTGCTTCCTGCTTAGTTCGTTCTGTATTGCAACTGCTTCAACTTCAAACAAAGGAAAATTGTTAGTTTGAAATTGTGGTCGGTTTTGTGGCCTTCATTGTTTTTCTTGGTCCCAAGCCTCATTTCTGTTGAGAAAATTCGCCATTGATTGGATTCCAAGGCGACCTCCTTTCAAACTGATAAGACTCAATATTTCAGGATTTCACGATGATTTGCGCGTGTAAGGCTCTGTTTCTTCCGTCTCACTCTGCTTGGGGATTTTGAGGTAATCAAACGTCACGATCAGTCGGGATTGGACTGACGCATCACTGAGGCCGGGTATGTTCTCCACCTCTTGCCAGACAGAGCCCTGTGAAACCGATCCTGCAACCTTTTCTTTCTAGCATGTTTTGGGGCTTAGGGTTAAACCGAAAAGGAATCCAAAGAAAGGTAAACGAAGAGCGAGGAAATGAATTTAAAAGAGAAGCGTCCTTTTCGGGGAAAAGAAAGACTTATCTAAGGTGCATGCTGGCTTTAAATTGACATAACCTGCTTTTTGGACTGGATGCTCGACTCTCACGAACCTACATTTTCTCACGAACCAAACGGATCTATGTTTCCAAACCAGGGAACCTTGCCAGAACCTTCTGTGGTGAAATCCTCTTTTCGGCTGACAGCGCCCTTTGCGAGTTTTCGCTAGCCGACCTCTCTCATTTCTCTTCTTACCGTCGCCTTATAGTGCTCGTCATGAGTTTTCACTAACAAGACTCTCTCATTTTGATTTCTCTGCTCGCCATCGCCTTATGGTACCTGTAGGTTTTCACCAATAAGACTCTCTCATTTTATTTCTCTCATCCTGACTGCGTCGGATCCGAGCAACTGCGTCCTTTAATTTTGAAGAAACTTTTGCCGATTGATCGGAAGGACTTGCAACAGGTTTGGGGTCAAAAGAACTTGGATCGAATTACAACTTTGGAACCGTCCAGGCGGGATTATCGCCGAATTATTATAACGTCTGCCCCAGTTTAACTTTTGGGAAAAAACTGGATTTTTGTTTTGGTGTGACTGAACCCCATAGAGAGGCTGCCTACGTATCCTTTCGGAATCAAGTCAAACATAGTTCAGGCAGTTTCATTTTTTTTTTACTAGCACTTCCGGGTTCCAAAGAGGGTAATGAAAGAAAGGTAAACAACTCAAAGGGTTAGCAAAGGATTTGAGTGTTTGGGTAGCGGGAATGAAAGCCTTCGTCCTCTCAATTGTGCAAAAACATCGTCAGAGCAAGTTCAGACATAGTATCTTTTTACTGCATCCGCATTCATGGCTGTCTCGAGATCTTTTCCTTTAATATCACCTAGATATAATGCTCCCCGGGGCAATATCTTCCTGATGATGTATGGACCTTTCCAATTAGGAGCAAATTTTCCTTTTGCTTCCTGGTGATGTGGAAGAATGCGCCTTAACACCAGTTGACCTACTTCAAAATTCCTGGGTCGCACTTTCTTGTTGTAAGCACGGACCATTCTTTGTTGGTACAACTGCCCGTGACAGACCGCAGTCATTCGCTTTTCATCGATCAGCGTTAACTGTTCCAAACGGGTTTTGACCCACTCACTGTCTTCAATTTCAGCTTCAACAATGATCCGGAGAGAAGGGATTTCTACCTCTGCCGGTATCACAGCCTCGGTCCCGTAAACCAACAAGTATGGGGTTGCCCCTACTGATGTGCGTACTGTAGTGCGATATCCCAGCAAGGCGAAAGGTAACTGCTCATGCCATTGTCTGGAACTCTGGGTTGTCTTCCTCAAAATCTTCTTGATGTTTTTGTTCGTCGCTTCAACAGCGCCGTTGGCCTTGGGCCGATAAGGAGTGGAATTCCTATGCGTTATTTTGAACTGTTCGCACACATCCTCCATCAAATGACTATTCAGGTTTGCCGCATTATCTGTTATTATAGTTGCAGGAATACCGAAACGACAGATAAGACTTGAATGTACGAAATCCACCACGGCTTTCTTAGTGACCGATTTGAGAGTGACAGCCTCGACCCATTTTGTAAAGTAGTCGATAACGACCAATATGAATCTGTGCCCATTTGAAGCTTTGGGCTCAATCGGACCAATGACATCCATACCCCAGGCAACAAATGGCCAAGGTGCAGACAGGGGATGCAGTTCTGTGGGAGGTGCATGAATTAGATCTCCATGCACCTGACACTGATGACACTTTCGAACGAAGCTGAAACAGTCCTTTTCCATGGTCATCCAGTAATACCCGGCCCGAAGGATTTTCTTTGCCAAAACATACACGTTCATATGAGGTCCACACACTCCTGCATGTACTTCATGCATGATTCTTCCTGCTTCTTCGGCGTCAACACATCTTAATAAGTTGAGATCAGGGGTTCTTTTATACAATATCTCACCGCTCAAAAAGAATCCACTTGCCTGCCGCCTAATAGTTCTCTTCTGATCTCCAGTAGCATGTTTGGGGTATTCTTGTGTTTTCAAGAACCTCTTAACATCCTGGTACCATGGCTGGATACTTGGTCCTGCCTCGATGGCATTGCAGTAACCATGCCTTTCCCTGATTTGGATTTCCAAGGGATCGATGTGGGCATTGCCTGGATAAGGTAACATTGAAGCTAAAGTGGCAAGTGCATCGGCTAATTCATTGTGACATCGCGGGATATACCTGAACTCTACTGATCTGAACCGTTTGCTGAGATCCTCTACATGCTGCCGGTAAGGAATAAACTTGACATCTCGGGTTTCCCATTCACCCTGGGCTTGCCGGATAATCAAATCAGAATCCCTCATAATCAACAAATCCCCAACATCTTGATCGATCGCCATATTCATGCCCATGATGCAGGCTTCATATTCAGCTGTATTGTTCGTGCAAAAGAAACGAAGCCTAGCTGTAGCCGGATAATGTTGACCAGCAGGTGAGATCAAGATTGCCCCTATTCCTACACCTTTGGCGTTTACGGCCCCATCAAAGAACATCTTCCAAACGTGAGTGTTTTCCGAGACCACTTCTATGGTATTTATTTCTTCATCTGGAAAATAAGTACTCAATGACTGGTATTCCTCATCAACCGGATTTTCGGCCAAATGATCTGCTAATGCCTGGGCTTTCATTGTCGTGCAGGTGACATAGACTATGTCAAATTCAGTAAGCAAGATTTGCCACTTGGCCAATCTTCCAGTAGGCATTGGTTTCTGAAATATATACTTCAAAGGATCCAGCCTTCTTATGAGGTAAGTAGTGTGAGCTTGGAGATAATGTCTCAATTTTTGAGCAACCCACGTCAAAGCACAACACGTTCTTTCCAGCAGAGTGTACTTGGCCTCGTAGCCGGTGAATTTCTTGATCAAGTAGTAGATCACCTGCTCCTTCTTTCCGGTTATGTCATGTTGCCCGAGGACGCAACCGAAAGAATTTTCCAAGACTGTCAGATACAAGAACAGGGGTCTCTCTGGCTCTGGTGGGACTAAAACTGGGGGATTTAAAAGATATTCTTTGATCTTGTCGAAATCTTCTTGACACTCAGCCATCCATTTGATCGCGACATCCTTCCTTAATAGCTTAAATATGGGCTCACACGTGCTAGTCAGCTGGGCAATGAATCGACTGATATAGTTTAACCTGCCCAACAGACTCATCACGTCTTTCTTCGTTCTTGGGGGAGGTAGATCTCTGATAGATTTTATCTTTGTTGGATCTAACTCTATACCTTTCCTGCTTACTATGAAACCCAAAAGCTTGCCTGATGGGACTCCGAAGGCGCATTTGGCCGGGTTCATCTTCAAGTCGTACTTTCTCAGTCTCTCGAAGAATTTCCTCAAGTCTTGGATATGATTGTCCCGAGTCCTGGACTTGATTATCACGTCGTCCACATACACCTCTATTTCTTGATGCATCATGTCATGAAAAATGGCAGTCATGGCTCTCATGTAAGTTGCCCCAGCATTCTTCAGACCGAATGGCATAACCCGGTAACAGTAAGTGCCCCATGGTGTAGTGAAGGCAGTCTTCTCGGCGTCTTCTTCATCCATCAACACCTGATGATATCCAGCGTAACAATCTACGAAAGACTGGATCTCATGTTTGGCGCAATTATCAACAAGGATGTGGATGTTGGGCAATGGGAAATTGTCTTTGGGACTCGCTCTGTTCAAATCTCGATAATCCACACATACCCGAGTCTTCCCATCTTTTTCGGTATGGGAACTACATTCGCCAACCACGTGGTGTACTGGACTACCCGAATTACTCCCATTTTCAGCTGCTTGGTGATTTCTTCTTTAATCTTGTCACTGACATCAGTTTTGAACTTTCTTTGCTTTTGTTGAACTGGAGGATAATCAGGTGAATTGGCAATTTATGCACCACTAGATCAACACCTAATCCTGGCATGTCATCGTATGACCAAGCAAACATATCTTTAAATTCAAAAAGGAGTTGAACTATCGCGTCTCGCGTTCTCTCGTCCGTGTGAATGCTTATTTTGGTCTCTCGGATTTCCTAAGGAGTTCCCAAATTAACCGGTTCGGTGTCATTCATATTCGGCTTAAGTTTGTTCTCAAAGTGTTCCAATTCTCGATTTATTTCCTTAAAAGCCTCTTCTTCATCGTACTCCATTTCTTGGTTCATTATTTCGCAGCTAGACTGCATGTTTGGATCTGGGCATGAAGTCCTCAAGCATGTCATGTTATTTAAAACCGCATTATTAGAACTGAAAGAAAAAAAAATAAAAAAATCAGAGAGAATAAATAAGATGAAAGATGAAATATTAATTTCATTTCATTGAATTTTGAAGATAATAGGGTTTACATCAGAATTTAAGGACAGGAAACTAAAAGGAAATCATTTGAGTTACACCCCAAAATAACTCTGATGCGGAAAAGGTGGCAAGACTGGTCTACCAGGATTCCCGCTTGATTGGAAACGGAGTAGCCTTCCAGTTTTGCAATTTGGCACCAGGCCCCATGTAAAGCACCTCAGCGGTGCTCGAGCCTTCTCCCGGCTGAACCATATGGGTTTCATACAGCATTTGCCTCATAACCCCACATATTTCTTCAATTTCCTCGGTCGTGAAGGTCTCATCCTCTCTTTCTTCAATGTACTTGGGTCTGACGAATGTTCTGTAAAGATGCGGAATTGGCTGAGATAAAACCCAACCATTGCTCTTCCGTTGGTTTGCCCACATTACGTCAGCTTCTTCGGCGTAAAAACCAACACCGAAGAACTTTTCGGCGGCAGGTAAGGTGATAGGTTCGGTGATACCTTGCAATGATGCCCCGAGTCCCTTCCCCGGTTTATAACCATGCCTGATCATTTCCTTAGCAGCCATAACTGACGCTTTTGAGAGAAAAGGTTAAGGGTAAGGGCTTCCTTCTTCGCATTGGTCTGCGACCACAACCTCGAAAACTTGATAGACTATGTGTTCACTACCCTCCTTAGCTTCGAGGCATGGAACCGACGGGTCTCGATAAATTGAATGCTCATCCTCTCCGTGGACTAATAATCTCTTGATTTTCATATACAAATTTTACCATCTGGTGGAGAGTAGAAGGTATGGCTTCCGCCGCATGAATCCAAGGCCTTCCTAAAAGGAAATTGTAAGAAGTATCCATGTCTAGGACCTGAAAGGTCACCTCAAAATCCACAGGTCCAATAGTCAAAATCAAATCGATCTCGCCTAGGGTGTCTCTTTTGATGCCGTCAAAAGCATGAACACATACGTTGTTGGGCCTGATTCTCCCTGTCTCGATCTCCATTCTTTACAGAGTCGAAAGGGGACAGATATCTACTCCGGACCCGCCATCCAGCATGACCCTCTTCACATAGTACCCTTCACATTTAACTGTTAGGTGGAGGGCCTTGTTGTGAGCGGCCCCTTCCAGGGGCAGATCATTTTTGCTGAAGGAAATCTGATTGATCATGAAGAATCTTTCTGCCATCCTCTCTAGTTGTTCCACGGTAGTTTCAATTGGGACGTAAGCTTCGTTGAGGGTCTTGATCAACACTTTCTGATGCTCAGTTGAATTCATTAATAGAGACAACAACGAGACCTGAGCGGGAGACTTTTGGAGTTGGTCAATTATCTCGTAGTCAGCAGTTTTCATTTTCCTGAAAAACTCTTCCGCTTCCTCGGCACTAACTGGTTTCTTGAGTGGGAAACGCCTCTTTGTAGAATCATTCAACTCCTCCAGATTGAGGTATTTCTCAGTTGGGTTAGTTTCATTTACTTCTCCCAGGATTTCTTTTCCTTTGTAGGTTACTATCGCCTTGTTATAATTCCACGGGATGGTAGTAGGATCTGTCATGGGCCTCTGCGGCGCGCGTCCAATAATCACGGGCTCATTCAGCCTTGGTGAAATTATTGGCCCCCGTTCCGCATGGGTCCCTTTGGGCATATACATTTTAGATCCTTTGTTCAGCTCAAACCTTCTTGGAGGGCTCAATGTCACTTGTCCTTTCTTCGGACCTCGGGGGACATAAAGGACGGCATCTTTCGAGGGTACTACCTCAGTTTTGGTTTCCACTACTTTTTCTGTGTTTTGAGGGGGGGATTTACTCTTCTTGTCCCCCTTTTCTTTCTTTGCATACGTCTTGGGATTTTTCTCAATGTCGGCGATTGCAATGATGGCTTTCAAGACAGGATCAAACTCTTTATCTTCGCAGATCATCCCAATAATCGGTCCATTGTTGTGAGCTGGTAACAGGTTGTTGGTCACATTAGGAATGTCTTTGTCCTTTAACACTATCCGCTTTTGTTCTATGAGGTTTTCAACAACCCTTTTTAAAGTCCAACAGCTCTCAGTGTCATGCCCTTCCACTCCAGAATGATAGGCACATCGGGTACCAGGTTGGTAAGAGGGTGACTCTGGGTTTTGCCTATTTGGGGGTACGGGTTGTAACAAACCCATTTGGACCAATTTAGGAAAAAGGTTGGAATATGACTCACCAATAGGTGTGAAGTTCGTTTTCCTGGGCGGCTCTCGAGTGCGGGCGTTGTAGGGGAGATTATTTTGTGGAGGTCGGGGATTATACTGAGCTTGGTGAGGAGGTTGATTTCTTAGAAATTGAGCTCGCTTTTGGTGAAATTGTTGTTGTGGCCTGATATATGGTTGTGCATTCATTACTGTGTAGGGCTGAAAGTTCATAGCATAGGCCGCATCTTGATGGGGGTAGTAGTGTTGCGGGGCTCTTTAAGAGAAATGAAATCTGGATGGATGGGGTTTTCTTACACTCGAAGTTGTCATTGCTGCTTCTTCCTTCTTCTTTCGGTTTGCTCCTCCTCCAGACCCGCCTTGGATTGCTTGGGAGGTGGCCCTTATAGCAGACTGACTCAAGATTTGCCCTGTTTTCAACCCATTCTCCACCATTTCACCGATTTTGATGGCTTCAGCAAACGGCTTTCCCAATGCAGACATCATGTTTTGATAATAATCAGCCTCTTGGGCTTGAAGGAAAACACTGACCATTTCTGTTTCATCCATCGGAGGTTTGACTCTGGTCGCTTGTTCGCGCCATTTGACAGCATATTCTCGGAAGCTCTCCGAAGGCTTCTTCTTTAGATTCGACAATGAATTCCTGTCGGGGGCAATGTCGATGTTATATTGAAACTGCCTGACAAAATCCCGAGCCAAGTCGTCCCAAATATGCCAACGAGATACTTCCTGATCCGTATACCATTCAGAAGCAGTGCCGATCAAAGTTTCTCCAAAGTAAGCCATTAAGAAGCTCTTCTTTTTCGCCCGCTCCCCGCAACTGGTTGCAGTACCTTTTGAGGTGGGCTATGGGGTCCCCATGCCCATCATATTTCTCAAACTTTGGGTTTTGAAACCCAAGGGCAGATGTACGTGCGGGAACATGCACTGGTCAGCGTAAGATACGCTCTTTTGCCCGCTCAGACCCTGTATATTTTTGAGAGTTTGCTCCATGCTTCTCATTTTTCTGGTCATTTCCTCTTGTTCAGGTGTTTTCTCGGCTTTCTCCTGCCCTGCGATAAACTCGTACCGAGACGGCTGAGGGTAAGCGTTGGTAGTGAACTGGCTAGGTTCCAATGGAAGAGGTGGTGCTTGAAATGTGAAGGATGATGAATTGAAGTTAGGCCTGGGTAAAACAGGTTATGCCGTAGCTGAACAAGGTGGAGCAGTGAATATGTTTGAAGCCGCACCGGAAGCTAACACCTGGGGGCGAGACTCAGAAGGTGTTCCAGTAAAGTAGGCTGAGATGGTAGGAAATCCCAGTGGGGTATTTGGATAACTTATGGGGATGTTGGAGGTCCCGCTTGCCCTAGGAAAAAGCTCAGGGAATCCAGGGATCGCACTTGGTGGCTCTTTTCCATTGGCCCAGGCATCCCACATTTCCATCATGCGGAGACGTAGAATTCTATTTTCCTCGACTGTTGCTGACTCAGAAGTTGGGATGGCTGAGATTGAACTTTCCTTCGAAATAGGAATCGTTGGCAGAGGAACTTCTGAAGACATTTCAACACTTCCTTTCGACCTTGTGAAGTATGTATGAACACTTCCTCTTGATTTAGCGACGGGTGGCTGAACGCTTCCTTTTGATCTCGTGAAGTATGAATATGAGGCCAGATTACCACAAAACCAAACCACTTTTCTAGGAACCTGGACTTATCAGCAAACAAATGGTTAGTTTGAAACAAATAACAGACAGGTAATCTCACATTGGGGTGTGATGCACCTATACAGTTAGGTGAGTATTTACATGCTTGCAACAAAGACATGCGTCATTCCGGCTTCTCTTTAGGCTTTCCTTTTATTTATCACCATTTTTCTTTTTTTTCTTTTTTTTCTATTATTATTGTTTTCATTATTTGCAGTTAAAAATGTGACCGGATCCGATGAGGATTGCCTACGTATCACGATGCCGCGTGAATCAGATCATTACGTAGTTCAAAACAGATGAGTGTAAAAGAAGCACACATTTTATTACTGAAACAATCTATTTCAACCCACATTTTGAAAAGGGGAAAATAACAAACCTTGAAAATAAGTACAGACTCAAACGGACTAATGCACCCTGATGCGAAAAGACGGACAGAAGATGCTAAGATACAGACTCGACCTATGAATACATTAAGGTTTCGAAAATTGGTGCCCGCGGGGCATCGTTCGGCCTCGCCGCGGTCTTAGGTGTGAGATCCCTTTCAAGTTGTTTTAGCTCATGCATGGTCTGCTTGACATAAACCATCACTGCCGAGAGAACGGTAATGCTGGTCATGTTTTCACACCGTAGACACCTTCTGATGATAGCATGGGCAATGGTCCTAATCTTATCCCTGGTTTGCCTCTTTTCTATAAGCAGGCGTCTTATCTGATCACTGCATGTTTTTAGCGCCTGAGAATCCTGCATATGTTGATTCTTCAGTTGCCGCACTTGTACCTCCATTTGGGCCAACAAGTCGTAACAGTGTCTGCTTTCAATTTGGAAATCCTCGGCCTACTTAACTGATTTAACCTCAAGTGTAGCCACCTTTCTCTTCATGTTGGCAACAGTTTTCTCGTGGTCGCGTTTCAATTGATTCAAGTATCGGCGATGCTTATCTGCTCTTGTTCCCCATTGTACTTTGAGCTCTGCCATGACGTTTTCAGACTCTTTTAAACCATCTCGCCATTCCCTGACTTCATTTTTCAGCCCTTTTATCAACTGCTCATCAGATCGACTCCTTGGTTTTTTATCAGGAGTCGTTCTCAATTTCTGGATTTGGGCCCTAAGTTCTTCATTTTCTTGGGCCAATCTATTCTTTTCGCCTCGATCCGCAGCGACCTGCATACTGTTATTGAATTTCAGACTTTCAACCTGTTGCTTCAACTCACCGATCTCGGCCCGATAACCTTTCTCCTTTGCTAACCAGTTCCATTGCTCCTGGGATGACTCAGCGAAATCTTTGAGATGAGGTCTTTTACCTGGTCTCTCGCAGGACATGTCGCCTCCAAACCAAGCGTGATACCCCGGGGAAACTTCTCCTTTAGCCGTATCCAATACACAAGTGTTTGCCGTCAGATGTTGACACTCACTCCAGATCTGGCGAACTTCTTCTTCGGGGAACCGACCGTCTAGACTGATTTCAACCACTTGGGTACTCAAGTCTTCATCTTTTGGCACTACTTGATACCTCCCAAGTTACCTCAAAACCCGATACGGTGCATAGGGTTGGATGCATTTAAGTCCCATCAACAGAAAGTGGGTCCTGGTTGCCGGCATGTATATGATTTCCTCAATAGGCAACCATCCGAGCGTCCACTGAATTTGGTTGGCAGTGAGAGTTTGGAAGAATGACGTCCAAGTTGTGACTCCCTCGGGTAGACTAACCCCTTTGATTCTTGTGTAGAATTCTCCAATACAAGTCTTCTCGGGCGAACCATAACCCAAGAGCGGGGAGCGGTGGCACAAATGATCGGTCATCCACATTTGCAACAATAGGTTACATCCTTCGAAAAAGTCGCCCCCGGCTCGGCAAGCAGTGAGAGCCCGGAAGATGTCAGCCATAATCATAGGCGCCAGAGTACTCTTATCATGGGTGAGCAAGGTACTGACGACCCCAACTACTTTTAGATCAATGTTTCCGTCTTTCCTTGGGAACACTATAAGACCCAAAAAAGCTATCATAAAAGCTACCAGCCTGTGTTCATCCCACTTTTGTCGGTTATCTCTACTGCATAGTTTGAAGTCTGGCTTATTGAACCCGCCCACGTGGCCGTATCTAGCATATATGAGGCGGAGACTGCAGAAACCTTTTGCAAAATCTGGATGGTGAAATGTTCGGGGTATTTTTAGGAAATCCAAAAACCGGTGTACAGTGACGGCCCTAGGTGCAATCAAGTACTTGAACCTTAACGGAGCTTCATCACTTCCGATGTATCCCGCTATTTCTTCCAATGTCGGGGTGAGCTCAAAGTCTGAGAAATGAAATACATTGTGTGCCGAATCCCAGCAAGTAACCAACGATCTGATAACATCACCCCGAGGCTGGATGTCTAGTAAATCCGGGAGATCTTTCAGATACTTCTTTACTTTGTCTTGCCCTTCCTTGCCTAGGTCATTCCACCATAATCGCAACTCAAAAGGGATCTTCGTCATTATTGAAAAGGGTTTATTTTGTATTGTGCTCATCCTGCACATTTATTAGGGTGGTTATGCCAACGAAAAAAAACTTTTATTAGACTTAAAGTAAAACTATCTATGCTCTTTTCCAAGATTTTTGTTTTCAAAATGAAGGACTCGGTTTTCAAATGCGGCCTTTTAGCACTTCGAGAACGAAGATTTTAAGGCTGCGAGGATCAACCGATCAAAAATCAAAAATGATGACCAAAGATGGCCGTTTATGCAATGTCAGCCTTCCGGGGTCCCGCTTAGGAACATTCGACTATTTTTACAAAAAGGCATCACCCGACTCTTTTATAAAAGTGGCAACATTTTGTCATTTTTTTTTCTTTTCTGGTCGTTTTTGCAAAATGGGAGGTTAGACCCGATGAGAGTTGCCTGCGTATCTCACACCCTGTGAGAATCAAACCGGCGTAGTTCGGTCTTGATCAAGCGTAGAGTAAATAAACTAGACCCCTTCTGAATACAATCTTTTAAAGAAAAAGAAAAAATATTTTTCTGGATTTTTATATTATATTTTTTGAAAAGAGATAAAGACTAAAGAAAAATCTTTTTAAGGAAGTATTTGGACTATTAGTCTGAATTTATAAAAGAGATACTACAAAAGAAACAAATTTTTTGAATTTTGAATTTTCCCTTCTCTTTTTTACTTTTAAATAAATACTTTTTTTTTTTTAATTTTAAATTTTTTTTTAATAAATCAAACTAAAAGACAAAAAAAAATTGTTTTTCATTTTTTTTTTTTTTTTTTGCTTTTGAAAATTCCGACGAGGTTTTGACACTACTTGGACATTGGTTTTATTTTCCAAAAATAAGTAATTATTTCCCTGCGCAACTAATTCCTTTTTTTTTAGTTTTTTTTTTAGAAACCGGTCAGCATGCAGAACTGAAACAAATAAATGCGTAAAACAAACGGGATGCAGCAGGATGGTCTTTTCATTTCAGGTCGCCTGTCCTAGACGGATCCAACCCCTGTGTTGAGTCCCTTATGTCAAATGCAACATGATGCAAATAAGCGTTCCTACTAGGGATCCGGCATGAGGTTTCGTTATACTAGGTTTATAACCTGGGTATATGTTCTAGACTGTGTACCCGAGCAGACAACTCGAGTCGAGGAGGGGGCAACTTACCGGGAACCAAAAGGCCATCCGGCTTCGTAACTTGTCCGAGCCTCTTTTTTTATTTCAGGGTATTGACACTAACAGAATAGGGAGTCTCAACCAGTAAGCACATCCCCGGAGGTGAAGAGAGAAGGGTTTCGGCACAGTTTATATACAGTTCAGATAATATCAAAGCGGTAAAAGACAACATTTAGCACATTATGCCAAAACATGTAATAAAGATCAGATAATAAAGCCAAATATAACAATTATTCTAAACTCGAATTCTTGAAACCTGAACCAGTGGTTCCGTCTTGATCCATTCCCAGCAGAGTCGCCAGAGCTGTCACACCTCCTTTTTGCGCGCCCGCCCCAAAGGGCAAGATGCGCGAGGGAGTTTTTTCCAATTTAAGTGATAATATTCGAAATGAGATTATTTATTTAATTCAGAGTCGCTACTTGGGAAAGGTTTGGCTTTTGGTGTCCCAAGTCACCGGTTTATCTTGAATCCCAAATCGAGGAAAATATTCGACTTTCCAAATGAAGTCTGCGAACCAGAAATTCTAAGTAAGGAATTCTGTTGACCCGAGGGAAGGTGTTAGGCACCTTCGAATCCCGTGGTTCTAGCACGGTCGCTTAAATTGTTATAATGGCTAGATATCTGATTTAATACATGTTATTACTTATGTGCTTTTATTAAGTTTAAACCGCTTTTATTATTATCATTTATTTTTTATAGAATTGCAACGTCGTGAAAATGCATCTCGAACCACGTCACAATCAATGCACCCGTAGTTGTTAACACATTTCGACTCCGTTGAGATTTGAATTTGGGTCACATAAATGCGCACCCGAATTTAAGAATGTAATTTAATTAAGTCGCGCCTAAAGAGTCTAACGCGTTTTTATCTTTAGGGAAGGCAGTGAAATTTACTAAACAGTCCATCCCAAATTCTAAGTATTTATTATGATCAATTATTGAGGGCCCCGCAATTTGCATTTTTATTTGGCGAGGCTCGTCTCATTATTTCTTTAAAGGATAATCTTAGCATGACTACATTTCTTATTTTTTATTTTTTCTAAAAATAAATGAAAGAAAATACATGCTAATTAAATTACATGCTTAGCCAATTCGGCCTCTGATTAATTATCGGATTAATTATTTACGAGGCGGGGAATTGTTTTAAGTCTCATTCCATGAGCAAACATGCTTCTAATTTGACATAAAAATTGTATACAAGATTAATAAAATGCTAAACTCACGCTAAACATTTTTCCAAGTTGAGTTGAGACTAACTTATTTGAACTAAGTTAATGGAATTAACTACTAGAGGATACTGCTAGTGAGATTCGAATATTATCCTACAAACTGCCTAACGGGATCCGATAAAATTAAAACTCAGAAGATTAAAACTACATTGTATTTGACAAGGTTAAAGCATTCTTCCCTATACATACAACATATTGTTGAAGGAAATCTAGTTATCACTATGCCAACTATTCGTGCATTCCACAAATTGCATGATTATATCATTCGTACAACCAAACAACTGTAAATCTCAATACTTAAACAGACTAAGCTTCAGTCAAGTACAAAAATTACCTATTGTATTATACTATTGAATTACAACCTAACAAGTTACATAAATCTAACAACATCAACAAAGTTGTAATTACTGCAACAGATGATTAAAAATCCTTAGCGTCTCTTATTTCATGCTTTCACTGTTACATCAATGCGAAATTCTAGTGTGTACCTGGATGTTGAAATGCGAAAAGAAGAAGCAGAAGGTAGAGAAGTCAGCAGCAGCAGCAAAGAGAAATGGCAGCAGCAAAAAATGACAGCAGCAAAACAGTAGAGTAGAATCAAACCCCAGATGGACAAACCAGAAATAGCCCAATGAAACAAGTACCCAGTACCCAAACAATCACACTCAGCAGTCTCAGTTGGGACTTGGAAATACCAATGTTAATCAACAGAAAAAGGTGAGGAAAAACAGAGTTTTCAACTTAAATCAAGCAGCAGAGATTTTCTTTCTCTATCTCCCTTAATTCTTTTCTCTCTCTTTTTTCTGAACCCTTAATGTCCTCTATCTTCTCCCCCCTTTGTTGGTTTTAAAACCTTCCCCTTTTATAGCCCAAAATCCCCTCTTTAAACAGCCTGTTAAAACCCATATAAAACTGACCTCACCCCATGTCCTTTCTGTTTTTCCACTTACAAACTTAAAAGAAAAGCCCTCCCCATGAGATTCCCTGACAAAAACCTCTTTTTCATTATTAAAATGGTTTATCATTTTATTAAACTAAGCAAACATGGGCAGCAGGAATATACCCTGACAGCACATGCTGTCCAATTACCCCTAATTCATTAAAGAACTACAAATTGCCGTGCTTTCTGATTTCCTAAATCTAAAGTGAATAAACAAGGCTAGTAATCTCTATCTTATGTGCACAAACAGGGTCAACACATCAATATCAATCCAAACTAGGCTTTGGTTCAATTCGAAACTAGTATGAATTCATATGTACATATATTCAGCAGAATCAACTAACAGGAAACTCTGAATCAGGGAATGTCAACAAAACTGGCACCAAACAGTTCGAAGGGAACAAATAAACTACAAACAATTAATCGACGAAACTTAATTAATCGACTACGTAGTGTATAACATACGACTGGCAACAAACAATCAGAACCAAACAGGCAGACTTGTGATTTCAATGGTATTGACAAAACAGGGGCTAAAAGGAAACTTAATTAATCGACGAAACTTATCGAATCGATTACACAGCCTGTTATATACTTGAACAACGAACAGAAATAATTCGACCAAATAAAAGGTCTGATTCAGAGAAAAAGAAGAACAAAGCGAAGAAATTGGAAATAAAATCATTCTAAACAACAAACTAACAACAAAACAAACAAACAACAATGGATCAAACGGAAAGAAACAAAAGAATACCTCAAGTAAACTAGGTGAAACGGACCCGAACTCAGACTCGACCTTTTTGAGGTCGAATGGACCTTAATCAAGTGTTCTCAACAGAGAACACTTTGACTAAGGTCTATTAGACCCTCAAACCTCTGCTAATTAGGACAAAATCCTGATTTCTGGATTTCTAGGGTTCTTGGGGCTCAGATTAGGGGTTCAGGTTTTTCTGGTTAGATTCGGACCAAACCAAGCCTGGTTTGGTCACGGGGGAGGTCAGGGGAGTACCTGGCATGGATTTGGGGGGGTTTGGTGTAGGTCGAGGTTTGGTTCGAATCTTCAAATGAAGATTCGAGAATCTAGGGATTGATTCGAACTAAACGGTTTGTGGATTTGGATTCAGGGTGGTTGAGTGGTCCTAGGGTGTTAAGATGGTGGCCGGTGGCGTTGATGACGCCGGGTTTCAAACGGAAGGGGGCTAAGGCGGCTAGGGTTTAAACCCAGGTCCGTCTCTGAAATGAGAGAGACGGAGGAACAGTGAGAGGAGGGGGGTCTGGCTCGGGGATGCGGGGTGAAAGGGGGGTAAGCTTATATACGGGGTGAGTGATTTGATATTGGCCGTTGGATCGCCAATGATCAACGGCCTTGATCTTTCCAACGAAGGGAACGGCGTCGTTTGGTCTCATGCTGGGAATGGATCAAGCCGGGTTTCAGTGGGTCGGGTCAGGTAACGGGTAAGGAAGATGGGACGAGGGCCGTCAGATCAACTTGGTTTGAACGGCTGAGATGGGTTGTTCTTGAAACGACGTATTTTTGGCATCAAACTACGTCGTTTGGTGGCCTGGGAGATGGGTCTCTTGGACTGGCTGCCTTGGGCTGCTTTTGGGCCTCGAATTTTCCTAAAGAAACTGGCCCAATCCGATTTTTAGACCAATTTGCACTCTTTTTCTTTTATTTTCTAATTTAAAACACAATACCTAATTAAAGTAAAGCTAAACACATATTAATTAACACTTAACACAATTATCACACACATATTAAAATATTTAAATAGGTAAAATCACACCATGGCAACAAAACATAAGACGAAAAGCATAATTTTGCGATTTTTCTTTAAAAACCAAACTATGATTTAATTAATTCCTAAATGTACAATTAAATCCTAAATAAGCAGGTAATATATTTATTTTATATTTCGCGATTAACTACAAAAAAGTAAACATTTACGGACAAAAATGATTACCAAAAATGTCACGCAAATTCTCAAAATTGTACCCGAAGGTAACTTGTTTTATTTTCGATTTCTTTTTGAAGTAATTTCCGTGAAGCAAAAATCACGTGCTCACAAATAGAATGCATGCTAAGAAGATAGTGCTAACTATATTTGCCTCATATATAAAAGTAGTTGGTGCAGCTGATGATTCCCTAATGATTTTGCAAAGCAGGTAGAAACATAAAATGGTCAACTAAGTTTTGGTGAACCAGAAGTAGAGACTAATCCTGAAAAAGGGAAGCAGAACTTGTCAAATTTCATTTGGGAAATGGAGTTCTCTATCTGAAAATGCAAAGCTCTATTCACTAAGTACTGTTATTATAGATTTTCTTGGAACTTCGCTCGACAAGTAAAGCAAGACTGAGTTAATTAGAATAAGGAGCTTACTATAACACAAAATGTCTTTTCTGGCTAGGACAAAATGATCAGACTATACACGAAACACAGCTCTAATAATCCTTTTGGTTCACTTGCTGAGGAAACTCTGTAAACCTGTAAAGATTACATTTTTGTAGCAGGGAACATTACGAGCCCAGTCAGCAGGACTTCTCATCTGTTTGGCACTTGGTTTGTCTCAGCCCTACAGTGGTAAGCCCAAACAGGTCCAAAAACTAAAAAAAAAAAAAGACACTAGCTTCTCGACCTTCAAAAGTAGTAGACATTTGGACAATATTTGGTTGAAGTTGAACGAAAGAGCATAATGTTGAGGTTAAAGAACAATATTTGGAAGTTAAGTTGTATTTGTAACTAAACTTCACTTAGAAAAAAATTGAAAATATATGAGTGAACAAAAATTGCTCTTGAAATACCCTTCAATTGGTATTCAATATTTCACAAGTATTATAAATATATTGAGAAGAGGTCGAGGCAGGCTTAAGAAGTACTAGGGAGAGGTGATTAGACAGGATATAGTGGGACTTCAGCTTATTGAGGATATGACCCTTGATAAGAAGGTGTGGAGGTCGAAGATTAGGGTAGTAGGGTAGGTAGTTGAGAGCTTCCTCATTTCTTACCAGTAGTACTAGTAGCTCGCTTGTACTTTCCTATTTCTGAGATCTATATTACATCATGTTGTTTAGTTTGTTTCAATTATCGTATTATCCTGTTGTTACTATCTTGGTACTACTTACCCCCTTTCTTTTTCTTCTTCTTCTTCTTCTTCTTCTCATCCCTATTTTCTGAGCCAAGGGTCTATTGGAAACAGATTTTCTATCTTTACTGGGTAGGAGTAAGGTTTGCGAACACAGTACTCTTCCCTGACTTCACATGTGGAAATATACTGGGTATATTGTTATTGTTGTATTATAGATATATTGATGTCTAAAACAGACATTACAAATACTGAAATATGATACGAAAAGGGGGAGCTGCCAAGCCTTTGAATAAGAGAGAATACAGACGCAGTTCAAAGACATCATCAGTTCCAAAGTCTTCAATAATGAACCCCACCCACCCAACCCCCACTCTTCTGCCAAGACATTAATTTGTCTATTCATTTATTTAAGCTCTGTCATTTCCTGGTTTGAATAATATCAACTCTTATCTTTGTAGTCTAGTTTGGGAATACTTGTGTTATGTGTATCAATTATCACGCATTCATGCTTCTTGCTCTATCAAAGTGCATGAACATTAAATAGATCCCATATTAGTCCCACACGCATTTACTCAAAGGCCACGAGTAGGGGTGTACAAAGGAAACCGACAAATCGCACTAATCCGATAATTCGAGTCAAACCGAGAAAAAAAAAATCCGACTATGGTTTGGTTTGGTGTTAGAAAAAAAAACCCGACCATAATTAGTTTGGTTTGGTTTTAACTAAAAAAAGTCAAATCGAAACCAAACCAACCCGACATTACATATATAGAAATTTTAGATAACGCCACAAAAAGTGGCGCTATGTAAGATGCGTCTGTTTTACTATATATAACGCCACAAAAAGTGGTGCTATACAGTAACGGTGCAGTTACCGTTACTGTATAGCGCCACTTTTGTGGCGTTATATATAGTTTGGTAACTTTTTTTTTAACACTTATTTACGTATTTTGAGTCAAAAAAAACCACATTTACTTCTGCTACTGTAAGTGTGAAAAAAGCAATTTTAAATGTTTATGTACTAAAAGGCAAAATTTACAGCTAAGAGAACCTATTGTAGGGGAATAGAGTGGTCATTTGTGTGAAAATTCTTGATCTTTGAGTCATTAATTAGTCTTTAACATAAATTTATTACTCCTAACATTTACTAGGTCTAGCATCCCAAATTAATGTCAAAAAAATCAGAGCCAGAGCTAGACTCAGACGCTATCTACTAAGTAGGTAAACGTTGTCTATGAAAGAAGTGTCAGTTCTTTTCAGACCGTTTTGTTTCACTTGTAGGCCCCTAGACCTTGTAAAATTAAGAAATATTATCTCATTGAAACTATTAATGTGATAAGTTTAAGATTAAACAATCTATTTGTTAATCGTACTAGTAATACTAGTACTATTATTTTAGTTTTTCTATTCGTAGATTTGTATTATTACATATTATTTCTTTTGTTTCAGTTATCTTTTTATTTTATTTTGTGGTTGTTATTGCTTTTTTGTTCCCCTGCCCTTGAGCAAGGGTACTATACCGAAATCAACATTTCTATCTTCACAAATTAGGGGTGAGGTCTATGTATACTTTATCATTTTCCGACTTCATTTGTGAGATTATACTGAGTTTGTTGTTGTTAAATAATTCAAAAAGTGTTTCTTTTAACAACAAAAAGAAAAAGAACTCAGACATCTTAAACTTGAATTTCTCTAAGCTACAATTGATTAGTGTTGAAATAAAGGCTCTTTTTATGCAATTTTTTATGTGCAATAATGCAACTGAACCATTCTATATAAATAATGCTCCAGACGTGTTAAAGATTTGAAGGTGCATGGTTTATTTTCAGTCTTGAAAAAACAGCAGCTCATATTGTTTAATTTTTTGGATTCAGTGGCACAGTTATAAGCTAAACTCATTAAGTTTCCATCAGCAGTTACGAGGAAATTTATATGTTGAGTAAAATTGTTGTGAATGATTATATATCCAGGCCGACAAATGACTTGTGGCTTTCATAGTTTAAAGACAATTCAATTAAATAATTGCAATTGCTTTTTAGAAATTAATGCTTTTGTTTGGCCTGGTTAAATGATTTTGTCAATATCTACCTAAACTTTTTTATTTCATTTTTTAAAACGTTCTTTTTTTCCTTTGTAGAAATGTATATATAGTTCACAAATATAGAGTTTACTTTATTGATCAACTTAGTGGTACTTGTTGCTCGTAGTATTGAGGTCGTCCTCTTGGGAGTCCTTGATGTGCAGATTTTATCTGTATTTAATCACAAGATGTTCTGTCGTGGCGAATGAGCTGAATTGGTCGAGGTCGCACTAATGATGAGTCGGCTCATAGGTTGTGGCTGGCGTGGCTAATACAGGATGACGTCATGACCACACACGTCTTCATACTCCTTTGGCACTTTGCTTGTTCTTCTGCTTCTTCTCTAGCCCTTGCTTCTGATTTACTTTTACTTTTCAGTTCCAGCTTTCCTGTTGATCAAACAATTTCCCGTTGCCCTTGTTTCTGTTCTACTGTATATACGTCTCTTGCAGAAATGACAAACTACCCTCACACATCTGACATAGTTTCTGATGCCATCCATTTATTGGTAATTATGCCTTCCGATAGTGGTGAAGCCACGATTGCGGAAGACAAAAGTTTTCTCACCGTGGAGGAGATAGTTCCTCGGACCCCATCGGTTAGAAATGACTTTCAGAAAAAACCTGCCCCTGCTCTTGAGCAGGTACTATCAGTCATGGGGTCGAAGCAAATATCTGACATGTGGTCTAAATTCCATATTCCTGCTTGTCACACCTCCTTTTTCCGGCACCCGCAAGGGTACAAGGAGTTTCTTCCAATTAAAGGACAATCGAAATGGGATTTGTTTAATTAATTCAGAGTCGCCACTTGGGAGTTTTGTGGTGTCCCAAGTCACCAATTTAATCCCGAACCGAGGAAAAGAATGACTCTGTATTACGGTCCGCAAACCAGAAATCCGGATAAGGAATTCTGTTAACCCAGGAGAAGGTGTTAGGCATTCCCGAGTTCCGTGGTTCTAGCACGGTCGCTCAACTGTCATATTCGGCTTATTTATCTGATTTTAACAATTATGAACTTGTATGCAAATTTTAACTCTTAACCGCCTTTATTATTATTATTTTTTAAAGGACTTGAAACGTCGTGAAAACGGGTCTTGAACCACGTCACATCAATGCACCCGTGGTTATTGACATATTTCGACTCCGTTGAGATTTTGATTTGGGTCACATAAATGTGCACCTGAGCTTAGGGAGATAACATTATTAAATATGCGCCTAAAGATACTAACGCGTTATTATTTTGGGAAAACCGTGAAATTTGCTAAACGGCATGTCCCGAAATCTAAGCATCTAAAATAACCATCTATTGAGGGCCCCGCAATTTTGTATTTTTATTGGGCGAGGCTCGTATCATTTTATTTTAAAAGGGCAAGCCTAAAAGCAACTATGATTTTCTATTTTTTTTTTTGTTTTGTCTCTAAAAGATAAAAAAAATCCTAATTAATTAATATTAGCATTCGGGCTTCTAATTCAAGTCCTGGTCTAAACAAAAGGAAGAACCTTTTAATTTGGACCCGCTATCTAACTCAAAACCCAAATTTATATTGTTACTTAAATCTTGAATTGAATTCTTTGAACTAGGCCCACATTGTTGGCCCAATGATCCAAGCTCGTGAAAAGCTCAAAATTTCAGCTTCGAGCCCCCGAACAGCCCAACTCGGGATCGATTCCCTAATCCAGTCAACCCACAAATTATTTCCCAACTCAAAGCTAAACTTCTTAGGGACTGGGCCATCGACAACCCTGTCTCTTAAGCCCAGTGATAAATGGACTGCATTCTACTGTCTCTTTTCAAATTATTCCAAATGTATTCAAATATTTCACAATAGGACAGACATTGATTCATATAAGCAGTCAAGGGCCCAATTCAAAATAGTTCATTACTCAATTTATTACTACTAGACTAGTACTCAAACAATTTAATATTCCAGACTAGGTGGATTGTGGAATGGAGTTATATGAAACACGGAACGATTTTAAACTAGGGGTGAGTTCCTAAGCATTACTAATGTGATTATATGACTTCCTTTAGCTCTATGTATGAACAAGTTAACAGTCCCAATTCAGAACGAACCAATAATTTTAAAATTGATTCAAACTAACATTATACATTAAAATTATTCAGTATGCCATTCAAACTAAAGTTATTCATTCAAATGACTTCATGATTTCAAAACTAGAAACACTGAAATAGCGCACTGAACTAAAAAAAACTATGTAAACCAGTTTCTCTATAACTTTGAAAACAGATTAAGCCACAATACCACATTACACTATACTAGCAACACAAATAAGCCATATGACTATGAAATTCACAAGTTCATAAGAAAATGTTTAACAGTCCACAAATTTAAAACAATCCAAAGTTATTATCACAAGTTACACAGAAACATTGAACAATGGAGAGTTAAATTGTGCTTCCAATTTAATTCATTCTCAATTGAAGATTCACATGATATGGAGGCTCAAAGCATGTACCTGATATTACAACAGAAGAAGAAGGTGAGGATTAGTAGATCAATAGCAGACAACAGCAACCGCAACAATAACCAACAGGCAGCTTAAAACCAACGGAACAAAATCCGACAACCAGCAGTCCCGAAAACCAATGGAGAATAAACCCAGAAATAGCAATGAAACAGTAACAGATGTCCAGTAGCACACTTCAGGAAATACTACTTGAAAAACAACAATGCCAAACAATTACTGGTATGACAACACAAGAAGAAGGAAGAGAGAGTCAGCAGCAACAGTAGTAGCAAACAACAATTGCAACGGCAGTGTAACAATAGAATAACCAGCAGATACAAACTGTCCCAAGCATAGGGCAGAAGCAAAAAGAAGAAATGTTCTAATTATTTCAAGTTATAAGTGATGCAATGAAAGCAGTGACTATTCTTTTCAACTTTTCAGCTTTCTGAATTCAATTTTTTTCTCTTTCAGTCTTTCTTTCTTTTTTGAATCCCCCCTTTTAAAATCAGTCCCTAACACCCTTTTATACAAATCTGCCCCCCTCTCTATCATACTGCCTGACCCTTTTCCTTATTCAAAATCAGAATTTTCCACTAAAATCTGATTTTTTTCACTTTAAATCCCACTAAGGCAAACTTTTCCTTATTATTAGCCCCCCATTCCCTTTTGTTCCTCATTAGTGTATTAATTAATACCCCACTAACAAAGCACTAACACTAGAATATAATCCTAACTATTTCATTCCTAAATCACCCCTGAAAACCCCTTGATATTACTGACTTCCTAATATAATTATTCAACTGTATTAAAACTTTTAATTCTAAAATCTGTTCAAACTAACAGTTATCTAAAACTAATTCTGACTAACAGCTATAACCAATTCTCCTAACAACTGAATGACTGAGGTTGAGTTCCCATTGAAGCAAAAATGAACTGAATTTAAATCATAGCACAGAACTCAACAAAATCATTAAAACTAAACTTGAAACTAGATCAAAATCAATCACAAATGCAGGGATTCTAAGTCCAACCTAACAAGAATGCAGGATCAATGACAATGCCTTGAAGCTAAGTGTCTACATATCAGAATACATAACACGACATTAAACCATTTGATGGACTTACTGGTTTACAAACAGGAATGGATTAATCGACGAAACTATTTATAACCTATGTTATTAATCGATAAAACATAAACTGATGGAGAATGGGGAAAATAACGGACAAAAGACGAATTACAATGAACCTAATTTAGGTAAACGAAGAATTGATCCAACTACTTAAACAAACATTGAAATATTTAATCCAACCAAAATCCGAAAAAGAAACAAAATATATATATTGGATTAACTTAAACTAAAAACCCTAAAAAATGACTAATCACACAGACAAACAAACACATAGAAAAGAAAAAGGAAAAAGAAGAAGTTGAAAAGAACTCACTATTTTTCTTGGATTTCAACCATACGCCCTTTCGAACTTAAGTTACAGTTAGTATTATACGTCTATTTCATCAGAAATAGACTTATAATACTAACCAGAAACCGTTCGACCCTGACAGCTTTGAAACAATTTCGAACTGTTGAGTCCTAGATCCGCCATTCGATGAGTTTTACTCGGATTTGAGCCAATCTGGTTAGGGATTAGCAACGAGGAGGTCAAGGTGATTATTGGGTGTGAGTTTGGGACTGATTGGGGTAGGTTAGGTTTTCTTGGTCGATTGAAGATTCGAGAAGCTTCAGCCTGATTCGAGCAAAACGGTTAAAGGATTCGTGGAGAGAGAGGTTAGGTGCTCTAGTGGTGTGAATTTCACGGCCATCGGAGCCGGCGCCGCCGGGTTTACGGTGAGGGGACGGGGTGGCGGCTATTAGGGTTCCTCGTCTCTGAAAGAGACGAGGTTTGTGAGAGAATGAGAAGGGGGGCTTGGTTTGGGGGGCGGGGTTCATTTGGACCCCTTTATACGTACGTGGGAATTGGATCCAAGCTGTTCGATCTGATGAGATCAACGGCCTGGATTGATCAAGTAAGCGGAACGGTATCGCTTCGTTTAACCTTGAGACCGGATCGGTCTTGGATGGGAATGGGTCGGGTATGGAAGAGTTGATCTAGACCGTTGATCACGTGAGATCAACGACCCAGATTGAGAGTGACGAAACGACGTCATTTGAATTAGTTGTAGGTGGACTAGATTTGAGGCGGGTATGGGCTGATTTTTGGACGGGTTTGGGGTGTATTTTGTTTGGGCTTTGAAGCTTTTGGCCCAAATCCGAGTTTTCTTCATTTTTGAACTCTTTTCCTTTTCCTTCTTTAATTTCTAATTTAAACACAATTCCTAATTAAATTGTAAAATCAAAAATGAAACTACACAAATTTTAATTAACACTTATAACAATTAACACACAAATTGAAACCTTAAAATAAAATCACACAATGACGAAAAATAGAATAAAACACATATATATTATTTTTTTGTGATTTTCCTTTTAGAGCCAAATGATGGTTTAATTAATTTCTAAATGCATAATTAAATCCTAAATATGCATGCAACATGTATTTTTGTATTTTTCAATTAACTACAACAAGGTAAACATTTACGGACAAAAAACACAAATAATTATCAAAAACTGCCACGCAAATCCTAAAAATTGTACACCAAGAGAATTTTGTTTTATTTTTTGATTTCTTTTGGAGTAGTTTTCGTGAAGCAAAAATCACGTGCTCACAACTATCCCTCTTTGTCCGAAAACACGAAGGGTTTTCGTGCAAAGATAAAGTGAGCCGATACGAGCGATTTTTGCCCGTTGGAATACTCCGTGTGAAGCATTTTTTGAAAAAGATTTAACCGAACCTTTGCTTCAAAGGTTTCCTACATATCCCTGGCTAGAAGGGAATCAGGTTAATGTAGTTCGGGAAGTTTTGGTAGCTGGGACTACCATGGAACTACAATTTTTCCGTTACTGTTGCTGCATGCTGTTGCTACTGCTTTGCGATCTCCTTATTACACCGTGCCAAAAGAAAAACAAAAAGCTGGACTAAACTAGGAATTACAAAATCTTGTCTATCTTCCACTTGCTCTAGTTGCTTTGCTTTCTTGTCGGCTTATGTTTCCTCTGGTGCTTTTCTTTCAAAAACTACTGGGGATGACACTGGTCTTTTGCTTTTCTGAACGCAAGTTTATCATTCCGCTCTGTCTGCTGGGGACACTGCTTCCCTCATTAAAGCTTGTTATGCTGGGGATTTTTTGTTGTAACCCTCCTCATTACTGACTTTTGTTTGATCTTGAAATGTATTCCTCTATTCTGCAGGCGGGGACGCTCCTGACACCAACTTGACTTTTGAAAGATGACACAACCTCCATTCTCTAGGCGGGATCCTAACTTATTCAACTTAAAAATATAACAACCTCCGTTCTACAGGCGGGCTCCTAACTCCAACTTAAAATTTAACAACCTCCGTTCTACAGGCGGGCTCCTGACTTCTCCAACTTTTTAAATGTAACACCTCCATTCTCCAGGCGGGCTCCTGACCTCAACAACTTCTTGAAAATAATCCAGCCTCCATTTTCCAGGCGGGCTCCTGACTTCTTTAAATATAACAATATAACAACCTCCGTTCTACAGGCGGGCTCCTGACTCCAACTTAAAATTTAACAACCTCCGTTCTACAGGCGGACTCCTGACTTCTCCAACTTTTTAAATGTAACACCTCCATTCTCCAGGCGGGCTCCTGACCTCAACAACTTCTCAAAATAATTCAGCCACCATTCTCTGGGCGGGCTCCTAACTTCAACAACTTTCTCAAAATAATTCAGCCTCCATTCTCCAGGCGGGCTCCTGACTTCTTTAAATATAACAATATAACAACCTCCGTTCTACAGGCGGGCTCCTGACTCCAACTTAAAATTTAACAACCTCCGTTCTACAGGCGGGCTCCTGACTTCTCCAACTTTTTAAATGTAACACCTCCATTCTCCAGGCGGGCTCCTAACCTCAACAACTTCTCAAAATAATTCAGCCTCCATTCTCCAGGCGGGCTCCTGACTTCAACAACTTTGAAAATAATTCGGCCTCCATTCTCCAGGCGGGCTCTTGACTTCTCCAACTTTTAAATGTAACACCTTCATTCTCCAGGCGGGCTCCTGACTTCTCCAACTTTGAAAAATAAATCAGCCTCCATTCTCCAGGCGGGCTCCTGACTTCAACAACAACTTAAATGTAACACCTCCATTCTCCAGGCGGACTCCTGACTTCTTCAACTGCTTCCTTCAAAACTGGTGTTTTATTCCTCTGAAAATTGCTGGGGATAACACCGATATTTTATTTCACCAATATGTCATTTTCCTTCCTCAAAGACTATTTCCTTTAAAGCTGGTGCTTTCACTTCCCTGAAACCTGCCGGGAATAACACTGCTGGGGAATTATCTTCCTCCTTTTAACAATGGTGGGGGTGATATTGATTCAAAAGGAAATTGCTTTTACAACTTTGGGTTATCTTGCTTTTTCCAAGATTGTTTTTCTTTTAAAACTTGTATCTCCCTTCTCGTATACTGCTGGGGATTTTATTTCCTTTAAAACTTGTGTTATCTTCTCTCTTTCCCAAATGACTATCTGATTTCAAGAAAATTTTCGTAATGAGAGAAAATTTTCTGCCCCAGTTTAATAATCTTCTTTGTGACCCTGTCTTCATGCGGTCAATAATATTTTCTTTCCCTGCTTTAAATCAAAGAAAATTTTGTTAGTTTAAAACGGGGTGAGTGGTCGTGCCACTTCTGCTGGGGATGGTTTTTCCCTTTTCTTTTCCCTGTTTTGAATCAAAGAAAAATTTGTTAGTTTAAAACGAGGCGAGTGGTCGTGCCACTTCTGCTGGGGATAGTTTTTCCCTTTTCTTTTCCCTGCTTTGCTATAAAACTTGTTGGGGATGATACTGTTTGATGGGGCTGATATTCTTGCTGGGGATGGTTTTTCTTTTCTCTTCCTTCCCCGCTCTGTGTTGTCCGACCATTGTGGAGCTTGGTCGAGAATCTGTCTGAGTTGTTCCTATATCTCGCAAATCTGCTGGGGATCCTCTTGGAATTTGATCCATAACTTTTTAACTGTTGTTCTTTCTGTTTTTCTCCGACTTCCCCTGGAAATTTGGTCCTCTTAAGATCTAGACCCATTCATCATTTGGTCTTGCGACAAACTTTTTTTCGCTTTGTCGCCTTATCTTTGGCCTGTCCTATTCGCATTTTGCTTTGCACCATTTTGACAACTGGTAGTAAGCTCTGAAAATCCTTTTCAAAAACAAACTGCTGGGGAGGTAAAGTCTTTAAACCAAGAAATGAAAAAGTGATGATTTCAAAAAATAGAAAAAGAAGAAGTCTTTCTGAACAAATGCTGGGGAAAAGGAAAGAAAAGAACTTATCTGAATGATATAACCGATCCCAACGATCATGTCGCGCATTCTGGATTAATCAACCCAGTTTATTTGTATCAATCAACCCTTCGGACAGCCTCATGTTGCTGGGGATAAACAGGCACTCAACTCTTTGCCAAATGCGGATCATTTCCGCCAATCTTGTCTTGTCGCCTCATAGTGTCCTTCGAGGGGTTTTCACTAATAAGACTCTTTCGTTTCTCTCAACTCTTGTCGTCTTATAGTGCCTGTGAAGGTTTTCACCGATAAGACTCTCTCGTTTTATTTCTCTCATTTTTTGTCTCCTTATGGTGCCTGTGAAGGTTTTCACCGATAAGACTCTCTCATTTTATTTTATTTTTCAGCTGGGGATTGGAGTGTTGCCGATATGACTCTCTCTTCTGGGGATTCTTTTCGGTTATCAATTCATTTCCAGTTTATGATCCTCTTCTCTGCTGGGGATCAGAGTGTTATGTATGACTTGTCACTTCTCGGATACTGATCGGGAGGTCTTTTTTGGACATCAATATGGGTTTTTGTGTATGGCCAAAAGGAAAAGGGGTATCAAAAGTTCAAAATAATTTTGATGGGTAAAACAGTACAACTCTTGGAATCAAACTTTCTTTCCAAAATTACAAACACAACTTGTGCCCCAGTTTTTCTTGCTTGGGGATTTTTATTTTTTGTTACACTATGACCGAGCCGTGAGGCGCCTACGTATCCTTCTTTGAGGAATCAGGTCAAACATAGTTCCCAATTCCTTTGTTTTTTTTCTTGTGACTTTTCTTTTGTCTTTATTATCATTATTTTTTTCTCTTCTCTTTTTCTTTCATTTTTATTACTGATTCCAAAAGAGTGGTATGAAAGAATAAATAAGGCTCAAAAGGGGAAGCAAAGGTTAAAGTGTTTGGATAGAAGAAAGAATTGCCTCCGTCATTTCATTCTCCGATAAATGCTAAGTACAAACAAACAACAATTACAATTACAAGAAATCATACATAATATCTCTTAACTGCGTCAGAATTGATAGCCATGTCGACGCATTTCCCTTCGATATCTGTTAAACATAAAGCGCCATTGGCTGTTCAGATTGCGATAATCAACACACACCCTGATTTTTCCATCTTTTTTGGCACTGGAATCACATTAGCCAACCAATCAGGATATCGAACGACCCGAATAACCTTAGCATTCAGCTGTTTGGTTACTTCTTCCTTAATCTTCACACTCATGTCAGTTTTGAACTTCCTCAATTTTGCTTGACGGGAAGAAATGCCGGGTCAGTGGGCAATTTGTGAACCACTAGATTGGTGCTTAAACCCGGCATGTCGTCGTATGACCATGCAAAACGTTTTTGAATTCAATAAGTGCTTTGATTAGTTCTTCCCTGATGTTTGGTTCAATGTGGACGTTTATCTTAGCTTCCCTGAAATCATCCGCATCCCGTAGATTGACGGATTCCGTGTCATTTGAGTAGGGCTTGGTTTTTTTTTCAAATTGGCTAAACTCTCTGTTAATTTCTTCGAATGCTTCATCCTCATCGTATTCCGACTCATCATCACAATCTTGTACTATAAGTTCGAAATCAGATTGATTTTTTAGATTAGGTTGAAGATTCGTCGTGCATGCCATGTCATTAGAACCAGTATAAAGAGAACTGTTCAGAAGAGAAAAAGAAGAAGAAAAATTAAAACAAAATAAAAACTTTCACTTTATTAAAATACGAGATAGCAAGGTTTCACACTTTGGCGAGCACAAAAAGAAATCTGGATTACAACCCTGGAATAATCCAGACAACAAGAAAGAAAATCAGAGCCCACTACCAAGACTCCTTTCGGATAGGAAGAGGAGTAGCCATTCAATTGTTGATTTTTGCTTTCAGCCCCACAAACTGTACATCCGCCTTGCTGGACCCTTCCCCCATCACCATAACTGGCTTGTCATCTACACACTGCACCACTGCTTTTTCACTGGTCGGTTTTTCTTTCGAACTAATTTCACTGGCACGGATCGTCATTACCGTTTGTGAGGGCTTCTTAAGCTCCCCTCCCTTGTGTACTAGTTCGATCATGTGGGTCTCATGGTGCGCCAGTAACAGATTCTGATTAATGTTTGGTGCTTCTGGAGCCTGAACCTCGATCCTATTTGTATCAATAAACTCTTGCACGGCATTTTTCAACTTCCAATATTTCTCAGTATCGTGTCCAAGAGCCCCCGAACAATATTCACAGCTCGCTGACGGGTCAAGATTTCTAGGAAGGGGATTTGGCAATTTGGGCTCAATAGGATTCAATAGGCCTAACTGCCTCAATTTGTGGAACAGAGTAGTATAGGATTCTCCCAACTGAGTATATTTCTGCTTCCTCTCATTCTTGAAAGCTTGATTCCCACGGAAACCTGACCCTGGAGGATTTCTATAGGCCCTCGGAGGTGGATATGTGTATTGTGGATGTGGGTATGTGTTTTGTGGAGGTGGGTATGTATTTTGTGGGGGAGGTGCATGCCATTGCGGTTAGGCCGGAGGCTGGGTATATGCTTGGGCGTGATGGGCGGAAAAGCATGGCTCTGATGGTGGGTAGTAGGGTTGTGGAAGGCCATATGGCATGTGTGGGTAATTTGAGTGATGGGGTCTGGGCTGGTAGTGAGGGGGGAACCTCCGAATCTGGACCAAGTACTTGCCTCGACTGTTGCGACCTCCTCTCTCTTCTTTTTCCCTAGCGCACCTCCCGTTCCACTTTGGATAGCCTGAGTTGTGGCCTCGATTGTCGAATAGCTCATTATCTTGTTGGACCTGAGTCCCTCTTCAACCATACTGCCCATTTTTATTACTTCGTTGAAAGATTTACCAACTGACGTCACCAGGTGACCGAAGTAAGTTGGGTCCAAAGTTTGTAAGAAGTAGTCCACCATTTCACCTTCCCTCATTGGTGGATCGACTCTTGCTACTTGTTCTCTCCAACGGAATCCGAATTCCCAGAAGCTCTCTCCGGGCTTTTTCTCAAGTTTTAACAGTGTGAGACGGTCGGGGACGATCTCAAGGTTATACTGGAAATGACATGCAAATGCTTGTGCTAGATCGTCCCAGGTGTACCACCTGCTAGGATCCTGCCTCGTGTACCACTCCAATGCGGGCCCGCTCAAACTTTGACCGATATAAGCTATCAAAAGCTCATCCTTTCCACCTGCCCCTCTCATCTTACTACAGAAACCTCGTAGATGTGCCATGGGATCACCATGTCCATCATATAGATCAAACTTTGGCATCTTAAAACCTGCCGGCAATTGAACATCGGGGAAGGGACACAGATCTTTATAGGACACACTAACTTGGCTGCCCAATCCATGCATATTCCTGAAGGATTGCTCCAGGCTTTTCACTTTACGGAGCACTTCGTCCTGCTCCGGATTCTTAACTGGCCTCTCAGTTTCTGTCGGGAGCTGAAGGTGAGGGGTGTAAGTGTATGGCTCGGGTGCTTTGAAGGTGAGTTCAGGAGGATAGTATTGATCGTCGTGAACCTGAAACACTGGTTCATCGGATGATTTTTGCAATGTGGCGGGTGGTGGGTGGACCAGTGGAAGGGTGTTCCGGAGTCCGAGCTGGTGAAAGGGTAGGAGTAGGGGGAAGTATTGGTGGTGTTTGTCCCTTAGCCCAGGCTAGGTGCATCCCAGCTATCTCTTGTCTCAACCTGTCTACTTCCTCCTTCATCATTTGCATCTCTGTCTTTTCCTCCTCAACACTTTTGTCCGAACCAGACATACTTTCCGGAATGGGCCCTTTTGATCTTGTGTGGTAATGGTAATCTGCCAGAACGTTCTAACGAGATAACTGTTTTGAAATCTCTTTCTCTGATATTAACAACAAACTTGTTAGCGTTAGAGTTTAACATATATTGCACTTTCACATTGGGGAATGCAATGTTCCTAGGCAGTTTAACCGTTTCTAACATGTTTTTGCTTTGACTACATGCGTCATTCCGGCTTATGTCCTATCTTTATTTACTTTGCCTTTTCTTTTTATCTTTTAGTGGTGGTCGAATCTTATGTAGATTGCCTACGTATCATGTCCCCGCATGAATCAGACCGGGCGTAGTTCTACCATAAATAAAAATAAAGACACAATTTTGCATTTTATTACCAAAATATGCTATTACAAGCTATCATTTAAACGAAATACAGACTCCACACTATTAACATTGTTTGATATGAAAAGAGAACAGAGGGGTAGACAATAGACTCTTAAAAACAAACAAGTGCAGACTTGAACTAGGGATATATTAAAGCCTTGAATTTTGGTGTCCGCGAGGCATCGTTCGGCCTTTCCGCGAGCTTTGGTGCCAGGCCTCTTTGCAAGCTTTTTAATTCCTCCATGATCCGGTGGACATAACCCATGACTGAGGCAAAAAGGGTATCACGGGGCATTTCCTCACATGTTAGGCACTTCGTGGTGATGTAGTGCCCAATCTCATCGATCCTACCCCTGATTCTATCTCTTTCCATACACAGCTGTTCTATTCGTTGATTCTTTAATCCCAATACTTGAGTGTTGTCAACGAGCTGATCTTGGAACCTCTCCATTTGCTCTTCCATTCGGGCTATTGAATCATAGTAGCGCTCCCTGTCCGTTCTAGCATCTCGGGTTTGTTTAAAGACCCGATCTCTGAGAGTGGAATTTATTTCTCTTAATATTGTAATGCTCCCTTCATAATCCCTTCTCACTTGCCATAGGTGCTTTTTCCGCGCTGCTGCACCTTTTGCCCATCTGGCCCGCATTCTTGCTATGCTAGCCTCGGATCTTTCCAAGTCTTTTCGGCTTTCAACGACCTAATTCCTTAACCCTGCTATCAGCCTTTTATCGGACCGGATTTTCCGTTGGTTGTCGGCATTCATTATGACTTGTCGGTTTTGAGCTCTAAGGGAGTCATTTTCTTGGGCTGATATCTTTCTGTCCCCTTCATCGGCCGCGGTCTGAATTTCTCTTTCAAATTGAAGATCTATGACCTGCTGCTTCAACTTGCCTATTGTGGCCCTATATTCTTTTTCCTTTGCCAACCAGTCCCAATGCTCTTGTGAGGACTTGGAAAATTCTTGAAGGTGAGGTCTTTTAGCCGGCCTTCCAGATGACACTTCCCCTTTGTACCAAGCCTGATATCCGGGTGAAACTTCCCCTCTTGCCCGATTTAGTACACAAGTATTTGCCTCTAAGTATTGACATTGGCTCCAAATCTGGCGGACCCTTGCTTCAGGAAACTGGCCATCGGAACTAATCTCAATCACTTGGGTGCTCAGGTCCTCATCTTTCGGCACTATCTGACACCTCCCAAGTTGCCTCAAAACCCGATACGGCGCATAAGGTTGAATGCTCTTATGTCCCATCAAGAGAAAATGGGGCCTAGCTGCTGGCATATAAATGACTTCGTCGACTGGTAACCATCCCAGTGTCCACTGTTTTGACTGGCGTTGAGGGTCCGAAAGTATGAGGTCCATGCCGAGACTCCTTCAGGTAAGCGGACCTCATTAATACCTCTATGCAGGTTTTCTCAGAAGATCCATGGCTCAGGAACTGGGCTCGGTGACATAGGTGTTCGGTCATCCACATTTGCAATAACAAGTTACATCCTTCGAAAAAGTTCCCTCCGGCTTTGCAGGCCGTGAGAGCTCGGAACATATCAGATACAATCATGGGCGCAATCATGCTGTTATCTTGAGTGAGCAAAGTACTGACGACCCCAGCTATATTTATGTCAATATTACCGTCTTTTCTTGGGAACACTAAAAGCCCTAAGAAGGTTATCATGAAAGCAACCCGTCTATGTTCATCCCACTTTCGACGGTTACTTTTGCTGCACAACTTGTTTTTTGGCTTGTCAAATCCTCCTATGTGGCTGTATCTTTGGTATATGAAGCTCGGAGTGCAAAAACCTTTTGCCAAGTCTGGGTTACGGATCGTTCTTACTATCTTTAACGAGTCCAAAAACCGGTGCACCGCTACGGCTCTTGGAGCAACCAGGTATTTACGACTCAACGGAACCTCATCACTGCCGATGTACCCTGCTATTTCCTCTAAAGTCGGGGTGCGTTCAAAGTCCGAGAAGTGGAAGACATTGTGCGCAGGGTCCCAGTAAGTGACCAGTGCCTTTATAATATCCCCTCGAGGCCTGATACCTAGCAAACCCGTGAGACCTTTCAGATGTTTCTTGACTTCGTCTCGCCCTTCTTTGCCTAAATCATTCCACCATAGCGACAATTGGAGGGGGATTTTATTCATGATTGAAAAAAGTTCATTTTGAGTCGTGATCATTTTGCACATTTATTAATGTGATTAAACAAAAGAAAACTTTATTTGACTCAAAACGATTTGATTATTTTTCATAAAGAAAGACCAGATTTTCCGAACACAACCTTTCAGCACTTCAGGGACGAAGATTTTAAGGTTGTGTGAGTCAACCGATCAATAATAAAAATGACAGAAGTGGCCGTTTATGCCAAGTCATCCTTCCAGCGTCCCTTTTGGGAACATTCAGCTATTTTTGATAAAAACGGCATCACCCGACTTTATGACGAAAAATTAAATTTTTTGACATTTTTTCGGCTATTTTTTGCAAAATGGGAGGTTGGACCCGATGAGGGTTGCCTACGTATCTCACGCCCTGTGAGAATCAAACCGGCGTAGTTCGCCCCATATAAACTAAACTTTGTAAACAATACTCCTTTCTTTCCAACAAATAAAAAAAATAATTCAAAATTTCAGCAGGGTTTTGACACTACTTGGACATTGGTTTTGTTTTTCTAAAAAAAATAAGTGGTTATCTCCCTACACTACTATATTTTTTTCTTCTCTTTTTTTTTCAACTTTTTCTCACAAGTTCCTGATTTCAGAAGCCGGTCAGCATGCAGATCTGAAGCAAATAAATGTGCAAAACAAACAACATGCAGCAGGATGGTCTTTTTCATTTCAGGTTGCTTGTCCTAGAGGGACCTAACCCCTGTGTTGAGTCCCCTAAGCCAAATGCAACATGATGCAAATAAACGTTCCTACTAGGGATCCGGCATGAAGTCAAGTTATTCTAGGTTCAACCTGGGTATATGTTCTAGACAGTGTACCCGAGCGGACAACTCGATTTGAGGAAGGAGCTCCTTTCCGGGAACCAAAAGGCCAGCCGACTTAGAAACTTTCCGAGCCTCTTTTATTTAGGGTATGACACTAATAGAATAGGGAGTCTCAACCAGTAAGCACATCCCCGGAGGTAAGAAGAGAAGGTTTCGGCACAGTTTATATGTACAGTTCAAATAATATCAAAGCAGTAAAAAGCAACATTTTGCACATTTTAGGCTAAAACATGTAATAAGATCAAATAATAAATAAAGCTAGATATAACAATTCATCTAAGCTGGAATTCTGAACCCTGAACCAGAGATTCTGGGTTAGGTCCCCAGCAGAGTCGCCAGAGCTGTCACACCTCCTTTTTCCGGCACCCGCAAGGGTACAAGGAGTTTCTTCCAATTAAAGGACAATCGAAACGGGATTTGTTTAATTAATTCAGAGTCGCCACTTGGGAGTTTTGTGGTGTCCCAAGTCACCGATTTAATCCTGAACCGAGGAAAAGAATGACTCTGTATTACGGTCCGCAAACCAGAAATCCGGATAAGGAATTCTGTTAATCCGGGAGAAGGTGTAAGGCATTCCCGAGTTCCGTGGTTCTAGTACGGTCGCTCAACTGTCATATTCGGCTTATTTATCTGATTTTAACAATTATGAACTTGTATACAAATTTTAACTCTTAACCGCCTTTATTATTTTTTTTTTTTAAAGGACTTGCAACATCATAAAAACGGGTCTTGAACCACGTCACATCAATGCACCCGTGGTTATTGACACATTTCGACTCCATTGAGATTTGGATTTGGGTCACATAAACGTGCACCCGAGCTTAGGGAGATAACATTATTAAATATGCGCCTAAAGATACTAAATTCTTTGAACTAGGACCACATCGTTGGCCCAATGATCCAAGCTCGTGAAAAGCTCAAAATTTCAGCTTCGAGCCCCCGAACAGCCCAACTCGGGATCGATTCCCTAATCTAGTCAACCCATGAATTATTTCCCAACTCAAAGCTAAACTTCTTAGGGACTGGGCCATCGGCAGCCCTGTCTCTTAAAGCCCAGTGATAAATGGACTCCATTCTACTGTCTCTTTTCAAATTATTCCAATGTATTCAAATATTTCACAATAGGACAGACATTGATTCATATAAGCAGTCAAGGGCCCAATTCAAAATAGTTCATTACTCAATTTATTACTACTAGACTAGTACTCAAACAATTTAATATTCCAGACTAGGTGGATTGTGGAATGGAGTTATATGAAACACGGAGCTATTTTAAACTAGGGGTGAGTTCCTAAGCATTACTAATGTGATTATATGACTTCCTTTAGCACTATGTATGAACAAGTTAACAGTCCCAATTCAGAACGAACCAACAATTTTAAAATTGATTCAAACTAACATTATACATTAAAACTATTCAGTATGCCATTCAAACTAAAGTTATTCATTCAAATGACTTCATGATTTCAAAACTGGAAACACTAAAATAGCGCACTGAACTAAAAAAAATTATGTGAACCTGTTTCTCTATAACTTTGAAAACAGATTAAGCCACAATACCATATTACACTATACTAGCAACACAAATAAGCCATATGACTATGAAATTCACAAGTTCATAAGAAAATGTTTAACAGTCCACAAATTTAGACAATCCAAAGTTATTATCACAAGTTACACAGAAACATTGAACAATGGAGAGTTAAATTGTGCTTCCAATTTAATTCATTCTCAACTGAAGATTCACATGATATGGAGGCTCAAAGCATGTACCTGATATTAGAACAGAAGAAGAAGGTGAGGATTAGTAAATCAATAGCAGACAACAGCAACAACAACAATAACCAACAGGCAGCTTAAAACCAACGGAACAAAATCCGACAACCAGCAGTCCCGAAAACCAATGGAGAAAAAACCCAGAAATAGCAATGAAACAGTAAGAGATGCCCAATATCACACTTCAGGAAATACTACTTGAAAAACAACAATGCCAAACAATTACTGGTATGACAACACAAGAAGAAGGATGAGAGAGTCAGCAACAGCAGTAGTAGCAAACAACAATTGCAATAGCAGTGTAACAACAGAATAACCAGCAGCTACAAACTGTCCCAAGCATAGGGCAGAAGCAAAAAGAAGAAGTGTTTAATTATTTCAAGTTCTAAGTGATGCAATTAAAGCAGTGACTATTCTTTTCAGCTTTCTGAATTCAATTTTTTTCTCTTTCAGTCTTTCTTTCTTTTTTGAATCCCTCCTTTTAAAATCAGTCCCTAACACCCTTTTATACAAATCTGCCCCCCTCTCTATCATACTGCCCGACCCTTTTCCTTATTCAAAATCAGAATTTTCCACTAAAATCTGATTTTTTCACTTTAAATCCCACTAAGGCAAACTTTTCTTTATTATCAGCCCCTCATTCCCTTTTGTTCCCCATTAGTGTATTAATTAATACCCCACTAACAAAGCACTAACACTAAAATATAATCTTAACTATTTCATTCCTAAATCACCCCTGAAAACCCTTTGATATTACTGACTTCCTAATACAATTATTCAACTGTATTAAAACTTTTAATTCTAAAATCTGTTCAAACTAACAGTTATCTAAAACTAATTCTGGCTAACAGCTATAACCAATTCTCCTAACAACTGAATGACTGAGGTTGAGTTCCCATTGAAGCAAAAATGAACTGAATTTAAATCATAGCACAGAACTCAACAAAATCATTAAAACTAAACTTGAAACTAGATCAAAATCAATCACAAATGTAGGGATTCTAAGTCCAACCTAACAAGAATGCATGATCAATGACAATGCCTTGAAGCTAAGTGTCTACAGATCAGAATACATAACACGACATTAAACCATTTGATGGACTTACTGGTTTACAAACAGGAATGGATTAATCGACGAAACTATTTATAACCTATGTTATTAATCGACAGAACATAAACTGATGGAGAATGGGGAAAATAACGGACAAAAGACGAATTACAATGAATCTAATTTAGGTAAACGAAGAATTGATCCAACTACTTAAACAAACATTGAAATATTTAATCCAACTAAAATCCGAAAAAGAAACAGAATATATATTGGATTAACTTAAACTAAAAATCCTAAAAATGACTAATCACACAGACAAACAAACACATAGAAAAGAAAAAGGGAAAAGAAGAAGTTGAAAAGAACTCACTATTTTTCTTGGATTTCAACCATACGCCCTTTCGAACTTGAGTTCCAGTTAGTATTATACGTCTATTTCATCAAAAATAGACTTATAATACTAACCAGAAACCGTTCGACCCTGACAGCTTTGAAACAATTTCGAACTGTTGAGTCCTAGATCCGCCATTCGATGAGTTTTACTCGGATTTGAGCCAATATGGTTAGGGATTAGCAATGAGGAGGTCAAGGTAATTATTGGGTGTGAGTTTTGGACTGATTGGGGTGGGTTTCAAGTTTGCTCGAATCTACGATTGAAGATTCGAGAAGCTTCAGCCTGATTCGAGCAAATCGGTTAAAGGATTCGTGGAGAGGGAGGTTAGGTGCTCTAGTGGTGTGAATTTCACGGCCATCGGAGTCGGCGCCGCCGGGTTTACGGTGAGGGGACGGGGTGGCGGCTATTAGGGTTCCTCGTCTCTGAAAGAGACGAGGTTTGTGAGAGAATGAGAAGGGGGGCTTGGTTTGGGGGGCGGGGTTCATTTGGACCCCTTTTATACGTACGTGGGGATTGGATCCAAGCCGTTCGATCTGATGAGATCAACGGCCTGGATTGATCAAGTAAGCGGAACGGTGTCGCTTCGTTTAACCTTGAGACCGGATCGGTCTTGGATGGGAATGGGTCGGGTATGGAAGAGTTGATCTGGATCATTGATCACGTGAGATCAACGACCCAGATTGAGAGTATGCGCTGATTTTTGGAAGGGTTTGGGGTGTATTTTGTTTGGGCTTTGAAGCTTTTGGCCCAAATCCGAGTTTTCTTCATTTTTGAACTCTTTTCCTTTTCCTTCTTTAATTTCTAATTTAAACACAATTCCTAATTAAATTGTAAAATCAAAAATGAAACTACACATTTAATTAACACTTATAACAATTAACACACAAATTGAAACCTTAAAATAAAATCACACAATGATGAAAAATTGAATAAAACGTATATATATTATTTTTTGTGATTTTCCTTTTAGAGCCAAATGATAGTTTAATTAATTCTTAAATGCATAATTAAATCCTAAATATGCATGCAACTTGTATTTTTGTATTTTTCAATTAACTACAACAAGGTAAATATTTACGGACAAAAAACACAAATAATTATCAAAAACTGCCACGCAAATCCTAAAAACTGTACACCAAGAGAATTTTGTTTTATTTTTTGATTTCTTTTGGAGTAGTTTTCGTGAAGCAAAAATCACGTGCTCACACTGCTCACATCAATATTGTTCTGGCGGGGAACGACTCAATATATGTTCACCGACTTGGGTATTGTTCTTTCTACCAATACTCATTTTTGGTGGGTTACTCTCTTCCTCTTCCCCCACTCGCCGAGGAGTTTTGCCGCTTTTATAGCGTCTGCCCGGCACAACTTTCCCCTTACCTATATAAAGCCTTTTTATGCTGGCGAAGTTCGCAGATCCATTTGTCATCAACTGCATCTCTTCTCGCCCAGTTTCTACACTGGCACGCTGATTCATCTCCCCACCGTGGGACTAAGGGATTAGTGACGGGTATGAATGACAGGGCGAATCGCCAGTTCTTGTGCAATTACTTCTTCGTCAGGACCAAGCATGTAGTGGCAGACCCAGCTGGGTTCCCTGAGCAGTGGAACTTCAGTCGTAAGGGCCTTTTAACATTCATCATATATTTTGTTTATCTCTACTCTTTTTGTTTTTGACTTGCTCGTGTCTCTCTATTTTCAGCTGGTAAGTGTCCACCTCTCTTGGTTACTGATATCGAGGACTGGGTAATGCGCTTCTTACCTTATACTGTGGGTAATCGCGACTGGATGTCCTGTAATAAACGGTTCAATCCCAAGCCTTTGACTAGTGAGTCTGATTCCCATTTCTACGACCCTTTCCCTTTCGTTATTGCTTACCACTGTCTTGTCATCATTCTTTGTTAAACATGATTTTCTTTTTGCGCCAGGTCGGCGAGCTTCCAAGAAAGCAAAGGCTCCGGTTCCCACATTCCGCCAGGCAGTCACTTCGGCCGGAATGCAATTCATATTGGCTGAGTCTGTATGAGAGGGTAGAACTCTAGCTCTGATGTTGGGTGATTCTGCCCCACTGGCAATCATCACGTCGGCTGAGACCTCCGATCACCGCATCTTGCACCTAATTGACGAGTCTTCTCATGACGAGGGGGAAACGGTACCGAGAAAAAGGTGGAGGGTGGAGACTGGAAGGGTTGGTGCATCCAATACCGAGTTGGAAAGGCCCATTGTTTTGGATGCAGAGGCGGCGCCCTTCATGGGCATTGAGGTTGCTCCCACGCCGGCTATCATTTCGTAGGAAAGACCGTCAGAGGTTGAAGGGACCTTCGATAGAGTGGAACCTGCATGAGCAGCCAGGGTCACCTCATCGTCAGCGGGCAAAAGGGATAAAACCATCCTCATAGAATATGATGGGCCAGGCTCTGATGTCGACCCTGAGGAGGTGTAGGCTTTTGAGGAGAGGTTCACCCGAGTGGAGATAAAGACGGAGGGGCCTGATCGGCACATAGTCATCCCCGTAGATTATGACCTCTTGGCCAATTCTAAACGGGCGGTGCCGGCCTTCGCTACTCTGTGTGCGGATTCTAAGAACAGGATGTTGCAGACACTAAAGGATGCGGATCTGTTATTGGATATATCTGGCATGGCCTTGCGAGTAAGTTTGCTTTTCCCGTGTTAGGTCAGTTTATTTCATATGTTTTAATTTACTTTCACTGACATGTCTTCTTTTGCTTGTCAGACCCTCATTATGGAGATTGAGCGTGATCGGCGGGAAGAGCGTAGGATGGCCCTCTTCAAGAAGATGGTATCCACGTACAAAGAGTACCGTTCTAAGCATCGAACGCTAGTCGACTTACTTAGCCAGGATGACCAGTTTCAGACGCGTCGCGATGGGTTTAAGCAGAAAGATGAGGAGATGAAGGAGAAGGATGAGGAGCTTATGAGGTCCATCGGCTGGTGCAGCGTGCTTGAGGGGCACCAAGGGCTAAGGAGGATAAGCTCGAGGTGAGCAAGGGAGTGATGGCTAAAAATACTGACCTTCAGACGCATGTGGCATCTTTAAGGGTCGAGATCAAATAGAGCAAAGCAAGGGCCGTCAACCTGAGGGGTGAGTTGCGCCAGGGTTGAAGAGTTGGGCCTAGCTGAGAAAGCAAGAATGACCGCTGTGGTGGAGGAGGCAACCCTAGGGGGCACCCTTCGTGTTTGCAGGTCTGAGCGAGCTATTGAGGCGGAAACTTTGGAGCTCAATGAGGCGAGTTTTGAAGAGCGGATCAGGGATTTGGAGGCGGAGTTGTCTAAGCTAAATGAGCAGGTTATCGCCCTAAGGGTCGAGAAGGTGCAGGCCCAGCGGTCTACTTCTCATACTTTTGCCGCTCCCGGTGTGTCACGTGAGTTGTATGAAATGTGGGTTCATGATGAGGCCCAACTTGACATATACAAGTCTCTGAAGATTGCTGGGAAGATTTTTGAGGCAGAATTTGAGGAAATTCGTGTCAAGGCACGTGCAGCTCATAACGCCTATGGTTATGATCCCGGTACGCCCGGAGGAGATAATGACGAAGACGCCTTAAATAGGCTTGCCTCCAACCCTTGGTACGATGATGAGTATGCTGGTGACGTTGGTGATGAGGGAAATGATGGGGCGTGAAGTATTTGCACTTAGTTTTTACTTTTTTTTGTGGGGGCGTGTTTCCAGCCCTTTGTAAAATTTATTGGTATGGAATGATTGAAATAGAACAGTTGTCTTTTGCTGTGTATTTCTAGCTCTTTTTTTGTGACTGTTTTTTTTGTGAGAAAGTCCCTGACTTTCGGTTTGATTCGAATGAGGTCATCGATTCGAGCGGGGTCGAATGTAAGTTAATTCGAGTGAGGTCGAATGTTGACGATTCGAACGAGGTCGAATGTATATTGATTCGAACACGGTCGGATGTAAGTTAATTCGAGCAAGGTCAAATATAGATCGATTTGAACGAGGTTGAGTGTAGGTCATTGCCTGAGAGAATATGGAAACCCATCATAGAGATAAGCTTGTTTTTTAAGGACTTGTGTTCTAACACATTAAGGGATGAGAACCTAATTTTCATGGAAAGTAATATCCCTTTAATCATAAATAAACTAGGGAAAAATTTTCCATATGGTTTCTTCAATGTAATGGAACATCTCCAATTCACCTTGCACAAGAGGCACGACTTGGAGGACCGGTTCAATGTAGATGGATGTATCCCTTCGAGAGGTAATGACCATTAACTATTTTCTCTTTATGTATTTTGGTATAAAGAATTCCTATCTAAAAGTGTGTTATGCAGGATTATTGGCAAATGTAAACGGACCGTGAAACAAAAGGCCAAGATTGAGGGATCAATATGTGAAGCGTATCTAGTTAGAGAAACCTCTCATTTTTGTTCGTATTATTTTGAGAATCATGTTCCATGTTTGAGAAATAGGTCGAATCGGCATGATGAAGGCGATAATGATCCTTTGGAACCTCCTATATCCATATTCAATCAATTGGGTAGAGGTCCGAGAAAAAGTCAAAAAAGAAGTTGGACTGATAAGGAAAAAAAATCGGCTACAACACATGTATTACTGAATTGCCCCGAAGTTCAATAAATTTACAAGTAAGTTTGGAATTATATTATTGACCTATGTACATAATCTATTCTTCTTTTAACTAATAAACATTGTAAAATTTCTGACAGTTACTTTGTGAGTTAATTCGGCCATGCTAATGTTTATCCTAGATTTTCAGAGTGGTTTAGAGACTACGTAAGTATTAATTAATATGTAACAAAATTTTTATTATTTACACACTATATGATTTTCTAACTTCTCGATTTTCTTCAACTCTATATAGGTTCATAATCCAAAAAATGGTATATGTGATCCTTTTTTGCATGATATAGCTTAGGGACCTACCCCACAAGTCAAAATCATATCTACGTATTTTGTCAATGGATACAAGTTTCATACGGAAGAATGATCTAAGAATAAGAAAATCATTAATAGCGGGGTATGGGTGAAAGGTGGTGATGGTGACCAAGGTGGGGATATTGATTATTATGGTGTGCTCCAGGATATTTTAGAAATAAAGTATGTTGGTTGAACAAAGAAAATGTTGGTACTTTTTCGATGCAAGTGATTTGATCCCACACCAAATAGAGGTACAAAGGTACACCCACAATACAAAATAGTAGAAGTTAAGCACACGAAGGAGTACCAAAGCTACGATCCATTTGTTATAGCACAAAATGTGAAGCAAGTGTATTACGCTTCTTATCCGTCAACGTGTAAAAATAAGAATGAATGGTGGGTAGTTATTAAAACTAAGACAGTTGGAAAAGTGGAAGTTGATGATTCACTAGTTGTAGCGTACCAAAATGATATATCAAGTGTTCAACAAACTGTGGATAATGAATTAGAATATGAGCTGCATAGTGAAGGCATATACGAAGAAGTTGATCTGTTAGTTGAACAAAATTATGGAATTGGGACATTTATGGCCAATGCGGAGGAAGATTCAGGAGATGAAAATGAATTCATTGAGGAGGAAGAATTTTCTGATGAAAATGAAACAAGCAAGGAGGATGAAACTGATGATGAAAATGTAGCAAGCGATGACGATGGAATGGATGATGGAAATGAAACAAGCGATGATGATAATTGACATGTTTGTTTTTTCTAGCTTATGTAGTAATTATGCTTTTAAATTTGTTGCTAAGAGAATTAACAAGCTATTTTTTTTTTATGCTTGTATTATTCAAATAGCCGTTGGAGGTAAATCAACGAAGAAGAAACAAGTTTCACGTAACTTAGGTCGTCTCCCTACCTCTCCACCATCGGCACATTCTGGTCCGCATGTGTCTCCACCTGCATGCCCGTCTTCAGTTCCACCTCCCTTATACTCTATACCACACCTAGGGTATATTGCTCTGTCCTCTGCCCCTTACTATCATCATATGTCTTCCCAAGACATAAATGGGACGTTTTCATCTAGACCTGCTTGCCCATCTATGCCTACACCTAGACCTTTCATACCCCCATCATCTACTCCAGTCATTCCATCCCATGGCATTCAATTGTCATCGTCTCGCGTTATTCCTTTATCATCTTCCCCTAGCATACCCTCTTATTCTACGCCTAGCATGCCCACATCTTCTAGTCGACCTCCAAAGTATCCTTTCATGCATTAATTTAATCTATACATGCTCAGGATCCTCCAAATATTGGAGTAGATAGCCTTCCGACGTCCCCATGCATTGATAGTGATTCAGTTACACAACCTCCTATACATGCTCAGGATCCTCCAAATGTTGGAAGGTTAGATGATCTCGGGAGGTTGATTATCGTTCCCGATAAAGCTGGGTAAGTATTATTTTTTTATTTTCTAATTAATTATAAATCTGGTTTCTAACATGTTTAATTTAGTGCAGGTTTCATCCTTTTACTCAAGCTACAAAAGTTGTAGTTGAATAAATGTGTTCATTTTATCGTGGACCTTGGAGGTTCTGGTCAGATGTTCCAGGGAACATTAGGGACATGATGTTTGATGAATTTAGGGTAAAATAAATTATTTCATTTTTCAACTAATATTTAACCAATATAACAAATTAACTATTTGCAGATGAAGTGTGTTTGGCCAGTTGAACGTGAGGTAGAGGTACGAGGCATCTTTTTTAAGAAATGTGCTGATAGGTTGACTGATATGCTTCGAGAAGCTCGAAATAAGAAAGAGATGTCAGGTTGGATTACTGAGGATATATGCATTAAACTAACTGAGTATTGGGCCTCTGAGGAATTTAAAAAGAAAAGTGAATTGGCAAAGGCAGCCTGTTTGTCCGACAAAGGTGGCTCCATGCACACGGGAGGCTCAATAAGTATTGGGGCTCATCGAAGAAGATTGGTATGTGTTTATTATACTAGTCTAGTCCTGTGTTTATACAATTAAGTTACTTATAAGGTAATTACTATAAGTTCTTTTGTGCTTCTCCATGTACCAACCACCAAACAAAGTGTATGACTTTGTCTGCTTACATAATCTTGATTGTAAATTAACTTTCTAAATTTTCTGTAGTATGAAAGGTAATATCCAGCTGTATACATTGAGAATGCAACCATCCCAATGATGGAGTCCCTCATAGTAAACATCATATTAGCCTGCGTGATACTATGCTTCTCATGTCCTTCCAATATCCATCAATTTTGTGTTTTGAGTAAAAAGTTTCAAGTAGGGATAAAGCAACAATTTGATATCTTTTACACGAGAGAAGGAAATATTTTAGTCCATATCTCAAATTGTAGACCTTACATTATTCTTAAGGAAAGTGCATCTGGTATGAGGTATCACTTTTCTTCTAAGTCAACAACATCCATAGGAAGGTCTTCCAAATTTATCAATCAGAGAGTTTGAGAGAGAACTCAGCTTGATTATTCCATCAAGCCAAATAACTAGTGTACATACTCTAAGAAAGAAAAGAGAATCAAGCTATACTTTATTTACAAGATCCTACGAGATTCTAACAACACACATATCCGTGTTTGCACCTAAAATTCTTAACAAAATGATATGATGAGACAAAAGAAAACTACTACCAAGCAGCAGAAAGATATGAATGAAATGGGAGGATATGCTCTGTCGTCTGGTTTATCGATTCTGTTGTTTAGGTGGGCTTCTAAGAGTTCGCTCCATATTACATGGTTAGAAAAGACTTGTCTGTTTGCTATATTATTTCTGCCAATTAGAGAGAGGATTTATATTTGTAGAGATAATAATAATAATAATAATAAAGAGAAAAAATGGCACTTGTCAATATTATTTTTCGCAATTTTCTCAAGTTGAAGGCAGTTGATGCGGAAACTGTTATAAGCTTGCATTCTGCAATAAGGAAGTTTGTACTTTGTAATCATATTTCCTTTACTTGTTTCTAAAGAAAATGATATCTAGGTTGTGGGTGTTAACTGGAAAGGAGATGATACCATTGAGGTTCCGAATTTTGGGGATGTAGACTACCATTACTATTATTGCTGATTAGGGATGACAAATGGGCTGGTTGGGCTGAATTTGGGCGGGTCAAGATAGGTTAGGTCAATAAATGGGTCATTGCCCAACCCAACCCAAAGTGTACTTGGGTTAAGATAGGTTGGGTCAAGATAGGCTAAATAATGGGTCATAACCCAACCCGCCCAATTTGACCCATGTTTTAGAATCATGCTCATCTTGCATGAAAAAAATCTTTTACCTTAAAATGTGTAAGTCAAAAAATATTTTGGGGGTGGGGCGGGTGGGTGATGCAGAAAAACAAAAAAAATAAAAAATAGAAAATTAAAAAAAAAATTTGAGGGGAGGGGGGTTGGGGTGGGTAGGGGGTGGTGCAGAAAAAAAAACAAAAAATAGAGAATACAAAAAAAAAAGTAAAAAAAATTTTTTTAGGGGAGGGGGGTTTTGCGGGTGTGGAGGTGCAGAAAAAAAAACAGAAAATTAAAAATACAAAAAAAAGTAAAATTGGGGCAACTAAATAAATTTCTATATAAGTTGAGTTGAGATACATTTTGTTTTGGGTGAGTTTCATGGGTTGTATTTAGGCTGTTTAATGGGTTAGAATGGGCTATAAAATATAATGGGTTAACTTGGGCTCAGCCCAAATTAACCCATTTGTAACCCAACCCATTAATCTCTAGGCGGGTTGGGCAGTTAGATGGGTTTGGGCTCAAATTGTCACCTACTACCGATAATACAAGCTTCCCAATTTTGGAACTTGTTGATACTAAAACTAGTATAAGTAGGAGAAAGAGTAGTTAAAGAAAGCGACTTTATACGTGCCAACGGGGATGTAGTGCAAAGAGAATTCGACATGGGTGAAAGGTTACAATTGAACTGATGATCAGATACCATATCATGAGCAAAATTCTTATTATTGAAGAGAATATTAGTATTGGGAGTGTAATTATTCAAGTGCTGAAAAGAGAGATAATTAGCAAAATCAGGAGACTTGCAATTTGTGGTGAAGAATTCATGAGTTGGTGGGGCAATATTATTGGTCTCAATAAGTGGATAGCGGTCCATAATTGTCATTGAAGATGGCTTTGGCTTTTCTATTGAAAATCCATTTTCATGAGCAGCCTCAACAAAATTGAGCTAATCATTATTTGAGCTTTCAGAAACTTTGTCAGTATTCTTATTATTACTATTTGCTGACACTTTCTCTTCATTTTCAACCTCTTAAAGTGGCTTGTGTGTATTTGGATAAATACCTCTTTGTCTTAGCTTTTTCTTAATAGAAGAATTCCGCAGATTCTTACTTTCATTATCTGTTCTTCTTGGTAATCTAGTTGCAATTTGAGACCAGATTAGTCTTCCTTTTTCACAGATCTTGTCGAGCACTCTATAAGTTCTATCCATTACTTGTATTCTCTTATCCATTGCTTCCTTGAATTTTCAAGAATAGAGAACCGTTTCATGGACATAGCACTTTAATTTTACTTTTTTCATGTTTTATTTAACAGGAAAAGTCTTTAAAAAGACCAGCTACTCAAGATGAGGTATTTGAGCATACACATATAAAGAAGCTAAAGGATGGAACAAAAACAACTTGGATCGAGCCATGGACCGAGACAACCTATTTAAGATTTCAAGTTACTTTTTAATACTTTTCATTAATTAAATTTATTCATATAATAGTTGTAACTTTTTGCAGAATACTTTCAAACAATCCTTGGAGGAGTTCATTCAAAGCCGACCAACTAATGATCAAGGAAAGCCAATCCAACCATCTCAGGAGAATTATATGGACTTGTGGATTAAGGCAGCTGTTGGCGTACATAAGGGAAGAGTTTACGGCCTTGGATGAGAGTTTAGTTCTAGTCGTCGGTCTTTTAGATCCGGTGTCTCTTCTTCCTTAAGGTCCTCGATTAACCAGGATGAGTTTGAGCTATTGAAAAGAAGAATAGCAGAGATCACTGAGTTGTATGCACAGGAAAAGGCTGCGCGGGAGGAGGAGGCAAAGCGAAGGGGGGAGGAGGCAAAGCGAAGGGAGGAAGAACATAGGCGGAGGGAGGAAGAGGAGAGGCGGAGGGATGAAGAAATGAGACGAAAGGATGCTGCATTTACACGTGTCACTGGTGACGTTGAAAGCCTCAAGGCCCAGCTAAACTACCTTTTAGCATCTGGTGGATTTCATGTGCCACGTTCTCCATCACGCTCAAACAAGACTAAAGAGTAGTTTTTTTATTAATATGATTTTGGGTAGGACTATGATGTTGGATGTTATGTATCAATTGGATAAGATTGAATGTTAAATTTCTTATTTGAATGTTAAGTTGCATTATTGGTTTATAGTATTTTCAGTTTTGGTTGGTTGTTAATTAACGAAATGGATCGGAAGATGCTGATATTTGTGTGTGAATGTTTAATTATATTTAGGTTGTTGGTTGTTGTATTTTTTTGTTTGGCAGGTGGTGCAGTATATTTACAGCATTATGCAGAAAAATAATTTCCAGATTTCCCACGGAATTGCCACTGATTCCGTGGGAAGGTTCGTCACTTTAGTTGCAGAACTTGCATATTTCCAACTGATATCGGTGGGAAAGTTCATACTTTTTTTCCATAATTTGCATTTATCCCACTGATATCAGTGGGAAAGTTCATACTTTTACTTTCAGAATTAACACATTTAACACGGATATCGGTGGGAATGGTCATACTTTATTTTTCAGAACTTGCATATTTCCCACGGTTATCAGTGGGAAAGTTCATACTTTATTTCTAGCTCCCCATGCATTTTTCCCATCACTTCCCTGGCTAATGTGTTAAAATTAATAAAAATTACTAATAATAGTTCTCACTGATTGTTAGTGGGAAATTTCATTATTTTTCCTATTAAAGTTTCTCTGGGAAGATATTTCCCACCAGGCGTGTTCCTGGTGACTTGTTTCAGTGGGAATGCGGTGTGAAAACTCGATTTTCCCACTAGTTTCCCACTGATTTCGCCATGGGAAATCCATATGTTTCTAATAGTGTCACATCTCTTGCATCGTCGTGCTGAACTCTGTCCTTAAGGACAAGCAAATGAAGATCATCATACTGACGCTTTCTGATGCGATCAAATAAGGAAGACCGAGAAATCACACAAGCCAACACCTGACTGGGCTCCGAAATATCCAACCTCACGAACCGATTGGCCAAGGCCTGAACATCAACTGCAAGAGGTCTCTCCCCAACAGGAATATACGCCAAACTCCCCATACTCACTGCCTTCCTACTCAAGGCATCGACCACCACATTGGCCTTCCCCGGATGGTACAAGATAGTAATATTATAGTCCTTTAGCAGATCCAACCATCTCTGTTGCTTCAAATCCATGTCGTGATGGTGCCTATCGTGATACTAGGCCAGCCACTTATTTCCAAGTACTCCATTTTTCAAATAAAACCTAAGTAAATCATAATTAGCGTGATTTGAAGTTCATTATCTTAATCACAAAATTACAACACAGATGTCAACATAAAAGAGTCACTAAGCGGTGCCATAGAATGATCCAGGCCGTATTTCTCACGGTGCACGCCCATATGCCCATCACTTGGCGTTGCGTCACCTCAATAGTAATCATAGAACACACAGTCCGGGGTTTCGAACCCTTAGAATCAAGTTTGGAAGTGTTACTTACCTTAAGCCAAGCTAAACTCTAGCCCATGACGCTCTTGCCTCTACCATGGCCTCGACCGCGTCTTCGGCCTCTAGCGGCCCTAACTGGTGGTAGTCCATCCTGACCGGTAGCACGTGTCCTCACCATCTATGAGAGAATAAAATAACAGAAGTTTAGTTACCAGAGTCAACAGATCCGCACGACAAGAATTCAAGAATGTAAAATTTTTCCTAATGGTTCTGCAGCCTCCCGAGGATAAGTACAGACGTCTCTATACCGATCTACGAGACTCTACTAAACCTACTCATGACTCGTGAGACCTATGTAACCTAGGCTCTAATACCAACATGTATACATATACCATAACATCATTCAAACTTGTTCCAACCTTCGGAACGCTCAAAACAATATCAAAACACCAAATTAACATCGGATTCAAGCCTAAGAACTCCAAAAACTCCCAAATTCCGCTTTCGATCAAAATGTCTATCAAACCTCGTCTAAACGACCTGAAATTTTGCACACGTCACAAATGAAACAACAGACCTACTCCAACTTCCGGAATTCCATTCCGACCCCTATATCAAAATCTCCCCTATCAACCGGAAAACGCCAAAATTCCAATTTCGCCAATTCAAGCTTAAATCTACTCTGGACATCCAAAACACATTTCGATCACGCTCCTAAGTCCCAAATCACCTCCTAAAACTATCCGAATCACAAAACCACGTTCTGAGATCATTTACTCACAAGTCAACTTTCGATTGACTTTTCCAACAAAAAGGCCAACTTAAGAGACTAAGTGTCTCATTTCTCTACTAAACCACTCTGAACCCAAACTAACCAATACGATAACACATAATCAACTGAACAACATATAAAGAAGCAGAAATGGGGAAAACAGAGCAGTAACTCATGAAACGACCGGCCGGGTCGTTACATAAATTCTTGTTGGGATTTCCAGTTTTCTACTGAAAAAGGCTGAAACTTCGATTAGGATCTATGTGGAATGAGGTGATATTTTGAATGATGAAAATGTGGGGGGAAATGTTGGAGATCTAAAAGTGATGAAGTGAGAGAGAGATTGAAAAAGGAGGTGAGGACACGAGAGAAATTGGGGGCGCTCACTGATCTTGTAGGTTGTAAGAGGGGAAAGAGGAGAGAAAAAAGGAAAAGGGTGTAACTAAATCCCTTGATTAAAGGCACAAATAATGGATTGGGACTTGGGAGCCTTTTAATGTGGATTATATACATTTCGTAACTAAAATGTGTTTAGGTCGAGTAAATACCAAAATATGGACATTTTTCGTAATAAGGTTTCAAATAGTGTATAGGAATGAAAAAATCTCATCTCGAATAGCCGGTCATATTCACTGTTTACTTTTTTAGCCATATATATAGATTATACATTAATTATATACGATTATACACATATAATACATGAACTATGCATATATTATATTTCCACCTGCTATTTTTAGTTTAAGCGGTTGGATGCACGGCTATTTGAGTTAATTCTAGGAAATTTTACTTCCTATAGAAAAGGTATGTACCCTATTTATTATAAACCAAAATAATTTTAAAATATTATTTTCTATAGCTACCTTTTATATTTTATAGCAAAATAGGTATTTATAGTGTACACTACCATTGAGGCGTGGAATACGCTATTTACGTTTTTTCTCTCTCTTTCTTTCAATTAATACACGTTTCTCTCTCAAAATCTCAGCAAAACTTTTCTTCTTTCTCTCTCTCTTCGAGCAAAATACTTGCTTTTAATCTTGAATTCTCTGGCCGAATCCTCTACATATTCAGTCAATCTAAGTGTGCACCAACATGAACGTTGGACAAATAATAGGGCAGAAGTTCTTAAAACTTTGAATCATCAATTTCTACATAACTATGAGTCAGAATCGTCGTCATCATCATCCACTATTGGTTCATCCTCTTAGGCGAACAGATCTCGCCATGGCTACGCCGGAGAATATTTGAGGGTTGAATTTTTGTTCGTCTCCATTTTTAGTTTTAATATAATGTATACAATATTTTGCTTGCCGAAAAATGCCATCTTCGACGAACTTTCTTTTCTTCTTTACTATTTAGTCACATACAGTGATACAAAAATATTGTATTATGTACAAATTCATTCAAATATATTGTATTTTTGCATAAATATATTATTTTTTTGCATGTATTTATGTACTCTGAAGGTCTGTATTTTTTGAATACAACCGATATCACTGTATTTTTGTGATTTATTGTTGTTTGGATACAGTCGAACTGAATACGGCAAATTGAATACAATGTATACAGTCGAATTGAATAGAGCGATATATACCCTATTTTTTTTGTTTGAATACAACTGAATTCAATGTAATGAAATTGAATATAATTCAATCTTGCGCCTTCCGTTATTAAACACCTGTAATCACTATTTTTTAGGCAGATTATCTCACTGTATTTATAAATGCATTCGCGCGAATACATGAAATACATAATTAAATATCTGTAATCCCTGTTTTTACCTCAATATATTTATAAATACAATCGCGCAAATACATGAAATACAATACAGTAGCAACAAATAAACCGCACAGATACAGTGCTGATGAGCAAGAGCCAAGAGGCCATGTAGTAGAGGAGCAAAGCATGTATTGCCGTATCCCATCTCATTCTCAAGTTTAGAAGTGTTGGATACTTGAGAGAAATGTATATTTTTAGTCGCTTCATACGTTTTGGCCAGCGAATGCAATTAGTTTCCGATCAACCAATTGTGTATTTTGCCCTAAACTAAATAATATGTATAGATATCCATCTCTAACAACTTTAAAGTTTAAGTTATTCTCCTTCATAATAACTTACAAGCAATATTAAGAGAGTGACAATTGGAGAAAACTTTGAGTTGGTACTATAGCAATTTTAATTTGCACTCTCTCTTTCTCTTTTTCTCTTTTTCTCTTTGTTTCTTCTTTCTAAAGAAAGAACTTTCTTTTATGAAATTATAGACACTGGATTTCTTATTCTCACCAACTAGTGCAAGTATCTTTTACAAAATAAGAAAATGGGAAAGTAAATGTAATTAATGTTACATTGCATGCTAATTATAACGTATATTTAGTTATTTGAAAGATAGAGCGGAAAAATGACACTTCTTTCAGCCTTTTTCATTCAACAAACGAATAAAGCTTATGACAAAAAAGAGTGATCTTTTTCTATACATCAACAATCATATGAACTTTGATTATCCAATTTACCTTTTATCGAATTAATATAATATACTAACAGATAGTAAATTAAATATCTGTAGATTTGAGTGGCAGTTTAAAATTTGTGGAAGCCACAAGGTGCAAAAATGGGTGCATATCAAATTTCCACGACCATATTGTAATTGTGGCAGAAAAAGACCCCCAAAAATCCTATGAAGCAATCTCAATCACCAGTCTCCTCTTCTCATCTTATCCTTTTCATTCAATATCTCCTATCATCTTTTCACCAATCATTTCATTTTAGTATCTTTTTCTATTGTGTGCTAAGATATTATTGGGACAACTTTTTCCTTTGACACTTCTTAAATCTCTTTTTTTCCCAATAAATCTGCAATCACAAAAAGAGTAATTTAATTAATCACTTGTGAATACAATTCTCTTTGTTCCAGTGATCTTTTTTTCAAATTGTTCTCCATAATTCGAGAACTGAAGCAACATGCTTCGAACATAGGATGATGCAGATCTTGTTGGAATATATTTTTATCTCTATGAGAGAATGTTATGGATCTTTTTTGAAGTATTTGGTTGTCAAAGAAGTATCCAATCACATCTTTAAAAATATTCTATGAGTTTATGAAATTGTCGAGAAGACACTTTTTAAATCTTATAGTCAAATAATTCAAAAAGGAGAACAAAACTATTACTGTTATAAATATAATTTTATTTATGGTGAATGTTTATATTTAGAGAGATCTCAGGGTTTATTACTTGGTGACTAAGTCACTCTTTCACTATAAATAGAGGGTTCTATTTCATTGTATTTCATCCCATATCAATAAGAATTCTCTTCTCTCTACTTTTCTCTGCAATATTTTTCTTCTTCTTTTATTGTTTCATAACACGTTATCAGCACGAGACTCTAACCAATTGAGTAGAAGTTTTGAGATTGAGCATAATGATTGTCAATTATTCCATGAATTTCCTTCATGATTAAATTTTGGATTTAAGGTAAGTATTTTACTTTATTTTTCTCTTTTAAATTCTATAATTTGATTTTATATACAAGCAAAAACAACAAATTTTGATTATAACTCTAGTGGAGTTTAAAAGAAATTATAACCACCCAAAGTTGTAAAATTTTTATGTCTTGCCATAATCAAATTCATGTATGATTGTGGGCGAAGAATAAAAACCCGTCCCATTGAATTTGCTACATTCTCATTCCCTTAAGAGAATGTGATAGCAGTATGTAATACATCTGAAATAAGACAAATTTATTACCGTGAATGATCAATGGATGTGGACGTGGCAATAGACGAAATTATAATCGTCATCATTGTGATAATGGGAATAATAAGGATTCTCAAAATAATCTTTCACTTTGCGAAAGTAATATTTGTCATCGATTTGACATGAAATTTTATAAAGCACATATAGATGATTATAGTCCATTCATGATGTGAATGTGACAACATCTGATTTATGAATACATATTCATCTTGGAAGAATATGAACGTGCTAGTGGTAGTGAATATACCACACTTACCTCTAGAAGGAGGTTTGAGATGATATAAGAAAATAATGTCATTATTATGGCATGAACGGTCATTGGCCACGTACCTATTGCACACCAAAATATTTTGGTAATGCGATTATTAAAGAATAACATTAATGCAAGAAACATATCTTGCATATAATTTTGACCATAACCATAATGGTATAACTTTCTCTTTAAAAGAGATATTCACCATATTGATGTTGATGAATATGTGGTAGTACAAAATTAATTGAGAACTTTGCAAGAGCCAATTATACTATTTTGGAGAAACACAATTAATTACCAATAAGGTATTGTGTTGTAGTAAGTCTCAAAGAAACTTATTCAGTTTCCAAAGTATACGCGAAAGCGGTTGATTATACTGAGACTATAAATAAAGGAAAGATTTAATATCTTCTATTACTACAGCTTATAGCAGGGTAATATTTATGTAAAAAGTTACCCGTTTTATTCTCCAGTTTGTACTACACAAATAAAAGAATGTCACAATAAAGTAAAAGTTTATTGAATAAAAACCATATCATAATAAACTTAGAGTTTATTGATAATTACACACATCATGGTGTAAACCTGGAGTTTATCAATATTGATAATTTATTCAGTTGGCATAATTGCTTTAGCCATTTTAATCTAAGTATGATGTGCAAAAATAAAAGAAAATTCACATGGATAAATATTAAAGAACTAGAATTTTTTTTACGAATTCTCTTATATTGTTTGTTCTCATTAATTAATATACCAACTAAAATTGGGATTGAATCCCATGAATGTTGGAAATATCAAAGGTGAATATGTGTTCATTCATCTTCCATGTATACCACATAAGATGCATTTATGAGATGGTTACATGTGCGATTATTATTAACCCGCAACCTGATGTTTGCGAGGTAATTTGCTCAATAATTTAATTTAGAGAATAATTTTCAGATTTCTATTCAAGACAATTCATCTTGATAAGTTAGTTTACATCACAGTTGGTTTTGCAAAATAATTTATTGAGTGCCTCTACTTAATAGCTAAACTATTGCTTATGAGAACAAAGTTATTTATATCAGTTTGATATAGGTTATATACGAAAGTATATTACATTCTCCCCTCATAAGTGGTTCGGGGTCAGGAACCAAATAATTTCATCTTATTATTATTGATGTACGCTGTATATTTTGATTAGTACCATAATACACAACGATGGATTTCTAAAGTTGAGGAAGCAAGTTAGTTTTTCTAACATGAGGGGGGGATGATAAACATTTGAGAAAAGGTTACGTGGAATGAATTATCATGTGTACATCTAGATCCTCGAATAAAATAATATGAACTTGAAGTTCAATAAAGGATAATTCATTTGCAATATATTGCAAAGCATGCCAGACACATTTGCTGACCCAAAGAAAGTAACTATATTCTCATTGCAAATGCTCATATTAAGTTCTAGAATGACAAAGTCTATGGTACGCTTAAAGCGTATAGACAGATCGGTTTCAAATAACTTCTTGATAAAGAAGATGAGCAAATGATTATATTAAGGAGGCAAGTGATCTAGAAGATCACATGACATAATACTTCATAAAATCTCAAGAGAGGTTCAGGTACCTGAATATATGAATGAAGAGATCTCTATGTTATGTCTTTGTGAAAAAATATTGGAATCGATATAAAATGTTCGTCGACGACATCTATGATAGCGCTAAATATAGATGAGGATCTTAAGTCTGTCGCCTACATACACAAAAATATTGGCCAAATAGAAGAGACATAATTCGAATAGAATTGGTTTCATATGAAAGACATATAATTTTGTCTATGTTGTTCAAATACTTGAAAGCATAAAGTCAATAGTGTGTGCAATCCCTTTATCTATCTTATATGTCCAGCATGACATGAAAACTTGATATGCATCTAAAGTCTATTATATGGCTTACATGACTTAACTTATATGACAATCCATGAAGAATTTAAGTTGCTTGAAGCATATACAGTTCTTGATCTTGAAGTAACACTTCCTCAGTGCAATTTGTGCACAAATGTATCTTGCTATAAATATGGGCATGATAATATGATAGCAAGAGTTTTCACCTCTATGTGGAGATATTGAACTGACAATTCCAACAAGATCATATGAAGACAATACATATATTAGGGATGATGATTTCAAGGTGAAATAACTTTGTTCAAGTTAATATGGTTGATTTGTTCATCAAATCTCTACCAAAGATCTTTTGAAGATGGTGCACAAGATTGGAATGCGAAAGCTCAAGGATGTGAATTGATGCTCTCATCAGGGGGAGTTAATACGCGTTGTACTCTTTTTCCCTTACAAGGTTTTGTCCCATTGGGTTTTCCTTGCAAGGTTTTTAACGAGGCAACCAAAAGGCGTATTGTTAGATATGTGTACTTTTTTTCCTTCACTAGAATTTTTTTCCCACTGGGTTTTATTTTAGTTAAGGTTTTAACGAGGTACATTATCTGTTGAATAGACATTCAAGGGGGAGTATTATAAATAGAATTTTATTTATGGTGAATGTATATATTTAGAGAGATCTCAGAGTTTATTACTTGGTGACTAAGTCACTTTTTCCCTATAAATTGAGGGTTTTATTCCATTGTATTTCATCCCATATCAATAAGAACTCTTCTCTCTACTTTTCTCTGCAATACTCTTCTTTTTCTTTTATTGTTTCATAACAATTACTATGATTTATTAGCGTTAATTTTGACCTATAATACTTCTCATCTTCACCCTGGTCGTTTTCAATATAGTATCTCTAATTACTGATGAAGATTGGGGTCATAGATTGATACTCCTTTAACTTTACTAGGTGTTCGCTTCTTTGAATTTACTATATTTTAAAGACGTAATATGCTTGATATATCCTATGAAATTTTGTAAGTTACATTACAACTTGTTTAAACACTACATTCCTAATTTGCAAGATTACACTAAGCAATGAACTTGAAATTCAAGCGAAAGTTTAAGTTTAGATTAGAGGTGGTAATTTATGCCCAAATCCATTTGACCCGTCCAATACGTTCAAGGGTGGCCTGGTCATTGGCCCACCCATTTGTTAAACTCAGCCTATCTTGACCCAACTCATTTCAACTCATATAAAGTTGGGCTAATTTTTAGTCCAAGTTGATCCATGAGTAACTTTGCTAAAATAACTTTTAATTATTATTTTTGTTTAATATGTTATATATAACAATAACAAAAGAAAATAAGTCTTATTTGATAATTAAATAATTAATAAGAAAACAATACACATTATTTAAAGCTTGGTAAGAGTTGGGCGGGTTGAGTTATAACCCAAATTTTAACCAAATTTGACCCAACCCATCTCAGCCCAAATTACTTTTGGACAGGTTAATGACCCGCCTAAACTCAACCCAACCCGCCCATTTGACATACCAAGTTTAGATCAAAATCCTACATAAATTAAAACAAAAACCGGAAAATTAAACAAAAAAAATAAGTTCAAAGCATTAATCTAATGGTCCTAATTTCAATTAAGTGTACAAATTCATCCCAACCAAAACATTTAAAAAAAAAAAAAGATATAGAGAATCCAAAAAAAGATGTCCAACGAGTTGGTGGATAGAAGTTAGTGAGTGTGGATAAAACGACAGCCAATCAGAACTCATGGAAATCCCCAAAAAGCCTTAATATCATCTTTTGTCCCAACCAAACCACCTCAAAATATAATTACAAAAATTACAGACAGGCAGTTGAAATATTTACATTACAAACAGAAGAAAACTCAAAAGCAGAAACTTTTCCTCCATCGAACGCCACACGCCTTCCACCATTTCTGGCCACAGAGAGAGCTACTAAAACCCCCAATTCATATCTCCTTCATCGACGCTACAAATTTTAGGGTTAGGGTTTTTGGTAGCTCAAATTTTAATTGCCAGCAAATGGCTATTCCAACCGCATTTTCCGGTGCCAAGCTCGAGTCTTTATCATCATCGGCAACTTCTCCGGCGCCTATCGGGTTGTTCTCCCATCCGGGTCGGGTCAGACGATTGCCAATTCAGAAGGGGTTGTTTAATTTAGGGATTAGGTGTGTGGTGGCAGCATCTGATGTTTTGAGTCAAAGTCAAAATTCCGAAAATGTGACTTCATCTTCCAGCCTTTCTGCTCTTGAACAGCTCAAAACCTCAGCTGCAGACAGTATGTATTTCATTTGTCCAAAGTTTGTTTCTTTTATTCACTTTGATATGATATATTTTGCAAATTTGGAACTTTTACGATTAAATGTTGGAGAATTTCTATGTTTCATATTAAATCTGGTGATATGATATGATTCTTTAGCTGCTCAGCAATTCTATTTGTTCAGTGTGTTGATTGCTGCATCCTTTTATTAGCTCCATGTTAATCAGTCTTATTTACTGTTACTCTGCTCTTTTGTTGTTAGAGTAGTTTCTCCCATTTTCTCCGAGGTTTATTCTTTATGCACTTATTTGGAAGAAGCATGTATAGTGACTTTACTTTGTGTTCTAGTGAAGAGCTTTTGGTGGAATATGGTCTTTAGTCAATTCTTTGTTTAATGAGGATATTGTTATGTTACTAGTTTTCCATATAGGGTTAGGCCACAAGTTGTTTGTGCTTATCGCAGCTTCCTTTTTCCATGATAACTTGGAACATGAATGTCAATTAAATAGTGCAACAAGAAGTTGGACCTCATGTTTTTTATTGATAATGGTGGTGTTTGGTCCAGCTGTGCGTATCTCGACTAATTCGCAGGGTACGTGTTGCCTCACACCAACACAACTAGCGGGTATCTATGTCGATCAAGGATTAGGTAGATGGGAAGAAATCACCTAACATTTTGTTTTTGCATCCTGAGCGAATATTTGATAGTTTCCTGGCCTTTCCTGGCGATGAACTTTGCATGTGGTGCAGTTATATCAGTCCTTTCAGTTCTTAATGATCTGACAATATAGCCAATGTAATATCTTCTCGAATTAATATATAATATCATTGTGCCGGTCATAAATGTAATGTAATGTGTTTCCATTCCCTTGTTGAATCTTAAACAATGTACACTAAATAAAAAAGTGATACCTCAATTTTTTTAATCTTAAAATGCTTCAGGATATACCAAGGAGCAGTATTGTTGTCATTGGGCTCAGTATCCACACTACACCTGTTGAAATACGTGAAAAACTGGCAATTCCTGAAGCAGAGTGGCCGAGAGCTATTGGGGAGCTCTGCAATTTGAATCATATTGAAGAAGCTGCAGTTCTTAGCACCTGTAACAGGATGGAGATCTATGTTGTGGCTCTTTCTCAACATCGTGGCGTTAAAGAAGTTACCGAATGGATGTCAAAGGTACTTCATTTCCCTTGAACTTTGCTATATAGTCTGCTATCTTTTTTCTTACAAAGATGAATAGAAAATAAAAAGTGAACCAATCGAACTATCCATTGTCATTTTCTTGGTGAGAGGTTTTCCTACTCATGTCTACTAAAATGTAAAAAAAGACGTTTGAATTGGAAAAAAAGATATCCCCCTTGAACAGATCTTAGCATATATTTTTTCATTATCTTTGCAATATCGGGGTTCTGCAATCAGGGTTTCTGCATTCTCTGCAACTAGGGATAACCATCAAACTGATAAGCAGTTCTCCTTTTCTTTGGCAGATAAGTGGAGTACCTGTTACAGAGATTTGTAAGCACCGCTTTTTACTGTACAACAATGATGCTACACAGCACCTCTTTGAAGTATCAGCTGGGCTAGACTCCTTGGTCTTAGGGGAAGGTCAAATCCTTGCTCAAGTCAAGCAAGTAGTCAAGGTTGGTCAAGGAGTTACGGGCTTCGGAAGGAACATTAGTGGGCTATTCAAGCATGCAATCACTGTCGGAAAGAGGGTTAGAACTGAAACAAACATTGCAGCAGGGGCAGTTTCTGTTAGTTCAGCTGCTGTGGAGCTGGCTTTGATGAAGCTTCCTGAATCCTCCCACGCTAGTGCTAGGATGCTAGTTATTGGAGCAGGCAAGATGGGGAAGCTTGTGATCAAGCACTTGGTAGCTAAGGGATGCACAAGGATGGTCGTCGTAAACAGAACTGAGGAAAGAGTTTCTGCCATTCGTGAAGAGATTAAAGATGTTGAGATAATCTACAAGCCCCTCAGTGAAATGCTTAACAGTGCTGCTGAAGCTGATGTTATCTTCACAAGCACTGCATCGGAAACCCCGCTGTTTCTGAAAGAACATGTGCTGGATCTTCCAGCTGTTGCTGCAAGTGTTGGGGGTTTAAGGCTTTTCGTCGACATCTCGGTTCCTAGGAATGTGGGTGCTTGTGTGAACGAGCTAGAGAATGCACGAGTGTACAATGTGGATGATCTAAAGGAGGTTGTGGCAGCTAATAAGGAGGACCGCCTTCGAAAAGCAATGGAAGCTCAGGCAATTATTTCTGAGGAATCCAAACAGTTTGAAGCTTGGAGGGATTCCCTGGAGACTGTTCCCACCATCAAGAAACTGAGGGCTTATGCTGAAAGACTAAGGGTTGCTGAACTGGAGAAGTGCATGTCAAAAATGGGCGATGATATCTCAAAGAAGACAAGGAAGGCTGTCGATGATCTTAGTCGCGGTATAGTTAACAAGCTCCTTCATGGTCCCATGCAACACTTAAGATGCGATGGAAGTGACAGCCGCACATTGAGTGAGACCCTTGAGAATATGCACGCGCTAAATAGGATGTTCAACCTTGAGACAGATATATCAGTATTGGAACAAAAAATTCGAGCTAAAGTGGAGCAAACTCAAAAATAAGGTCCATTATCTCAACTTTTTCGTGAAAATTCTTTCAGAGCCTCAACTGAATAAGAGGAAGAATTCCTCAATTGTGTTTTCTGTTGCCGGTACTGTAAATTCTCATTGAAATGTCTAACAGGACATGATCCCTTGTCAAGATCTTTCCTGTTGATTTAATTTTGTCTAAGACATCTGCATACCTCTGATTGCGGATTCCTCTTGTGTCTTAAGAGTACATTTTGTATGTAACTGTCCTATTGAGACATTATCATTTGAACTTTGATCTTTGTAGCAAATGATGCATGGGAGATATCCATATACTCTTTCCACAAACAGTTTCTAGCCTTGTAACTAAGTCACTGATTCATTTACTATTATGATTATTACTTTGATGTATTACTTTTATTCAACTTGTTTTCCCTTTGAACCCTGCAGTGTAATTGTCAAATGGTTATAACAATGTTGATTACTGGAATGCTACTCTGTTTTCTTCAACACAATAGAATGCATGCTAAGAAGATAGTGCTAACTATATTTGCCTCATATATAAAAGTAGTTGGTGCAGCTGATGATTCCCTAATGATTTTGCAAAGCAGGTAGAAACATAAAATGGTAAACTAAGTTTTGGTGAACCAGAAGTAGAGACTAATCCTGAAAAAGGGAAGCAGAACTTGTCAAATTTCATTTGGGAAATGGAGTTCTCTATCTGAAAATGCAAAGCTCTATTCACTAAGTACTGTTATTATAGATTTTCTTGGAACTTCGCTCGACAAGTAAAGCAAGACTGAGTTAATTAGAATAAGGAGCTTACTATAACACAAAATGTCTTTTCTGGCTAGGACAAAATGATCAGACTATACACGAAACACAGCTCTAATAATCCTTTTGGTTCACTTGCTGAGGAAACTCTGTAAACCTGTAAAGATTACATTTTTGTAGCAGGGAACATTACGAGCCCAGTCAGCAGGACTTCTCATCTGTTTGGCACTTGGTTTGTCTCAGCCCTACAGTGGTAAGCCCAAACAGGTCCAAAAACTAAAAAAAAAAAAAGACACTAGCTTCTCGACCTTCAAAAGTAGTAGACATTTGGACAATATTTGGTTGAAGTTGAACGAAAGAGCATAATGTTGAGGTTAAAGAACAATATTTGGAAGTTAAGTTGTATTTGTAACTAAACTTCACTTAGAAAAAAATTGAAAATATATGAGTGAACAAAAATTGCTCTTGAAATACCCTTCAATTAGTATTCAATATTTCACAAGTATTATAAATATATTGAGAAGAGGTCGAGGCAGGCCTAAGAAGTACTGGGGAGAGGTGATTAGACAGGATATAGTGGGACTTCAGCTTATTGAGGACATGACCTTTGATAAGAAGGTGCGGATGTCGAAGATTAGGGTAGACGGCTAGTAGGTAGTTGAGAGCTTCCTCATTTCTTACCAGTAGTACTAGTAGCTCGCTTGTACTTTCCTATTTCTGAGATCTATATTACATCATGTTGTTTAGTTTGTTTCAATTATCGTATTATCCTGTTGTTACTATCTTGGTACTACTTACCCCCCCCCCCTTCTCCTTTCTTTTTCTTCTTCTTCTTCTTCTTCTTCTCATCCCTATTTTCTGAGCCAAGGGTCTATTGGAAACAGATTTTCTATCTTTACTGGATAGGAGTAAGGTTTGCGAACACAGTACTCTTCCGTGACTTCACATGTGGGAATATACTGGGTATATTGTTATTGTTGTATTATAGATATATTGATGTCTAAAACAGACATTACAAATACTGAAATATGATACGAAAAGGGGGAGCTGCCAAGCCTTTGAATAAGAGAGAATACAGACGCAGTTCAAAGACATCATCAGTTCCAAAGTCTTCAATAATGAACCCCACCCACCCAACCCCCACTCTTCTGCCAAGACATTAATTTGTCTATTCATTTATTTAAGCTCTGTCATTTCCTGGTTTGAATAATATCAACTCTTATCTTTGTAGTCTAGTTTGGGAATACTTGTGTTATGTGTATCAATTATCACGCATTCATGCTTCTTGTTCTATCAAAGTGCATGAACATTAAATAGATCCCATATTAGACCCACACGCATTTACTCAAAGGCCACGAGTAGGGGTGTACAAAGGAAACCGACAAATCGCATTAATCTGATAATTCGAGTCAAACCGAGAAAAAAAAACTCTGATTATGGTTTGGTTTGGTTTTAACTAAAAAAAGTCAAATCGAAACCAAACCAACCCGACATTACATATATAGAAATTTTAGATATATTTAATATATAAATATACTTATTGTGATGTAATTTATAAATATTTCTTAAAAAAATTCATAATTTTATCTTTTAAGGTATTAATTCAAGGTTGGACTTAGAACTTTTGAATGTTCCAATAAGTTTTATAGTCATTAATATTAGTAAATTAAATAAGGGATTTTTACCTACCTATACCATATATGAAACCTTATTACCCTCAATGTTTAAGGTTTGTGTTTATTACATTTAAGCATACCAAATTACCATTTCTATACCACAATTCAAATTAGAGATATAATTAAGGGTTCATTTATATTAGGCATAATTATAGGACTGTATCTTCCCACTTTCTCTTTCCTTTCCATTTTCTGTTTTAAGAAAATACGTGAAATTATTTATTTTCCATTAGAAATTTTTAATGATTTAACCTTTTTTTATATCTTCATCCAGTATTGTCCTGTTCCTCGGAGATGCTGGGTACTTTCATACATCAAAGTTGGGGCTATAACATGTCGCTTCTCTTGTCCTCTACCAAAATTTTCCTAAATATATTATCTTCCTGCGCAATGCGACAAAACTAGGCCAGTACATCAAGATTGTTTCTTTGTTTGGTTCATTATTTGTCCAAACAAAGAAATGACAGTGGTTGAAGGTTACTGGTTAACACAGTCGATTGAAACTCGAAGAAGAAGAAGAAGAAGAAGAAGAAGAAGAAGAAGAAGAAGAAGAAGAAGAAGAAGAAGAAGAAGAAGAAGAAGAAGAAGAAGAAGAAGAAGAAGAAGAAGACATATTTCCAGAATTTGTAGATATTTTGTAGTCAAATTAGAAAAATTATAGATAAATTGTAGACTGTTTTTTGCAGAAGATTTTGTAGAAGCTTTAGTCGTTTTGGATTTGTGAAAACAGAAAATAATGCATCTACAATCAGAATACAATTTATCTAGAAGATATCTACAAAATAGATACATTGAATTTTAATATCCAAATTCTCATTTCAATTGTAGCATAATTGGCATTTTCGACATAATTGTAGAAGATTTGTAGAAGTTTTAGTCTTCCCAATCTACAATTCATCTACAATTTATCTATAATTTATCTGCAATTTATCTACAATATATCTACAATTCTATAATTTAACTACAATTTATCTAAATACGTCTTCTTCTTCTTCTTCTTCTTCTTCTTCGAGTTTCAATCTAAAATTCAGTCAAAACCAAGTCTAATCTTCACCAAAACCCCTAAAAATTAAGATATAAACTCCTAAACATATTCCGAATTATTTACAACAACACCCAATCCAAACAAATAATGATTTTTGAAAATCCAAATTTGAATTCAAAGCTTTCAAGCTTTTTAATGGCTATCAATGGTGGAAAATATATGGAAGAATAGATTTTTTCAACTTTGAGTTGTTGAAACTCGAAAATTTGAATTGTTCGTTCTTTTTTTTCGAGAATTTGAATTGTAGTTCTAGAGAAAAATACGCAGATGAGAAATCTCCTTTCCCTTTTTAAAAATTGAATTTAATGTAGAATCAATTAACACCAAGATTCTCTCCTTAATTTTAGCCCGTTTTTAGGGAATATTCTGCCCTTTTAATGCCTAATAGTCGAATGGTACAAAATTTGTAGGTAAAACGTGGACTGGACAGGTAATTAACAAACTATGCACATTTAGGGTAATAAAGTTTCATATATGGTATATGTAGGTAAAAATCCCATTAAATAATGCTAACAAAACCCAAACCAAAATCAAATCAATACTAATGCTAACAAAAGACATTCAATTCAATACTACGAATGAGAATGTATTGAATATCTATTTTTTATTTTGCAATAATTTAGATAAAAATGCATAACCTATTTTTATTTTTTCTTTAGCGTTTAGTAATGTAATTAATACTCCCTTATTAGTCTACTTATTTTAGTATGACTTAGTACTTTTAGATTATGGTTATTTTTATTATGGCTTTTTAATTAGCAATATTCATATTACATAATTTTATTGTCTTTATTGTAGAATATTTTAGGATAATGTCATGACACATCTCATATTTCGTATTATTTTCTTGGAAAATACTTTATATAGTTGTATCTTACTAGGATTAAAGAAATATTTTGAGCATAATTTATATGTTTTGTTCTACGAAGATTTTACCGGAAAAAAAAACCCGAAAAAACCCGAATAACCCAAGAAATCCGAGAAAAACCGAGAGTAAAAACCCCGAGTTTTATTGGTTTGGTTTGATCTTTAGATTTAATAACCCGATACAATTGGTTTGATTTGATAATTGTAGAATCCGAACCAACCCGGCCTATGTACACCCCTAGTCACAAGCATAAGCAGATAGTCATTGAGATATCTGCAACTTTGTGCATAAGTCAAAAGCTTAAGTCGAATTAGACCTGAACATTTGTGAAACATGTGAAAATTGACAATAAATACCATAACACTAGTGAAGTCTAGGGAGAGTAATGTATATGTAAATTGTACTCATACCTTATGAAGATAGAAAGATTATTTTTGATATATCCTTGGCTCAAGAACAATGAATAGTAAGCAAAAAATAATAGCAACAACAAGGTAATGGGATAACAGAAGCAAATGACACAACGTGTAATAACAAAGATCAAGGAATAAGAAAACATGAATAGTACCAATATTACTACTGGTAAGAATGACACACCGTATAATAACAAGGATCTAGGAATAGGAAAATACAAGGCTAGTACTAATACTACTGGTAAGAGTAGGAGAAACTGTAGACTATTTGTCAAACCACGACCATAATTCTCGGCTTCCACGCCTTCCTATCGAGAGTAATGTCCTTGGTAAGCTGAAGCAGTATCATGTCCTGCCTAATTACCTCTCATCGATACTTTTTTGGCCTACCAATACCGTAACACTGGACAAAATAACGAAAATCACTATAACATGATCTAGTTAATCCTACTTTAGTGCACAAATGGTGTAATACCCCTTATTAAAATAAGAGCATTTACTTAATTACTATAAAAGCAAATTAAAAAAAAGTACAAGTGGGCCTTAGTCCATAAAAAACGTAAACAACATTAGGGGAAGGGAAATAGGTTAAAGAGATTTGGGGAAAAAGTTTTAACCAACCATTTTTCGAGACCAAAAAAATTAATGTGAAACTGGTGCCTGGCCAAAAAAATTAATGTGAGACTGGTGCCTCTCTATCAAGTGAAGGAACACGGGGATTACTCAACGCATATTCATACAAAGGACGGAAAAAAATTATGAAGAAAGAAAAGGACAATAAGAAGAAAGAAGTGAAGAACCAAAGATTTAAAAAGCTATGAAGATCATCTTTTCAAGAAGCTTTCACAAGCCTTCTCTGGCAATTAGAGGAGACGTGATTGAAGGGAGTTTGAAAAAGGAATTTTGGCAGCAAGATCGTAAGAATAACGAAAAAAGGGAAATTCTTGGCTCTTCTTCAGTTACGCCTCACGCAGGGGAACAAATATATAGAGAACCAAGATTTGGAAGGTAGTTATCTAACTCATGACCATGAATTTGACTTTTATATAATATGGGTAAGCTGAATTATGGATTAGTTGAATTTCTCATAGCACAGATAAATAAAATTTGATGAATTGATTTTCAAATATGAACCCTAGAGGGTTTAGTATTCTAATCTAGTTATGAATTAGCATGCACAAAGAAATTAACACGAGGTCGATATGATGTGATTATAGATTGATTGAAAGGAGTCTCATGGACTACTTGAGGTGGCAGGCATGGTATTTAGATAAGAGTACTGTGAGTAGTAATCTTACCGCAATTTGTGTTTTCATAACCTGCATGGTTTATACCTTATTTTGAAAATAAAATGTATTACCGAATATTTGAAAATTACATGTGGGATAAGTCCTTTACTTGATATGGTACCGAACAGTTTACTTGAGATGTTTACCAATTAATCTAAATGTTTTTACCATTACTAGATATGTTTTACCGTTACTTGAGATGTTACAGTTATTTGAATTATTCTCATTGTTACTAGACAAAATAAAATTACAAGATTTGATAAGAAATGATATGCCCTTTATTATTTTGCAAATGCTTTTATACGAGTATTTACTGTTTACAAGAAAGAGTATAAATGGGAGAAGACTTTGAAGGATCCCGTAGCTAACGGCGGGTTCGTTAGACCTGGTGCACCTTGTATTAACCGATTACCGAGTACAGTTATAGCCCCTGCTAGTGGGAAGGTAGAACTATCATACAGTTACAGTTTTCCCTCGAGTAGGGACCTACGGTTAAAGTTGACTCCTTTTACGAAGGGGTCTATATAGTGATACAGATTACATGATCCTTTCTTGGAAACCTCCCAAACATAAAGAATTGATATGACACAGTGCTTACCAAGTTTATTACCGAATTGTTAAATTAATTTTTTTGTTACATGAAACACATGGTGAGAGTGATTATTGTTTATTATCTATGAAAAAGGGCATTTATTCATGATATTTTCTGATTACTACACAAACATGTTTTCTGACTTGTCCCCTATTAAAAACGGTTGTGGTTAAATATTATTACTCACTGAGCTAGCGACTCACTCCCCGCTATTATTTTTAAAGAGACAGCAGTAGACGCAGGCGAGGATTCCGTTAATTAGAGTACACGAGTTGACAGTTCCTGGTGAGACCCGCATTTACTCGCATGGGCAAAAATTGTTATTTATTTGTTATAGTGTCTTTCTTGAAACTCTTAGAGTCGCTCCATAGTCATTTTCATTAGTGTCATAAGTATTCTTTTATTGATATAGACTTGTGACTCGTATTAGACTTTCCTATCGTATACTTGGAGATGAAGTTAGTATTATTGTGTTGGAAATACTTCGTGGATGAGGATTATAACTTGTTTGGTCGATATAGGTTGGTTGTGTTGTTGATTTCTAAGACAGATTTATTTTTGGATAGTCCTAAAACAGGGAAAACTCTGTCCAATTTTCTGTAAATTATCGATGAGACTTACTTGGGGGCACTTGCTCCTGAGCGTCGGTCATGATCCGAAATTGGGTCATGACAAATGGAGTACCATCTTGTAAAGGCTTCATGTGCGTGAAGGATCAAGCAAAATCTTGGCATGGCAGTTAACATTGTAACAATGGAAAACTTTAACATTCATTGCTCTACCCTATTTGCTAGATGAACAAATAGGTTTCCACTACAAGAAAAGTGTGAATTACTTGGGAATTAATTTTTTCCGTAAATATTTCCTACGGATTTTCATGCGACAATATGAAATTCCTAAATTTTAGAATATTTCACATGCCAAAAACTTTTCCCTAGGAAAATCGTAGGTAAATTTGGTGCTATTTTGCGCAAAATTTTATATGGGGAATTATTTGGAAAATTAATCTGTAAGTACCGTTTTCATAGGTAAATCCGCAAGTAATGAACAAAAAAAAATTCCTTTGTCAATTTGCAAGAAAATCCCTAGGTAAATCTACCTGCGGATTTAGCTAGGGACACTTACTTGGGTATTTACCTGGGGATATACTTACCTATGGTATTACCTGAGGATTTTTATTATGCGAATTTAGCTGGGGATTTATTTCCTGGGGATTTACTTGAGGATTGTTTTACTTGGGGATTTTATTATTGCGGATTTACTTAAGAATTTTTTTTTTGGGAGGATTTACGCGGGGATTTTGCTGCTACAAGTTTAGCTGAAGATTATTTATTGAGGATTGACTTAAGGATTTACTTAGCTAAAAATAATTTTTAAGAAATTAAAATTATAATAATATAGAAAATGCTACTGATATCACAAGTGAATGTTATTTTTAATTAAACATTTAGTTCCTTTATCAAGTTAAATAAATTATTATGCAATAATCTCAATCTAAAAAGGTATTGAAAAGAAAAAGGAATAAAGCAACAATATTGATAGAATTGTCACACCCTTTTTACCCCCAAAAGATATGTAGCGTTATGTTATGGATTGTGGATTTAAAGAGTTTTTTCATTTTAAGTGACAAATTTGAGTATGAATTATTTATTATTAAGAATCGCCACTTGGAATTTGAATTTTTGGGTGTTCCAAGTCACCTTTTATTTGAATCCATATTCAAAGAAAGATTTGACTCTTTTATTATTAGTCCGCAAAAATAAAGTCCGGGTAAGGAATTCTGTTGACCGGGGAAAAGGTGTAACGCATTCCCCGAGTCCCGTGGTTCTAGCACGGTCGCTTTATTGACTATATTTGGCTTATATTATTTTTTGATAACTTGTATTTTATTGATTCTCATCTTTTACCTATGTCCGCTTTTATTGCTTGATTAAAATTTATGAAAAGGTTACCTTGAAATAAGTCACGCGTGTGAATACTTATTTTGTTACATATCACAATTATGCCACGGAGACCATACATATAGCCATGATATTTAATTATTTAAAGCGCACCTAAATAAACTAGCACACTTGAATTATTTTCCTAAATTAATTTAAGATTATTGTAAGGCCAAGAGTTATGGAATTGTTTGTGGAAAAAGTGTATGATTTTAGATATTTGAATAAATAAACTATCATATACCAATACCCTACATCCCAACAGTTAAGCCTAAACTTATTAGTGTCCAAATCTTCCAAACTTTTAGCAAGTTTAAATATTATATTTTCAGAAACATGCTTAAGCATATAACATTTAAGGATTGATTGACATTGTTATTTAAAAAGTTTAAAGATAGATAAATAAAATCACATAAAATAAGATAAAAAAACAGAGGGAAGAATAAACCTTTTAATGCAAGATTTACAATTGAATGAGTCTCTAAGAATATGTACAATAACTCAGACGAACGCCGAACAAGCATAAGCGAAGATGATCATCAAAGCCGGTGAACAGAGTTCCAACGGAATCCTCGACCTCGACTGTTAACACCACTCTTTGGCGTGTAAAAAGGGATGTTTTGAAGTATTTTTGTTGGGTTTTGGGGTGTTGAATTGCTGGAAATTTTCGAAAAAAAGAGGAAGAAAGAATGACATGAGTAGAAATTGTCGTAGCGTAGAAGAAGAAAAAATTTGTTTCTCTCAATTTCTCCTCTCTTTTCTCTCCTTTCTTCTTCCATTTCTTCTCAAATTTTCTCTTCTATTTATAGAAAAAAAATTCGAAATTTTTCAGATTTTTTTTAAAAATATTTTATTATTTTTTAATTACAAAAAATCCCACTTACGATTTACTTTTTCTTTTTTTATAAAAAG